>NW_028225179.1:78348946-78779865 GCF_052327205.1 Somniosus microcephalus
TCACCCCCATACCCTTTAATATCCCACCCAGTGTAATCCCACTCTCCTGCTCACTCCCCATCCACTTTTATATCCCACCCAGTCTAATCCCACTGTCCTGCTCACTCTCAATATCGTTTAATATACAACACAGTCTAATCCCACCATCCTGCTCACTCCCCATACATTTTAACATCCCATCCAGTCTAATAACACTGTCCCGCTCTCTTCCCAGATCCTTAAATATCCAACACAGTCTAATCCCACACACCTGCTCTCGCCCCATATATTTTATTATCCAACCCAGTGTAATCTGACATTCCCTCTCACTCCCCATATCCTTTTATATCCCACCCAGACCAATCCCACTCTCCTACTCACTCCCCATTCCCTTTAATATCCCACCCAGTGTATTCCGACTCTCCCTCTCACTTCCCATATCCTTTAATATCGCACCCAGTCTAATCCCACTCTCCTGCTCACTCCCCATACACTTTAATATCCCACCCCGTCTAATTCCACACTCCCGCTCACTCCCCATAACGTTTAATATCCCACACAGTCTAATCCCACGCGCCTGCTCACTCCCCATACCCTTTAATATCCCACCCAGTGTATTTAGACTCTCCCTCTCGCTCCCCATACCCTTTAATATCACACCCAGTCTAATCCCACTCTCCTGCTCACTCCACATACCCTTTAATGTCCCTACCCAGTCTAATCCCACTCTCCTGCTCACTCCCCATACCATTTAATATCCCACCCCGTCTAATCCCACTCTTATGCTCACTCCCCATACCTATTAATATACCACCCAGTCTAATCCCACTCTCCTGCGCACTCCCCATACCCTTTCATACCCCACAAAGTCTAAACCCACTCTCCTGCTCACTCCCCATATACTTTAATATCCCACCCAGTCTAAATGCACTCTCCTGCACACTCCTCATACCCTTAATATTCACCCAGTCTAAACCCACTCTCCTGCCTCCCCAAAACTCTTGAATATCACACCCAATCTAATCCCAATCTCCTGCTCACTCCCTATACACTTTAATATCCAATGCAGTTTAATCCCAATTTCCTGCTCAGTCCCCATACCCTTTAATATCCCATCCAGTCTAAGCCCACTCTCCCGCTCACTCCCAATACCCTTTAATATCCCACCCAGTCTAATCCCTCTCTCCTGCTCACTCCCCATACCCTTTAATATCTCACCCAGTCTAATCCCACTCTCCTGCTCACTCCCCATACCCTTTAGTATCCCACCCCGTCTAATCCCACACTCCCGCTCACTCACCATACCCTTTAATATCCCACCCAATCTAATCCCACTCTCCTGCTCATTCCCCATACCCTTTAATATCCCACCCCGTCTAATCCCACACTCCCGCTCACTTCCCATACCGTTTAATATCCCACACAGTCTAATCCCACGCTCCTGCTCACTCCCCATACCCTTTAATATCCCACCCAGTCTAATCCCACTCTCCTGCTCACTCCCCATACCCTTTAATATCCCACCCCGTCTAATCCCACACTCCCGCTCACTCACCATACCCTTTAATATCCCACCCAATCTAATCCCACTCTCCTGCTCATTCCCCATACCCTTTAATATCCCACCCCGTCTAATCCCACACTCCCGCTCACTTCCCATACCGTTTAATATCCCATCCAGTCTAGTCCCACTCTCCTGCTCACTCCCCATACCCTTTAATATCCCACCCAGTCTAATCCCACTCTCCTGCTCACTCCCCATACACTTTAATACCCCGCCCAGTCTTATCCCACTGTCCCGCTCATTCCCATTACCGTTTAATATCCCACCCAGTCTAATCCCACTCTGCTGCTCACTCCCCATACCCTTTACTATCACACCCAGTCTAATCCCAGACTTCTACTCACTTCCAAATTCCTTTAATATCCCACCAGTCTAATCCCACTCTCCCGCTCACTCCCCATACCATTTAATATCCCATCCAGTCTAATCCAACTCTCCTGCACACAACCCATACCCGTTAATATCCCACCCAGTCTAATCCCATTCTCCTGCTCACTCCCCATACCCTATAATATCCCACCCAGTCTAATCCCACTCTCCTAATCACTCCCCATTCCCTTTAATATCCCACCCAGTGTAATCCCACTCTCCTGATCACTCCCCATACCCTTTAATATCCCACCCAGACTAATCCCACCCTCCTGCTCACTCCCCATACATTATAATATCCCACCCAGTATAATCCCACACTTCGACCCTCTCCAAAATTCCTTTAATATCTCACCAGTCTAATCCCATTATCCCGCTCTCTCCCAATACCATTTAATATCCCATCCAGTCTAATCCCACTCTCCTGCTCACTCCCCATACCCTTTAATATCCCACCCAGTCTAATCCCACTCTCCTGCTCACTCCCCATACCCTTTACTAACCCACCCAGACTAATCCCACTCTCCTGCTCACTCCCCATACCCTTTAATATCGCACCAGTCTAATCCCACTGTCCCGCTCACTACCCATACCCAGTAATATCCCACCCAGGCTAATCCCACCCTCCTGCTCATTCCCCATACCTGTTAATATCCCACCCAGTCTAATCCAACTCTCCTGCTCACTCCCCATACACTTTAATATCCCATCCAGTCTTAGCCCACTCTCCTGCTCTCTGCCAATACCCTTTAATATCCCACACTGTCTAATCCCACTCTCCTGCTCACCCCTCATAACCTTTAATATCCACCCAGTCTAATCCCACTCTTCTGCTCACTCCCCATACACTTTAATATCCCATCCAGTCTGATCCCACTGTCCCGCTCATTCCCAATACCGTTTAATATCCCACCCAGTCTAATCCCACTCTCCTGCTCACTCCCCATACCCTTTAATATCCCACCAGTCTAATCCTACTCTCCCGCTCACTCCCCATACCCTTTAATATCCCACCCAGTCTAATCCCACTGTCCCGCTCGCTCCCAATACCGTTTAATATCCGACACAGTCTTATCCCACTCTCCTGCTCACGCCCCATACCTTTTAATATCCCATCCAGTCTAATCCCACCCTCCTGCTCAATCCCCATACACTTTAATATCCCACCCAGTGGAAACCCACTCTCCTGCTCACTCCCCATACACTTTAACATCCCACCCAGTATAATCCCACACTCCCGCTCGCCCCCCGTGCACTTTAATATCCACCCAGGCTAAACCCACTCTCCTGCTGACTCACCATACCCTTTAATATCCCACCCAGTCTAAACCCACTCACCTGCTCGCTTCCCATACATATTAATATACCACCCAGTCTAATCCCACTCTCCTGCGCACTCCCCATACCCTTTCTTATCCCACATAGCCTAAACCCACTCTCCTGCTCAATCCCCATATACTTTAATATCCCACCCAGTCTAAAGGCACTCTCCTGCTCACTCCTCATACCCTTTAATATTCACCCAGTCTAAACCCACTCTCCTGCCTCCCCAAAGCTCTTTAAAATCACACCCAGTCTAATCCCAATCTCCTGCTCACTCCCTATACACTTTAATATCCAATGCAGTTTAATCCCAATCTCCTGCTCAGTCCCCATACCCTTTAATATCTCACCCAGTCTAATCCCACTCTTCTAATCACTCCCAAAGAACTTTAATATCTCACCAGTCTAACCCCACTCTCCTGCTCACACCCCATATACTTTAATATCCCATCCAGTCTAATCCCACTCTCCTGTTCACTCCCCATACACTTAAATATCGCACCCAGTCTAATCCCACTCTCCTGCTCACTCCTCATACCCTTTAATATCCATCCAGTTTTATCCCACTCTCCTGCTCACTCCCCATAACCTATAATGTCGCACCCAGTGGAATCCCAATCTCCTGCTCACTCCCCATACACTTTAATATCCCACCCATTCTAATCCCACTGTCCCGCTCACTCCCAATACCGTTTAATATCCGACACAGTCTAATCCCACCCTCCTGCTCACTCCCCATACCCTTTAATATCCCATCCAGACTAATCCCACTGTCCCGCTCACTCCCCATTCCCTTAAATATCACACAGTCTAATCCCACTCTCCTGCTCACGTCCCATACCCTTTAATATCCCATCCAGTCTAATCCCACTGTCCCGCTCACTCCCCATTCCGTTTAAATCCCACCCAGTCTAATCCCACTCTCCCTCTCACACCCCATATCCTTTAATATCCCACCCAGTCTAATCCCACTTTCCTACTCATTCCCCATACCCTTTAATATCCCACCCAGTGTATTCCGACTCTCCCTCTCACTCCCCATATCCTTTAATATCCCACCCAGTCTAATCTCACTCTCCTGCTCATGCCCCATACCCTTTAATATCCCATCCAGTCTAAGCCTACTCTCCCGCTCACTCCCGATACCGTTTAATATCCCACACAGTCTAATCCCACTCTTCTGCTCACTCCCCATACCCTTTCATATCCCACCCAGCCTAATCTCACTATCCTGCTCATTCCCCATACCCTTTAATATCCCACCCAGTCTAATCCCACTCTCCTGCTCACTCCCCATACCCTTTAATATCCCACCCAGTCTAATCCCACTCTCCTGCTCACACCCCATACCCTTTAATATCCCACCCAGTTTAATCCCATTCTCCTGCTCACTCCCAATACCCTTTACTATCCCACCCAGTCTAATCCCACTCTCCTGTTCACTCGTCATACCCTTTAATACCCACCCAGTCTAATCCACCTCTCCTGCTCACCCCCATACCCTTTAATATCCCACCCAGTGTAATCCCACTCTCCTGCTCACTCCCCATCCACTTTTATATCCCACCCAGTCTAATCCCACTGTCCTGCTCACTCTCAATATCGTTTAATATACAACACAGTCTAATCCCACCATCCTGCTCACTCCCCATACATTTTAACATCCCATCCAGTCTAATAACACTGTCCCGCTCTCTTCCCAGATCCTTAAATATCCAACACAGTCTAATCCCACACACCTGCTCTCGCCCCATATATTTTATTATCCAACCCAGTGTAATCTGACATTCCCTCTCACTCCCCATATCCTTTTATATCCCACCCAGACCAATCCCACTCTCCTACTCACTCCCCATTCCCTTTAATATCCCACCCAGTGTATTCCGACTCTCCCTCTCACTTCCCATATCCTTTAATATCGCACCCAGTCTAATCCCACTCTCCTGCTCACTCCCCATACACTTTAATATCCCACCCCGTCTAATTCCACACTCCCGCTCACTCCCCATAACGTTTAATATCCCACACAGTCTAATCCCACGCGCCTGCTCACTCCCCATACCCTTTAATATCCCACCCAGTGTATTTAGACTCTCCCTCTCGCTCCCCATACCCTTTAATATCACACCCAGTCTAATCCCACTCTCCTGCTCACTCCACATACCCTTTAATGTCCCTACCCAGTCTAATCCCACTCTCCTGCTCACTCCCCATACCATTTAATATCCCACCCCGTCTAATCCCACTCTTATGCTCACTCCCCATACCTATTAATATACCACCCAGTCTAATCCCACTCTCCTGCGCACTCCCCATACCCTTTCATACCCCACAAAGTCTAAACCCACTCTCCTGCTCACTCCCCATATACTTTAATATCCCACCCAGTCTAAATGCACTCTCCTGCACACTCCTCATACCCTTAATATTCACCCAGTCTAAACCCACTCTCCTGCCTCCCCAAAACTCTTGAATATCACACCCAATCTAATCCCAATCTCCTGCTCACTCCCTATACACTTTAATATCCAATGCAGTTTAATCCCAATTTCCTGCTCAGTCCCCATACCCTTTAATATCCCATCCAGTCTAAGCCCACTCTCCCGCTCACTCCCAATACCCTTTAATATCCCACCCAGTCTAATCCCTCTCTCCTGCTCACTCCCCATACCCTTTAATATCTCACCCAGTCTAATCCCACTCTCCTGCTCACTCCCCATACCCTTTAGTATCCCACCCCGTCTAATCCCACACTCCCGCTCACTCACCATACCCTTTAATATCCCACCCAATCTAATCCCACTCTCCTGCTCATTCCCCATACCCTTTAATATCCCACCCCGTCTAATCCCACACTCCCGCTCACTTCCCATACCGTTTAATATCCCACACAGTCTAATCCCACGCTCCTGCTCACTCCCCATACCCTTTAATATCCCATCCAGTCTAGTCCCACTCTCCTGCTCACTCCCCATACCCTTTAATATCCCACCCAGTCTAATCCCACTGTCCCGCTCATTCCCATTACCGTTTAATATCCCACCCAGTCTAATCCCACTCTGCTGCTCACTCCCCATACCCTTTATTATTGTACCCAATCCAAACCCACTCTCCTGCTCACACCCCATACCCTTTAATATCCCACCCAGTTTAATCCCATTCTCCTGCTCACTCCCAATAACTTTTACTATCCCACCCAGTCTAGTCCCACTCTCCTGTTCACTCGTCATACCCTTAAATATCCACCCAGTCTAATCCCACTCTCCTGCTCACCCCCATACCCTTTAATATCCCACCCAGTCTAATCCCACTCTGCTGCTCACTCCCCATACCCTTTATTATTGTACCCAATCCAAACCCACTCTCCTGCTCACACCCCATACCCTTTAATATCCCACCCAGTGTAATCCCACTGTCCTGCTCACTCCCAATACCGTTTAATATACAACACAGTCTAATCCCACCATCCTGCTCACTCCCCATACATTTTAACATCCCATCCAGTCTAATAACACTGTCCCGCTCACTCCCCATACCCTTAAATATCCAACACAGTCTAATCCCACACACCTGCTCTCGCCACATATATTTTAATATCCAACCCAGTGTAATCTGACACTCCCTCTCACTCCCCATAGCCTTTTATATCCCACCCAGTCCAATCCCACTCTCCTACTCACTCCCCATTCCCTTTAATATCCCACCCAGTCTAATCCCACTCTCCCTCTCACTCCCATATCCTTTAATATCCCAACCAGTCTAATCCCACTTTCCTACTCATTCCCCATACCCATTAATATCCCACCCAGTGTATTCCGACTCTCCCTCTCACTCCCCATATCCTTTAATATCCCACCCAGTCTAATCCCACTCTCCTGCTCACTCCCCATACCCTTATATATCTCACCCCATCTAATCCCACACTCCCGCTCACTCCCGATAACATTTAATATCCCACACAGTCTAATCCCACGCTCCTGCTCACTCCCCATACCCTTTAATATCCCACCCAGTGTATTCCGACTCTCCCTCTCCCTCCCCATATCCTTTAATATTCCACCCAGCCTAATCCCACTCTCCTACTCATTCCCCATACCCTTTAATATCCCAGCCAGTCTAATCCCACTCTCCTGCTCACTCCGCATACCCTTTAATGTCCCTACCCAGTCTAATCCCACTCTCCTGCTCACACCCCATACCATTTAATATCCCACCCTGTCTAATCCCACTCTCCTGCTCACTCCCCATACCATTTATTATCCCACCCAGTCTAAACCCACCCTCCTGCTGACTCACCATACCCTTTAATATCCCACCCAGTCTAATCCCACTCTCCTGCTCACTCACCATACCCTTTAATATCCCACCCAGTGTAAACCCACCCTCCTGCTCAATCCCCATACACTTTAATATCCCACCCAGTGGAAACCCACTCTCCTGCTCACTCCCCATACACTTTAACATCCCACCCAGTATAATCCCACACTCCCGCTCGCCCCCCGTGCACTTTAATATCCACCCAGGCTAAACCCACTCTCCTGCTGACTCACCATACCCTTTAATATCCCACCCAGTCTAAACCCACTCACCTGCTCGCTTCCCATACATATTAATATACCACCCAGTCTAATCCCACTCTCCTGCGCACTCCCCATACCCTTTCTTATCCCACATAGCCTAAACCCACTCTCCTGCTCAATCCCCATATACTTTAATATCCCACCCAGTCTAAAGGCACTCTCCTGCTCACTCCTCATACCCTTTAATATTCACCCAGTCTAAACCCACTCTCCTGCCTCCCCAAAGCTCTTTAAAATCACACCCAGTCTAATCCCAATCTCCTGCTCACTCCCTATACACTTTAATATCCAATGCAGTTTAATCCCAATCTCCTGCTCAGTCCCCATACCCTTTAATATCTCACCCAGTCTAATCCCACTCTTCTAATCACTCCCAAAGAACTTTAATATCTCACCAGTCTAACCCCACTCTCCTGCTCACACCCCATATACTTTAATATCCCATCCAGTCTAATCCCACTCTCCTGTTCACTCCCCATACACTTAAATATCGCACCCAGTCTAATCCCACTCCTGCTCACTCCTCATACCCTTTAATATCCATCCAGTTTTATCCCACTCTCCTGCTCACTCCCCATAACCTATAATGTCGCACCCAGTGGAATCCCAATCTCCTGCTCACTCCCCATACACTTTAATATCCCACCCATTCTAATCCCACTGTCCCGCTCACTCCCAATACCGTTTAATATCCGACACAGTCTAATCCCACCCTCCTGCTCACTCCCCATACCCTTTAATATCCCATCCAGACTAATCCCACTGTCCCGCTCACTCCCCATTCCCTTAAATATCACACAGTCTAATCCCACTCTCCTGCTCACGTCCCATACCCTTTAATATCCCATCCAGTCTAATCCCACTGTCCCGCTCACTCCCCATTCCGTTTAAATCCCACCCAGTCTAATCCCACTCTCCCTCTCACACCCCATATCCTTTAATATCCCACCCAGTCTAATCCCACTTTCCTACTCATTCCCCATACCCTTTAATATCCCACCCAGTGTATTCCGACTCTCCCTCTCACTCCCCATATCCTTTAATATCCCACCCAGTCTAATCTCACTCTCCTGCTCATGCCCCATACCCTTTAATATCCCATCCAGTCTAAGCCTACTCTCCCGCTCACTCCCGATACCGTTTAATATCCCACACAGTCTAATCCCACTCTTCTGCTCACTCCCCATACCCTTTCATATCCCACCCAGCCTAATCTCACTATCCTGCTCATTCCCCATACCCTTTAATATCCCACCCAGTCTAATCCCACTCTCCTGCTCACTCCCCATACCCTTTAATATCCCACCCAGTCTAATCCCACTCTCCTGCTCACACCCCATACCCTTTAATATCCCACCCAGTTTAATCCCATTCTCCTGCTCACTCCCAATACCCTTTACTATCCCACCCAGTCTAATCCCACTCTCCTGTTCACTCGTCATACCCTTTAATACCCACCCAGTCTAATCCACCTCTCCTGCTCACCCCCATACCCTTTAATATCCCACCCAGTGTAATCCCACTCTCCTGCTCACTCCCCATCCACTTTTATATCCCACCCAGTCTAATCCCACTGTCCTGCTCACTCTCAATATCGTTTAATATACAACACAGTCTAATCCCACCATCCTGCTCACTCCCCATACATTTTAACATCCCATCCAGTCTAATAACACTGTCCCGCTCTCTTCCCAGATCCTTAAATATCCAACACAGTCTAATCCCACACACCTGCTCTCGCCCCATATATTTTATTATCCAACCCAGTGTAATCTGACATTCCCTCTCACTCCCCATATCCTTTTATATCCCACCCAGACCAATCCCACTCTCCTACTCACTCCCCATTCCCTTTAATATCCCACCCAGTGTATTCCGACTCTCCCTCTCACTTCCCATATCCTTTAATATCGCACCCAGTCTAATCCCACTCTCCTGCTCACTCCCCATACACTTTAATATCCCACCCCGTCTAATTCCACACTCCCGCTCACTCCCCATAACGTTTAATATCCCACACAGTCTAATCCCACGCGCCTGCTCACTCCCCATACCCTTTAATATCCCACCCAGTGTATTTAGACTCTCCCTCTCGCTCCCCATACCCTTTAATATCACACCCAGTCTAATCCCACTCTCCTGCTCACTCCACATACCCTTTAATGTCCCTACCCAGTCTAATCCCACTCTCCTGCTCACTCCCCATACCATTTAATATCCCACCCCGTCTAATCCCACTCTTATGCTCACTCCCCATACCTATTAATATACCACCCAGTCTAATCCCACTCTCCTGCGCACTCCCCATACCCTTTCATACCCCACAAAGTCTAAACCCACTCTCCTGCTCACTCCCCATATACTTTAATATCCCACCCAGTCTAAATGCACTCTCCTGCACACTCCTCATACCCTTAATATTCACCCAGTCTAAACCCACTCTCCTGCCTCCCCAAAACTCTTGAATATCACACCCAATCTAATCCCAATCTCCTGCTCACTCCCTATACACTTTAATATCCAATGCAGTTTAATCCCAATTTCCTGCTCAGTCCCCATACCCTTTAATATCCCATCCAGTCTAAGCCCACTCTCCCGCTCACTCCCAATACCCTTTAATATCCCACCCAGTCTAATCCCTCTCTCCTGCTCACTCCCCATACCCTTTAATATCTCACCCAGTCTAATCCCACTCTCCTGCTCACTCCCCATACCCTTTAGTATCCCACCCCGTCTAATCCCACACTCCCGCTCACTCACCATACCCTTTAATATCCCACCCAATCTAATCCCACTCTCCTGCTCATTCCCCATACCCTTTAATATCCCACCCCGTCTAATCCCACACTCCCGCTCACTTCCCATACCGTTTAATATCCCACACAGTCTAATCCCACGCTCCTGCTCACTCCCCATACCCTTTAATATCCCATCCAGTCTAGTCCCACTCTCCTGCTCACTCCCCATACCCTTTAATATCCCACCCAGTCTAATCCCACTGTCCCGCTCATTCCCATTACCGTTTAATATCCCACCCAGTCTAATCCCACTCTGCTGCTCACTCCCCATACCCTTTATTATTGTACCCAATCCAAACCCACTCTCCTGCTCACACCCCATACCCTTTAATATCCCACCCAGTTTAATCCCATTCTCCTGCTCACTCCCAATAACTTTTACTATCCCACCCAGTCTAGTCCCACTCTCCTGTTCACTCGTCATACCCTTAAATATCCACCCAGTCTAATCCCACTCTCCTGCTCACCCCCATACCCTTTAATATCCCACCCAGTCTAATCCCACTCTGCTGCTCACTCCCCATACCCTTTATTATTGTACCCAATCCAAACCCACTCTCCTGCTCACACCCCATACCCTTTAATATCCCACCCAGTGTAATCCCACTGTCCTGCTCACTCCCAATACCGTTTAATATACAACACAGTCTAATCCCACCATCCTGCTCACTCCCCATACATTTTAACATCCCATCCAGTCTAATAACACTGTCCCGCTCACTCCCCATACCCTTAAATATCCAACACAGTCTAATCCCACACACCTGCTCTCGCCACATATATTTTAATATCCAACCCAGTGTAATCTGACACTCCCTCTCACTCCCCATAGCCTTTTATATCCCACCCAGTCCAATCCCACTCTCCTACTCACTCCCCATTCCCTTTAATATCCCACCCAGTCTAATCCCACTCTCCCTCTCACTCCCATATCCTTTAATATCCCAACCAGTCTAATCCCACTTTCCTACTCATTCCCCATACCCATTAATATCCCACCCAGTGTATTCCGACTCTCCCTCTCACTCCCCATATCCTTTAATATCCCACCCAGTCTAATCCCACTCTCCTGCTCACTCCCCATACCCTTATATATCTCACCCCATCTAATCCCACACTCCCGCTCACTCCCGATAACATTTAATATCCCACACAGTCTAATCCCACGCTCCTGCTCACTCCCCATACCCTTTAATATCCCACCCAGTGTATTCCGACTCTCCCTCTCCCTCCCCATATCCTTTAATATTCCACCCAGCCTAATCCCACTCTCCTACTCATTCCCCATACCCTTTAATATCCCAGCCAGTCTAATCCCACTCTCCTGCTCACTCCGCATACCCTTTAATGTCCCTACCCAGTCTAATCCCACTCTCCTGCTCACACCCCATACCATTTAATATCCCACCCTGTCTAATCCCACTCTCCTGCTCACTCCCCATACCATTTATTATCCCACCCAGTCTAAACCCACCCTCCTGCTGACTCACCATACCCTTTAATATCCCACCCAGTCTAATCCCACTCTCCTGCTCACTCACCATACCCTTTAATATCCCACCCAGTGTAAACCCACCCTCCTGCTCAATCCCCATACACTTTAATATCCCACCCAGTGGAAACCCACTCTCCTGCTCACTCCCCATACACTTTAACATCCCACCCAGTATAATCCCACACTCCCGCTCGCCCCCCGTGCACTTTAATATCCACCCAGGCTAAACCCACTCTCCTGCTGACTCACCATACCCTTTAATATCCCACCCAGTCTAAACCCACTCACCTGCTCGCTTCCCATACATATTAATATACCACCCAGTCTAATCCCACTCTCCTGCGCACTCCCCATACCCTTTCTTATCCCACATAGCCTAAACCCACTCTCCTGCTCAATCCCCATATACTTTAATATCCCACCCAGTCTAAAGGCACTCTCCTGCCTCCCCAAAGCTCTTTAAAATCACACCCAGTCTAATCCCAATCTCCTGCTCACTCCCTATACACTTTAATATCCAATGCAGTTTAATCCCAATCTCCTGCTCAGTCCCCATACCCTTTAATATCTCACCCAGTCTAATCCCACTCTTCTAATCACTCCCAAAGAACTTTAATATCTCACCAGTCTAACCCCACTCTCCTGCTCACACCCCATATACTTTAATATCCCATCCAGTCTAATCCCACTCTCCTGTTCACTCCCCATACACTTAAATATCGCACCCAGTCTAATCCCACTCTCCTGCTCACTCCTCATACCCTTTAATATCCATCCAGTTTTATCCCACTCTCCTGCTCACTCCCCATAACCTATAATGTCGCACCCAGTGGAATCCCAATCTCCTGCTCACTCCCCATACACTTTAATATCCCACCCATTCTAATCCCACTGTCCCGCTCACTCCCAATACCGTTTAATATCCGACAGTCTAATCCCACCCTCCTGCTCACTCCCCATACCCTTTAATATCCCATCCAGACTAATCCCACTGTCCCGCTCACTCCCCATTCCCTTAAATATCACACAGTCTAATCCCACTCTCCTGCTCACGTCCCATACCCTTTAATATCCCATCCAGTCTAATCCCACTGTCCCGCTCACTCCCCATTCCGTTTAAATCCCACCCAGTCTAATCCCACTCTCCCTCTCACACCCCATATCCTTTAATATCCCACCCAGTCTAATCCCACTTTCCTACTCATTCCCCATACCCTTTAATATCCCACCCAGTGTATTCCGACTCTCCCTCTCACTCCCCATATCCTTTAATATCCCACCCAGTCTAATCTCACTCTCCTGCTCATGCCCCATACCCTTTAATATCCCATCCAGTCTAAGCCTACTCTCCCGCTCACTCCCGATACCGTTTAATATCCCACACAGTCTAATCCCACTCTTCTGCTCACTCCCCATACCCTTTCATATCCCACCCAGCCTAATCTCACTATCCTGCTCATTCCCCATACCCTTTAATATCCCACCCAGTCTAATCCCACTCTCCTGCTCACTCCCCATACCCTTTAATATCCCACACAGTCTAATCCCACTCTCCTGCTCACTCCCCATACCCTTTAATATCCCACCCAGTCTAATCCCACTCTCCTGCTCACACCCCATACCCTTTAATATCCCACCCAGTTTAATCCCATTCTCCTGCTCACTCCCAATACCCTTTACTATCCCACCCAGTCTAATCCCACTCTCCTGTTCACTCGTCATACCCTGTAATACCCACCCAGTCTAATCCACCTCTCCTGCTCACCCCCATACCCTTTAATATCCCACCCAGTGTAATCCCACTCTCCTGCTCACTCCCCATCCACTTTTATATCCCACCCAGTCTAATCCCACTGTCCTGCTCACTCTCAATATCGTTTAATATACAACACAGTCTAATCCCACCATCCTGCTCACTCCCCATACATTTTAACATCCCATCCAGTCTAATAACACTGTCCCGCTCTCTTCCCAGATCCTTAAATATCCAACACAGTCTAATCCCACACACCTGCTCTCGCCCCATATATTTTATTATCCAACCCAGTGTAATCTGACATTCCCTCTCACTCCCCATATCCTTTTATATCCCACCCAGACCAATCCCACTCTCCTACTCACTCCCCATTCCCTTTAATATCCCACCCAGTGTATTCCGACTCTCCCTCTCACTTCCCATATCCTTTAATATCGCACCCAGTCTAATCCCACTCTCCTGCTCACTCCCCATACACTTTAATATCCCACCCCGTCTAATTCCACACTCCCGCTCACTCCCCATAACGTTTAATATCCCACACAGTCTAATCCCACGCGCCTGCTCACTCCCCATACCCTTTAATATCCCACCCAGTGTATTTAGACTCTCCCTCTCGCTCCCCATACCCTTTAATATCACACCCAGTCTAATCCCACTCTCCTGCTCACTCCACATACCCTTTAATGTCCCTACCCAGTCTAATCCCACTCTCCTGCTCACTCCCCATACCATTTAATATCCCACCCCGTCTAATCCCACTCTTATGCTCACTCCCCATACCTATTAATATACCACCCAGTCTAATCCCACTCTCCTGCGCACTCCCCATACCCTTTCATACCCCACAAAGTCTAAACCCACTCTCCTGCTCACTCCCCATATACTTTAATATCCCACCCAGTCTAAATGCACTCTCCTGCACACTCCTCATACCCTTAATATTCACCCAGTCTAAACCCACTCTCCTGCCTCCCCAAAACTCTTGAATATCACACCCAATCTAATCCCAATCTCCTGCTCACTCCCTATACACTTTAATATCCAATGCAGTTTAATCCCAATTTCCTGCTCAGTCCCCATACCCTTTAATATCCCATCCAGTCTAAGCCCACTCTCCCGCTCACTCCCAATACCCTTTAATATCCCACCCAGTCTAATCCCTCTCTCCTGCTCACTCCCCATACCCTTTAATATCTCACCCAGTCTAATCCCACTCTCCTGCTCACTCCCCATACCCTTTAGTATCCCACCCCGTCTAATCCCACACTCCCGCTCACTCACCATACCCTTTAATATCCCACCCAATCTAATCCCACTCTCCTGCTCATTCCCCATACCCTTTAATATCCCACCCCGTCTAATCCCACACTCCCGCTCACTTCCCATACCGTTTAATATCCCACACAGTCTAATCCCACGCTCCTGCTCACTCCCCATACCCTTTAATATCCCATCCAGTCTAGTCCCACTCTCCTGCTCACTCCCCATACCCTTTAATATCCCACCCAGTCTAATCCCACTGTCCCGCTCATTCCCATTACCGTTTAATATCCCACCCAGTCTAATCCCACTCTGCTGCTCACTCCCCATACCCTTTATTATTGTACCCAATCCAAACCCACTCTCCTGCTCACACCCCATACCCTTTAATATCCCACCCAGTTTAATCCCATTCTCCTGCTCACTCCCAATAACCTTTACTATCCCACCCAGTCTAGTCCCACTCTCCTGTTCACTCGTCATACCCTTAAATATCCACCCAGTCTAATCCCACTCTCCTGCTCACCCCCATACCCTTTAATATCCCACCCAGTCTAATCCCACTCTGCTGCTCACTCCCCATACCCTTTATTATTGTACCCAATCCAAACCCACTCTCCTGCTCACACCCCATACCCTTTAATATCCCACCCAGTGTAATCCCACTGTCCTGCTCACTCCCAATACCGTTTAATATACAACACAGTCTAATCCCACCATCCTGCTCACTCCCCATACATTTTAACATCCCATCCAGTCTAATAACACTGTCCCGCTCACTCCCCATACCCTTAAATATCCAACACAGTCTAATCCCACACACCTGCTCTCGCCACATATATTTTAATATCCAACCCAGTGTAATCTGACACTCCCTCTCACTCCCCATAGCCTTTTATATCCCACCCAGTCCAATCCCACTCTCCTACTCACTCCCATATCCTTTAATATCCCAACCAGTCTAATCCCACTTTCCTACTCATTCCCCATACCCATTAATATCCCACCCAGTGTATTCCGACTCTCCCTCTCACTCCCCATATCCTTTAATATCCCACCCAGTCTAATCCCACTCTCCTGCTCACTCCCCATACCCTTATATATCTCACCCCATCTAATCCCACACTCCCGCTCACTCCCGATAACATTTAATATCCCACACAGTCTAATCCCACGCTCCTGCTCACTCCCCATACCCTTTAATATCCCACCCAGTGTATTCCGACTCTCCCTCTCCCTCCCCATATCCTTTAATATTCCACCCAGCCTAATCCCACTCTCCTACTCATTCCCCATACCCTTTAATATCCCAGCCAGTCTAATCCCACTCTCCTGCTCACTCCGCATACCCTTTAATGTCCCTACCCAGTCTAATCCCACTCTCCTGCTCACACCCCATACCATTTAATATCCCACCCTGTCTAATCCCACTCTCCTGCTCACTCCCCATACCATTTATTATCCCACCCAGTCTAAACCCACCCTCCTGCTGACTCACCATACCCTTTAATATCCCACCCAGTCTAATCCCACTCTCCTGCTCACTCACCATACCCTTTAATATCCCACCCAGTGTAAACCCACCCTCCTGCTCAATCCCCATACACTTTAATATCCCACCCAGTGGAAACCCACTCTCCTGCTCACTCCCCATACACTTTAACATCCCACCCAGTATAATCCCACACTCCCGCTCGCCCCCCGTGCACTTTAATATCCACCCAGGCTAAACCCACTCTCCTGCTGACTCACCATACCCTTTAATATCCCACCCAGTCTAAACCCACTCACCTGCTCGCTTCCCATACATATTAATATACCACCCAGTCTAATCCCACTCTCCTGCGCACTCCCCATACCCTTTCTTATCCCACATAGCCTAAACCCACTCTCCTGCTCAATCCCCATATACTTTAATATCCCACCCAGTCTAAAGGCACTCTCCTGCCTCCCCAAAGCTCTTTAAAATCACACCCAGTCTAATCCCAATCTCCTGCTCACTCCCTATACACTTTAATATCCAATGCAGTTTAATCCCAATCTCCTGCTCAGTCCCCATACCCTTTAATATCTCACCCAGTCTAATCCCACTCTTCTAATCACTCCCAAAGAACTTTAATATCTCACCAGTCTAACCCCACTCTCCTGCTCACACCCCATATACTTTAATATCCCATCCAGTCTAATCCCACTCTCCTGCTCACTCCTCATACCCTTTAATATCCATCCAGTTTTATCCCACTCTCCTGCTCACTCCCCATAACCTATAATGTCGCACCCAGTGGAATCCCAATCTCCTGCTCACTCCCCATACACTTTAATATCCCACCCATTCTAATCCCACTGTCCCGCTCACTCCCAATACCGTTTAATATCCGACAGTCTAATCCCACCCTCCTGCTCACTCCCCATACCCTTTAATATCCCATCCAGACTAATCCCACTGTCCCGCTCACTCCCCATTCCCTTAAATATCACACAGTCTAATCCCACTCTCCTGCTCACGTCCCATACCCTTTAATATCCCATCCAGTCTAATCCCACTGTCCCGCTCACTCCCCATTCCGTTTAAATCCCACCCAGTCTAATCCCACTCTCCCTCTCACACCCCATATCCTTTAATATCCCACCCAGTCTAATCCCACTTTCCTACTCATTCCCCATACCCTTTAATATCCCACCCAGTGTATTCCGACTCTCCCTCTCACTCCCCATATCCTTTAATATCCCACCCAGTCTAATCTCACTCTCCTGCTCATGCCCCATACCCTTTAATATCCCATCCAGTCTAAGCCTACTCTCCCGCTCACTCCCGATACCGTTTAATATCCCACACAGTCTAATCCCACTCTTCTGCTCACTCCCCATACCCTTTCATATCCCACCCAGCCTAATCTCACTATCCTGCTCATTCCCCATACCCTTTAATATCCCACCCAGTCTAATCCCACTCTCCTGCTCACTCCCCATACCCTTTAATATCCCACACAGTCTAATCCCACTCTCCTGCTCACTCCCCATACCCTTTAATATCCCACCCAGTCTAATCCCACTCTCCTGCTCACACCCCATACCTTTAATATCCCACCCAGTTTAATCCCATTCTCCTGCTCACTCCCAATACCCTTTACTATCCCACCCAGTCTAATCCCACTCTCCTGTTCACTCGTCATACCCTGTAATACCCACCCAGTCTAATCCACCTCTCCTGCTCACCCCCATACCCTTTAATATCCCACCCAGTGTAATCCCACTCTCCTGCTCACTCCCCATCCACTTTTATATCCCACCCAGTCTAATCCCACTGTCCTGCTCACTCTCAATATCGTTTAATATACAACACAGTCTAATCCCACCATCCTGCTCACTCCCCATACATTTTAACATCCCATCCAGTCTAATAACACTGTCCCGCTCTCTTCCCAGATCCTTAAATATCCAACACAGTCTAATCCCACACACCTGCTCTCGCCCCATATATTTTATTATCCAACCCAGTGTAATCTGACATTCCCTCTCACTCCCCATATCCTTTTATATCCCACCCAGACCAATCCCACTCTCCTACTCACTCCCCATTCCCTTTAATATCCCACCCAGTGTATTCCGACTCTCCCTCTCACTTCCCATATCCTTTAATATCGCACCCAGTCTAATCCCACTCTCCTGCTCACTCCCCATACACTTTAATATCCCACCCCGTCTAATTCCACACTCCCGCTCACTCCCCATAACGTTTAATATCCCACACAGTCTAATCCCACGCGCCTGCTCACTCCCCATACCCTTTAATATCCCACCCAGTGTATTTAGACTCTCCCTCTCGCTCCCCATACCCTTTAATATCACACCCAGTCTAATCCCACTCTCCTGCTCACTCCACATACCCTTTAATGTCCCTACCCAGTCTAATCCCACTCTCCTGCTCACTCCCCATACCATTTAATATCCCACCCCGTCTAATCCCACTCTTATGCTCACTCCCCATACCTATTAATATACCACCCAGTCTAATCCCACTCTCCTGCGCACTCCCCATACCCTTTCATACCCCACAAAGTCTAAACCCACTCTCCTGCTCACTCCCCATATACTTTAATATCCCACCCAGTCTAAATGCACTCTCCTGCACACTCCTCATACCCTTAATATTCACCCAGTCTAAACCCACTCTCCTGCCTCCCCAAAACTCTTGAATATCACACCCAATCTAATCCCAATCTCCTGCTCACTCCCTATACACTTTAATATCCAATGCAGTTTAATCCCAATTTCCTGCTCAGTCCCCATACCCTTTAATATCCCATCCAGTCTAAGCCCACTCTCCCGCTCACTCCCAATACCCTTTAATATCCCACCCAGTCTAATCCCTCTCTCCTGCTCACTCCCCATACCCTTTAATATCTCACCCAGTCTAATCCCACTCTCCTGCTCACTCCCCATACCCTTTAGTATCCCACCCCGTCTAATCCCACACTCCCGCTCACTCACCATACCCTTTAATATCCCACCCAATCTAATCCCACTCTCCTGCTCATTCCCCATACCCTTTAATATCCCACCCCGTCTAATCCCACACTCCCGCTCACTTCCCATACCGTTTAATATCCCACACAGTCTAATCCCACGCTCCTGCTCACTCCCCATACCCTTTAATATCCCACCCAGTCTAATCCCACTCTCCTGCTCACTCCCCATACCCTTTAATATCCCACCCCGTCTAATCCCACACTCCCGCTCACTCACCATACCCTTTAATATCCCACCCAATCTAATCCCACTCTCCTGCTCATTCCCCATACCCTTTAATATCCCACCCCGTCTAATCCCACACTCCCGCTCACTTCCCATACCGTTTAATATCCCATCCAGTCTAGTCCCACTCTCCTGCTCACTCCCCATACCCTTTAATATCCCACCCAGTCTAATCCCACTCTCCTGCTCACTCCCCATACACTTTAATACCCCGCCCAGTCTTATCCCACTGTCCCGCTCATTCCCATTACCGTTTAATATCCCACCCAGTCTAATCCCACTCTGCTGCTCACTCCCCATACCCTTTACTATCACACCCAGTCTAATCCCAGACTTCTACTCACTTCCAAATTCCTTTAATATCCCACCAGTCTAATCCCACTCTCCCGCTCACTCCCCATACCATTTAATATCCCATCCAGTCTAATCCAACTCTCCTGCACACAACCCATACCCGTTAATATCCCACCCAGTCTAATCCCATTCTCCTGCTCACTCCCCATACCCTATAATATCCCACCCAGTCTAATCCCACTCTCCTAATCACTCCCCATTCCCTTTAATATCCCACCCAGTGTAATCCCACTCTCCTGATCACTCCCCATACCCTTTAATATCCCACCCAGACTAATCCCACCCTCCTGCTCACTCCCCATACATTATAATATCCCACCCAGTATAATCCCACACTTCGACCCTCTCCAAAATTCCTTTAATATCTCACCAGTCTAATCCCATTATCCCGCTCTCTCCCAATACCATTTAATATCCCATCCAGTCTAATCCCACTCTCCTGCTCACTCCCCATACCCTTTAATATCCCACCCAGTCTAATCCCACTCTCCTGCTCACTCCCCATACCCTTTACTAACCCACCCAGACTAATCCCACTCTCCTGCTCACTCCCCATACCCTTTAATATCGCACCAGTCTAATCCCACTGTCCCGCTCACTACCCATACCCAGTAATATCCCACCCAGGCTAATCCCACCCTCCTGCTCATTCCCCATACCTGTTAATATCCCACCCAGTCTAATCCAACTCTCCTGCTCACTCCCCATACACTTTAATATCCCATCCAGTCTTAGCCCACTCTCCTGCTCTCTGCCAATACCCTTTAATATCCCACACTGTCTAATCCCACTCTCCTGCTCACCCCTCATAACCTTTAATATCCACCCAGTCTAATCCCACTCTTCTGCTCACTCCCCATACACTTTAATATCCCATCCAGTCTGATCCCACTGTCCCGCTCATTCCCAATACCGTTTAATATCCCACCCAGTCTAATCCCACTCTCCTGCTCACTCCCCATACCCTTTAATATCCCACCAGTCTAATCCTACTCTCCCGCTCACTCCCCATACCCTTTAATATCCCACCCAGTCTAATCCCACTGTCCCGCTCGCTCCCAATACCGTTTAATATCCGACACAGTCTTATCCCACTCTCCTGCTCACGCCCCATACCTTTTAATATCCCATCCAGTCTAATCCCACCCTCCTGCTCAATCCCCATACACTTTAATATCCCACCCAGTGGAAACCCACTCTCCTGCTCACTCCCCATACACTTTAACATCCCACCCAGTATAATCCCACACTCCCGCTCGCCCCCCGTGCACTTTAATATCCACCCAGGCTAAACCCACTCTCCTGCTGACTCACCATACCCTTTAATATCCCACCCAGTCTAAACCCACTCACCTGCTCGCTTCCCATACATATTAATATACCACCCAGTCTAATCCCACTCTCCTGCGCACTCCCCATACCCTTTCTTATCCCACATAGCCTAAACCCACTCTCCTGCTCAATCCCCATATACTTTAATATCCCACCCAGTCTAAAGGCACTCTCCTGCTCACTCCTCATACCCTTTAATATTCACCCAGTCTAAACCCACTCTCCTGCCTCCCCAAAGCTCTTTAAAATCACACCCAGTCTAATCCCAATCTCCTGCTCACTCCCTATACACTTTAATATCCAATGCAGTTTAATCCCAATCTCCTGCTCAGTCCCCATACCCTTTAATATCTCACCCAGTCTAATCCCACTCTTCTAATCACTCCCAAAGAACTTTAATATCTCACCAGTCTAACCCCACTCTCCTGCTCACACCCCATATACTTTAATATCCCATCCAGTCTAATCCCACTCTCCTGTTCACTCCCCATACACTTAAATATCGCACCCAGTCTAATCCCACTCTCCTGCTCACTCCTCATACCCTTTAATATCCATCCAGTTTTATCCCACTCTCCTGCTCACTCCCCATAACCTATAATGTCGCACCCAGTGGAATCCCAATCTCCTGCTCACTCCCCATACACTTTAATATCCCACCCATTCTAATCCCACTGTCCCGCTCACTCCCAATACCGTTTAATATCCGACACAGTCTAATCCCACCCTCCTGCTCACTCCCCATACCCTTTAATATCCCATCCAGACTAATCCCACTGTCCCGCTCACTCCCCATTCCCTTAAATATCACACAGTCTAATCCCACTCTCCTGCTCACGTCCCATACCCTTTAATATCCCATCCAGTCTAATCCCACTGTCCCGCTCACTCCCCATTCCGTTTAAATCCCACCCAGTCTAATCCCACTCTCCCTCTCACACCCCATATCCTTTAATATCCCACCCAGTCTAATCCCACTTTCCTACTCATTCCCCATACCCTTTAATATCCCACCCAGTGTATTCCGACTCTCCCTCTCACTCCCCATATCCTTTAATATCCCACCCAGTCTAATCTCACTCTCCTGCTCATGCCCCATACCCTTTAATATCCCATCCAGTCTAAGCCTACTCTCCCGCTCACTCCCGATACCGTTTAATATCCCACACAGTCTAATCCCACTCTTCTGCTCACTCCCCATACCCTTTCATATCCCACCCAGCCTAATCTCACTATCCTGCTCATTCCCCATACCCTTTAATATCCCACCCAGTCTAATCCCACTCTCCTGCTCACTCCCCATACCCTTTAATATCCCACCCAGTCTAATCCCACTCTCCTGCTCACACCCCATACCCTTTAATATCCCACCCAGTTTAATCCCATTCTCCTGCTCACTCCCAATACCCTTTACTATCCCACCCAGTCTAATCCCACTCTCCTGTTCACTCGTCATACCCTTTAATACCCACCCAGTCTAATCCACCTCTCCTGCTCACCCCCATACCCTTTAATATCCCACCCAGTGTAATCCCACTCTCCTGCTCACTCCCCATCCACTTTTATATCCCACCCAGTCTAATCCCACTGTCCTGCTCACTCTCAATATCGTTTAATATACAACACAGTCTAATCCCACCATCCTGCTCACTCCCCATACATTTTAACATCCCATCCAGTCTAATAACACTGTCCCGCTCTCTTCCCAGATCCTTAAATATCCAACACAGTCTAATCCCACACACCTGCTCTCGCCCCATATATTTTATTATCCAACCCAGTGTAATCTGACATTCCCTCTCACTCCCCATATCCTTTTATATCCCACCCAGACCAATCCCACTCTCCTACTCACTCCCCATTCCCTTTAATATCCCACCCAGTGTATTCCGACTCTCCCTCTCACTTCCCATATCCTTTAATATCGCACCCAGTCTAATCCCACTCTCCTGCTCACTCCCCATACACTTTAATATCCCACCCCGTCTAATTCCACACTCCCGCTCACTCCCCATAACGTTTAATATCCCACACAGTCTAATCCCACGCGCCTGCTCACTCCCCATACCCTTTAATATCCCACCCAGTGTATTTAGACTCTCCCTCTCGCTCCCCATACCCTTTAATATCACACCCAGTCTAATCCCACTCTCCTGCTCACTCCACATACCCTTTAATGTCCCTACCCAGTCTAATCCCACTCTCCTGCTCACTCCCCATACCATTTAATATCCCACCCCGTCTAATCCCACTCTTATGCTCACTCCCCATACCTATTAATATACCACCCAGTCTAATCCCACTCTCCTGCGCACTCCCCATACCCTTTCATACCCCACAAAGTCTAAACCCACTCTCCTGCTCACTCCCCATATACTTTAATATCCCACCCAGTCTAAATGCACTCTCCTGCACACTCCTCATACCCTTAATATTCACCCAGTCTAAACCCACTCTCCTGCCTCCCCAAAACTCTTGAATATCACACCCAATCTAATCCCAATCTCCTGCTCACTCCCTATACACTTTAATATCCAATGCAGTTTAATCCCAATTTCCTGCTCAGTCCCCATACCCTTTAATATCCCATCCAGTCTAAGCCCACTCTCCCGCTCACTCCCAATACCCTTTAATATCCCACCCAGTCTAATCCCTCTCTCCTGCTCACTCCCCATACCCTTTAATATCTCACCCACTCTAATCCCACTCTCCTGCTCACTCCCCATACCCTTTAGTATCCCACCCCGTCTAATCCCACACTCCCGCTCACTCACCATACCCTTTAATATCCCACCCAATCTAATCCCACTCTCCTGCTCATTCCCCATACCCTTTAATATCCCACCCCGTCTAATCCCACACTCCCGCTCACTTCCCATACCGTTTAATATCCCACACAGTCTAATCCCACGCTCCTGCTCACTCCCCATACCCTTTAATATCCCATCCAGTCTAGTCCCACTCTCCTGCTCACTCCCCATACCCTTTAATATCCCACCCAGTCTAATCCCACTGTCCCGCTCATTCCCATTACCGTTTAATATCCCACCCAGTCTAATCCCACTCTGCTGCTCACTCCCCATACCCTTTATTATTGTACCCAATCCAAACCCACTCTCCTGCTCACACCCCATACCCTTTAATATCCCACCCAGTTTAATCCCATTCTCCTGCTCACTCCCAATAACCTTTACTATCCCACCCAGTCTAGTCCCACTCTCCTGTTCACTCGTCATACCCTTAAATATCCACCCAGTCTAATCCCACTCTCCTGCTCACCCCCATACCCTTTAATATCCCACCCAGTCTAATCCCACTCTGCTGCTCACTCCCCATACCCTTTATTATTGTACCCAATCCAAACCCACTCTCCTGCTCACACCCCATACCCTTTAATATCCCACCCAGTGTAATCCCACTGTCCTGCTCACTCCCAATACCGTTTAATATACAACACAGTCTAATCCCACCATCCTGCTCACTCCCCATACATTTTAACATCCCATCCAGTCTAATAACACTGTCCCGCTCACTCCCCATACCCTTAAATATCCAACACAGTCTAATCCCACACACCTGCTCTCGCCACATATATTTTAATATCCAACCCAGTGTAATCTGACACTCCCTCTCACTCCCCATAGCCTTTTATATCCCACCCAGTCCAATCCCACTCTCCCTCTCACTCCCCATATCCTTTAATATCCCACCCAGTCTAATCTCACTCTCCTGCTCATGCCCCATACCCTTTAATATCCCATCCAGTCTAAGCCTACTCTCCCGCTCACTCCCGATACCGTTTAATATCCCACACAGTCTAATCCCACTCTTCTGCTCACTCCCCATACCCTTTCATATCCCACCCAGCCTAATCTCACTATCCTGCTCATTCCCCATACCCTTTAATATCCCACCCAGTCTAATCCCACTCTCCTGCTCACTCCCCATACCCTTTAATATCCCACCCAGTCTAATCCCACTCTCCTGCTCACACCCCATACCCTTTAATATCCCACCCAGTTTAATCCCATTCTCCTGCTCACTCCCAATACCCTTTACTATCCCACCCAGTCTAATCCCACTCTCCTGTTCACTCGTCATACCCTTTAATACCCACCCAGTCTAATCCACCTCTCCTGCTCACCCCCATACCCTTTAATATCCCACCCAGTGTAATCCCACTCTCCTGCTCACTCCCCATCCACTTTTATATCCCACCCAGTCTAATCCCACTGTCCTGCTCACTCTCAATATCGTTTAATATACAACACAGTCTAATCCCACCATCCTGCTCACTCCCCATACATTTTAACATCCCATCCAGTCTAATAACACTGTCCCGCTCTCTTCCCAGATCCTTAAATATCCAACACAGTCTAATCCCACACACCTGCTCTCGCCCCATATATTTTATTATCCAACCCAGTGTAATCTGACATTCCCTCTCACTCCCCATATCCTTTTATATCCCACCCAGACCAATCCCACTCTCCTACTCACTCCCCATTCCCTTTAATATCCCACCCAGTGTATTCCGACTCTCCCTCTCACTTCCCATATCCTTTAATATCGCACCCAGTCTAATCCCACTCTCCTGCTCACTCCCCATACACTTTAATATCCCACCCCGTCTAATTCCACACTCCCGCTCACTCCCCATAACGTTTAATATCCCACACAGTCTAATCCCACGCGCCTGCTCACTCCCCATACCCTTTAATATCCCACCCAGTGTATTTAGACTCTCCCTCTCGCTCCCCATACCCTTTAATATCACACCCAGTCTAATCCCACTCTCCTGCTCACTCCACATACCCTTTAATGTCCCTACCCAGTCTAATCCCACTCTCCTGCTCACTCCCCATACCATTTAATATCCCACCCCGTCTAATCCCACTCTTATGCTCACTCCCCATACCTATTAATATACCACCCAGTCTAATCCCACTCTCCTGCGCACTCCCCATACCCTTTCATACCCCACAAAGTCTAAACCCACTCTCCTGCTCACTCCCCATATACTTTAATATCCCACCCAGTCTAAATGCACTCTCCTGCACACTCCTCATACCCTTAATATTCACCCAGTCTAAACCCACTCTCCTGCCTCCCCAAAACTCTTGAATATCACACCCAATCTAATCCCAATCTCCTGCTCACTCCCTATACACTTTAATATCCAATGCAGTTTAATCCCAATTTCCTGCTCAGTCCCCATACCCTTTAATATCCCATCCAGTCTAAGCCCACTCTCCCGCTCACTCCCAATACCCTTTAATATCCCACCCAGTCTAATCCCTCTCTCCTGCTCACTCCCCATACCCTTTAATATCTCACCCAGTCTAATCCCACTCTCCTGCTCACTCCCCATACCCTTTAGTATCCCACCCCGTCTAATCCCACACTCCCGCTCACTCACCATACCCTTTAATATCCCACCCAATCTAATCCCACTCTCCTGCTCATTCCCCATACCCTTTAATATCCCACCCCGTCTAATCCCACACTCCCGCTCACTTCCCATACCGTTTAATATCCCACACAGTCTAATCCCACGCTCCTGCTCACTCCCCATACCCTTTAATATCCCATCCAGTCTAGTCCCACTCTCCTGCTCACTCCCCATACCCTTTAATATCCCACCCAGTCTAATCCCACTGTCCCGCTCATTCCCATTACCGTTTAATATCCCACCCAGTCTAATCCCACTCTGCTGCTCACTCCCCATACCCTTTATTATTGTACCCAATCCAAACCCACTCTCCTGCTCACACCCCATACCCTTTAATATCCCACCCAGTTTAATCCCATTCTCCTGCTCACTCCCAATAACTTTTACTATCCCACCCAGTCTAGTCCCACTCTCCTGTTCACTCGTCATACCCTTAAATATCCACCCAGTCTAATCCCACTCTCCTGCTCACCCCCATACCCTTTAATATCCCACCCAGTTTAATCCCATTCTCCTGCTCACTCCCAATAACTTTTACTATCCCACCCAGTCTAGTCCCACTCTCCTGTTCACTCGTCATACCCTTAAATATCCACCCAGTCTAATCCCACTCTCCTGCTCACCCCCATACCCTTTAATATCCCACCCAGTCTAATCCCACTCTGCTGCTCACTCCCCATACCCTTTATTATTGTACCCAATCCAAACCCACTCTCCTGCTCACACCCCATACCCTTTAATATCCCACCCAGTGTAATCCCACTGTCCTGCTCACTCCCAATACCGTTTAATATACAACACAGTCTAATCCCACCATCCTGCTCACTCCCCATACATTTTAACATCCCATCCAGTCTAATAACACTGTCCCGCTCACTCCCCATACCCTTAAATATCCAACACAGTCTAATCCCACACACCTGCTCTCGCCACATATATTTTAATATCCAACCCAGTGTAATCTGACACTCCCTCTCACTCCCCATAGCCTTTTATATCCCACCCAGTCCAATCCCACTCTCCTACTCACTCCCCATTCCCTTTAATATCCCACCCAGTCTAATCCCACTCTCCCTCTCACTCCCATATCCTTTAATATCCCAACCAGTCTAATCCCACTTTCCTACTCATTCCCCATACCCATTAATATCCCACCCAGTGTATTCCGACTCTCCCTCTCCCTCCCCATATCCTTTAATATTCCACCCAGCCTAATCCCACACTCCCGCTCACTCCCGATAACATTTAATATCCCACACAGTCTAATCCCACGCTCCTGCTCACTCCCCATACCCTTTAATATCCCACCCAGTGTATTCCGACTCTCCCTCTCCCTCCCCATATCCTTTAATATTCCACCCAGCCTAATCCCACTCTCCTACTCATTCCCCATACCCTTTAATATCCCAGCCAGTCTAATCCCACTCTCCTGCTCACTCCGCATACCCTTTAATGTCCCTACCCAGTCTAATCCCACTCTCCTGCTCACACCCCATACCATTTAATATCCCACCCTGTCTAATCCCACTCTCCTGCTCACTCCCCATACCATTTATTATCCCACCCAGTCTAAACCCACCCTCCTGCTGACTCACCATACCCTTTAATATCCCACCCAGTCTAATCCCACTCTCCTGCTCACTCACCATACCCTTTAATATCCCACCCAGTGGAAACCCACTCTCCTGCTCACTCCCCATACACTTTAACATCCCACCCAGTATAATCCCACACTCCCGCTCGCCCCCCGTGCACTTTAATATCCACCCAGGCTAAACCCACTCTCCTGCTGACTCACCATACCCTTTAATATCCCACCCAGTCTAAACCCACTCACCTGCTCGCTTCCCATACATATTAATATACCACCCAGTCTAATCCCACTCTCCTGCGCACTCCCCATACCCTTTCTTATCCCACATAGCCTAAACCCACTCTCCTGCTCAATCCCCATATACTTTAATATCCCACCCAGTCTAAAGGCACTCTCCTGCCTCCCCAAAGCTCTTTAAAATCACACCCAGTCTAATCCCAATCTCCTGCTCACTCCCTATACACTTTAATATCCAATGCAGTTTAATCCCAATCTCCTGCTCAGTCCCCATTCCCTTTAATATCTCACCCAGTCTAATCCCACTCTTCTAATCACTCCCAAAGAACTTTAATATCTCACCAGTCTAACCCCACTCTCCTGCTCACACCCCATATACTTTAATATCCCATCCAGTCTAATCCCACTCTCCTGTTCACTCCCCATACACTTAAATATCGCACCCAGTCTAATCCCACTCTCCTGCTCACTCCTCATACCCTTTAATATCCATCCAGTTTTATCCCACTCGCCTGCTCACTCCCCATAACCTATAATGTCGCACCCAGTGGAATCCCAATCTCCTGCTCACTCCCCATACACTTTAATATCCCACCCATTCTAATCCCACTGTCCCGCTCACTCCCAATACCGTTTAATATCCGACAGTCTAATCCCACCCTCCTGCTCACTCCCCATACCCTTTAATATCCCATCCAGACTAATCCCACTGTCCCGCTCACTCCCCATTCCCTTAAATATCACACAGTCTAATCCCACTCTCCTGCTCACGTCCCATACCCTTTAATATCCCATCCAGTCTAATCCCACTGTCCCGCTCACTCCCCATTCCGTTTAAATCCCACCCAGTCTAATCCCACTCTCCCTCTCACACCCCATATCCTTTAATATCCCACCCAGTCTAATCCCACTTTCCTACTCATTCCCCATACCCTTTAATATCCCACCCAGTGTATTCCGACTCTCCCTCTCACTCCCCATATCCTTTAATATCCCACCCAGTCTAATCTCACTCTCCTGCTCATGCCCCATACCCTTTAATATCCCATCCAGTCTAAGCCTACTCTCCCGCTCACTCCCGATACCGTTTAATATCCCACACAGTCTAATCCCACTCTTCTGCTCACTCCCCATACCCTTTCATATCCCACCCAGCCTAATCTCACTATCCTGCTCATTCCCCATACCCTTTAATATCCCACCCAGTCTAATCCCACTCTCCTGCTCACTCCCCATACCCTTTAATATCCCACACAGTCTAATCCCACTCTCCTGCTCACTCCCCATACCCTTTAATATCCCACCCAGTCTAATCCCACTCTCCTGCTCACACCCCATACCCTTTAATATCCCACCCAGTTTAATCCCATTCTCCTGCTCACTCCCAATACCCTTTACTATCCCACCCAGTCTAATCCCACTCTCCTGTTCACTCGTCATACCCTTTAATACCCACCCAGTCTAATCCACCTCTCCTGCTCACCCCCATACCCTTTAATATCCCACCCAGTGTAATCCCACTCTCCTGCTCACTCCCCATCCACTTTTATATCCCACCCAGTCTAATCCCACTGTCCTGCTCACTCTCAATATCGTTTAATATACAACACAGTCTAATCCCACCATCCTGCTCACTCCCCATACATTTTAACATCCCATCCAGTCTAATAACACTGTCCCGCTCTCTTCCCAGATCCTTAAATATCCAACACAGTCTAATCCCACACACCTGCTCTCGCCCCATATATTTTATTATCCAACCCAGTGTAATTTGACATTCCCTCTCACTCCCCATATCCTTTTATATCCCACCCAGACCAATCCCACTCTCCTACTCACTCCCCATTCCCTTTAATATCCCACCCAGTGTATTCCGACTCTCCCTCTCACTTCCCATATCCTTTAATATCGCACCCAGTCTAATCCCACTCTCCTGCTCACTCCCCATACACTTTAATATCCCACCCCGTCTAATTCCACACTCCCGCTCACTCCCCATAACGTTTAATATCCCACACAGTCTAATCCCACGCGCCTGCTCACTCCCCATACCCTTTAATATCCCACCCAGTGTATTTAGACTCTCCCTCTCGCTCCCCATACCCTTTAATATCACACCCAGTCTAATCCCACTCTCCTGCTCACTCCACATACCCTTTAATGTCCCTACCCAGTCTAATCCCACTCTCCTGCTCACTCCCCATACCATTTAATATCCCACCCCGTCTAATCCCACTCTTATGCTCACTCCCCATACCTATTAATATACCACCCAGTCTAATCCCACTCTCCTGCGCACTCCCCATACCCTTTCATACCCCACAAAGTCTAAACCCACTCTCCTGCTCACTCCCCATATACTTTAATATCCCACCCAGTCTAAATGCACTCTCCTGCACACTCCTCATACCCTTAATATTCACCCAGTCTAAACCCACTCTCCTGCCTCCCCAAAACTCTTGAATATCACACCCAATCTAATCCCAATCTCCTGCTCACTCCCTATACACTTTAATATCCAATGCAGTTTAATCCCAATTTCCTGCTCAGTCCCCATACCCTTTAATATCCCATCCAGTCTAAGCCCACTCTCCCGCTCACTCCCAATACCCTTTAATATCCCACCCAGTCTAATCCCTCTCTCCTGCTCACTCCCCATACCCTTTAATATCTCACCCAGTCTAATCCCACTCTCCTGCTCACTCCCCATACCCTTTAGTATCCCACCCCGTCTAATCCCACACTCCCGCTCACTCACCATACCCTTTAATATCCCACCCAATCTAATCCCACTCTCCTGCTCATTCCCCATACCCTTTAATATCCCACCCCGTCTAATCCCACACTCCCGCTCACTTCCCATACCGTTTAATATCCCACACAGTCTAATCCCACGCTCCTGCTCACTCCCCATACCCTTTAATATCCCATCCAGTCTAGTCCCACTCTCCTGCTCACTCCCCATACCCTTTAATATCCCACCCAGTCTAATCCCACTGTCCCGCTCATTCCCATTACCGTTTAATATCCCACCCAGTCTAATCCCACTCTGCTGCTCACTCCCCATACCCTTTATTATTGTACCCAATCCAAACCCACTCTCCTGCTCACACCCCATACCCTTTAATATCCCACCCAGTTTAATCCCATTCTCCTGCTCACTCCCAATAACTTTTACTATCCCACCCAGTCTAGTCCCACTCTCCTGTTCACTCGTCATACCCTTAAATATCCACCCAGTCTAATCCCACTCTCCTGCTCACCCCCATACCCTTTAATATCCCACCCAGTCTAATCCCACTCTGCTGCTCACTCCCCATACCCTTTATTATTGTACCCAATCCAAACCCACTCTCCTGCTCACACCCCATACCCTTTAATATCCCACCCAGTGTAATCCCACTGTCCTGCTCACTCCCAATACCGTTTAATATACAACACAGTCTAATCCCACCATCCTGCTCACTCCCCATACATTTTAACATCCCATCCAGTCTAATAACACTGTCCCGCTCACTCCCCATACCCTTAAATATCCAACACAGTCTAATCCCACACACCTGCTCTCGCCACATATATTTTAATATCCAACCCAGTGTAATCTGACACTCCCTCTCACTCCCCATAGCCTTTTATATCCCACCCAGTCCAATCCCACTCTCCTACTCACTCCCCATTCCCTTTAATATCCCACCCAGTCTAATCCCACTCTCCCTCTCACTCCCATATCCTTTAATATCCCAACCAGTCTAATCCCACTTTCCTACTCATTCCCCATACCCATTAATATCCCACCCAGTGTATTCCGACTCTCCCTCTCACTCCCCATATCCTTTAATATCCCACCCAGTCTAATCCCACTCTCCTGCTCACTCCCCATACCCTTATATATCTCACCCCATCTAATCCCACACTCCCGCTCACTCCCGATAACATTTAATATCCCACACAGTCTAATCCCACGCTCCTGCTCACTCCCCATACCCTTTAATATCCCACCCAGTGTATTCCGACTCTCCCTCTCCCTCCCCATATCCTTTAATATTCCACCCAGCCTAATCCCACTCTCCTACTCATTCCCCATACCCTTTAATATCCCAGCCAGTCTAATCCCACTCTCCTGCTCACTCCGCATACCCTTTAATGTCCCTACCCAGTCTAATCCCACTCTCCTGCTCACACCCCATACCATTTAATATCCCACCCTGTCTAATCCCACTCTCCTGCTCACTCCCCATACCATTTATTATCCCACCCAGTCTAAACCCACCCTCCTGCTGACTCACCATACCCTTTAATATCCCACCCAGTCTAATCCCACTCTCCTGCTCACTCACCATACCCTTTAATATCCCACCCAGTGTAAACCCACCCTCCTGCTCAATCCCCATACACTTTAATATCCCACCCAGTGGAAACCCACTCTCCTGCTCACTCCCCATACACTTTAACATCCCACCCAGTATAATCCCACACTCCCGCTCGCCCCCCGTGCACTTTAATATCCACCCAGGCTAAACCCACTCTCCTGCTGACTCACCATACCCTTTAATATCCCACCCAGTCTAAACCCACTCACCTGCTCGCTTCCCATACATATTAATATACCACCCAGTCTAATCCCACTCTCCTGCGCACTCCCCATACCCTTTCTTATCCCACATAGCCTAAACCCACTCTCCTGCTCAATCCCCATATACTTTAATATCCCACCCAGTCTAAAGGCACTCTCCTGCTCACTCCTCATACCCTTTAATATTCACCCAGTCTAAACCCACTCTCCTGCCTCCCCAAAGCTCTTTAAAATCACACCCAGTCTAATCCCAATCTCCTGCTCACTCCCTATACACTTTAATATCCAATGCAGTTTAATCCCAATCTCCTGCTCAGTCCCCATACCCTTTAATATCTCACCCAGTCTAATCCCACTCTTCTAATCACTCCCAAAGAACTTTAATATCTCACCAGTCTAACCCCACTCTCCTGCTCACACCCCATATACTTTAATATCCCATCCAGTCTAATCCCACTCTCCTGTTCACTCCCCATACACTTAAATATCGCACCCAGTCTAATCCCACTCCTGCTCACTCCTCATACCCTTTAATATCCATCCAGTTTTATCCCACTCTCCTGCTCACTCCCCATAACCTATAATGTCGCACCCAGTGGAATCCCAATCTCCTGCTCACTCCCCATACACTTTAATATCCCACCCATTCTAATCCCACTGTCCCGCTCACTCCCAATACCGTTTAATATCCGACACAGTCTAATCCCACCCTCCTGCTCACTCCCCATACCCTTTAATATCCCATCCAGACTAATCCCACTGTCCCGCTCACTCCCCATTCCCTTAAATATCACACAGTCTAATCCCACTCTCCTGCTCACGTCCCATACCCTTTAATATCCCATCCAGTCTAATCCCACTGTCCCGCTCACTCCCCATTCCGTTTAAATCCCACCCAGTCTAATCCCACTCTCCCTCTCACACCCCATATCCTTTAATATCCCACCCAGTCTAATCCCACTTTCCTACTCATTCCCCATACCCTTTAATATCCCACCCAGTGTATTCCGACTCTCCCTCTCACTCCCCATATCCTTTAATATCCCACCCAGTCTAATCTCACTCTCCTGCTCATGCCCCATACCCTTTAATATCCCATCCAGTCTAAGCCTACTCTCCCGCTCACTCCCGATACCGTTTAATATCCCACACAGTCTAATCCCACTCTTCTGCTCACTCCCCATACCCTTTCATATCCCACCCAGCCTAATCTCACTATCCTGCTCATTCCCCATACCCTTTAATATCCCACCCAGTCTAATCCCACTCTCCTGCTCACTCCCCATACCCTTTAATATCCCACCCAGTCTAATCCCACTCTCCTGCTCACACCCCATACCCTTTAATATCCCACCCAGTTTAATCCCATTCTCCTGCTCACTCCCAATACCCTTTACTATCCCACCCAGTCTAATCCCACTCTCCTGTTCACTCGTCATACCCTTTAATACCCACCCAGTCTAATCCACCTCTCCTGCTCACCCCCATACCCTTTAATATCCCACCCAGTGTAATCCCACTCTCCTGCTCACTCCCCATCCACTTTTATATCCCACCCAGTCTAATCCCACTGTCCTGCTCACTCTCAATATCGTTTAATATACAACACAGTCTAATCCCACCATCCTGCTCACTCCCCATACATTTTAACATCCCATCCAGTCTAATAACACTGTCCCGCTCTCTTCCCAGATCCTTAAATATCCAACACAGTCTAATCCCACACACCTGCTCTCGCCCCATATATTTTATTATCCAACCCAGTGTAATCTGACATTCCCTCTCACTCCCCATATCCTTTTATATCCCACCCAGACCAATCCCACTCTCCTACTCACTCCCCATTCCCTTTAATATCCCACCCAGTGTATTCCGACTCTCCCTCTCACTTCCCATATCCTTTAATATCGCACCCAGTCTAATCCCACTCTCCTGCTCACTCCCCATACACTTTAATATCCCACCCCGTCTAATTCCACACTCCCGCTCACTCCCCATAACGTTTAATATCCCACACAGTCTAATCCCACGCGCCTGCTCACTCCCCATACCCTTTAATATCCCACCCAGTGTATTTAGACTCTCCCTCTCGCTCCCCATACCCTTTAATATCACACCCAGTCTAATCCCACTCTCCTGCTCACTCCACATACCCTTTAATGTCCCTACCCAGTCTAATCCCACTCTCCTGCTCACTCCCCATACCATTTAATATCCCACCCCGTCTAATCCCACTCTTATGCTCACTCCCCATACCTATTAATATACCACCCAGTCTAATCCCACTCTCCTGCGCACTCCCCATACCCTTTCATACCCCACAAAGTCTAAACCCACTCTCCTGCTCACTCCCCATATACTTTAATATCCCACCCAGTCTAAATGCACTCTCCTGCACACTCCTCATACCCTTAATATTCACCCAGTCTAAACCCACTCTCCTGCCTCCCCAAAACTCTTGAATATCACACCCAATCTAATCCCAATCTCCTGCTCACTCCCTATACACTTTAATATCCAATGCAGTTTAATCCCAATTTCCTGCTCAGTCCCCATACCCTTTAATATCCCATCCAGTCTAAGCCCACTCTCCCGCTCACTCCCAATACCCTTTAATATCCCACCCAGTCTAATCCCTCTCTCCTGCTCACTCCCCATACCCTTTAATATCTCACCCAGTCTAATCCCACTCTCCTGCTCACTCCCCATACCCTTTAGTATCCCACCCCGTCTAATCCCACACTCCCGCTCACTCACCATACCCTTTAATATCCCACCCAATCTAATCCCACTCTCCTGCTCATTCCCCATACCCTTTAATATCCCACCCCGTCTAATCCCACACTCCCGCTCACTTCCCATACCGTTTAATATCCCACACAGTCTAATCCCACGCTCCTGCTCACTCCCCATACCCTTTAATATCCCATCCAGTCTAGTCCCACTCTCCTGCTCACTCCCCATACCCTTTAATATCCCACCCAGTCTAATCCCACTGTCCCGCTCATTCCCATTACCGTTTAATATCCCACCCAGTCTAATCCCACTCTGCTGCTCACTCCCCATACCCTTTATTATTGTACCCAATCCAAACCCACTCTCCTGCTCACACCCCATACCCTTTAATATCCCACCCAGTTTAATCCCATTCTCCTGCTCACTCCCAATAACCTTTACTATCCCACCCAGTCTAGTCCCACTCTCCTGTTCACTCGTCATACCCTTAAATATCCACCCAGTCTAATCCCACTCTCCTGCTCACCCCCATACCCTTTAATATCCCACCCAGTCTAATCCCACTCTGCTGCTCACTCCCCATACCCTTTATTATTGTACCCAATCCAAACCCACTCTCCTGCTCACACCCCATACCCTTTAATATCCCACCCAGTGTAATCCCACTGTCCTGCTCACTCCCAATACCGTTTAATATACAACACAGTCTAATCCCACCATCCTGCTCACTCCCCATACATTTTAACATCCCATCCAGTCTAATAACACTGTCCCGCTCACTCCCCATACCCTTAAATATCCAACACAGTCTAATCCCACACACCTGCTCTCGCCACATATATTTTAATATCCAACCCAGTGTAATCTGACACTCCCTCTCACTCCCCATAGCCTTTTATATCCCACCCAGTCCAATCCCACTCTCCTACTCACTCCCCATTCCCTTTAATATTCCACCCAGTCTAATCCCACTCTCCCTCTCACTCCCATATCCTTTAATATCCCAACCAGTCTAATCCCACTTTCCTACTCATTCCCCATACCCATTAATATCCCACCCAGTGTATTCCGACTCTCCCTCTCACTCCCCATATCCTTTAATATCCCACCCAGTCTAATCCCACTCTCCTGCTCACTCCCCATACCCTTATATATCTCACCCCATCTAATCCCACACTCCCGCTCACTCCCGATAACATTTAATATCCCACACAGTCTAATCCCACGCTCCTGCTCACTCCCCATACCCTTTAATATCCCACCCAGTGTATTCCGACTCTCCCTCTCCCTCCCCATATCCTTTAATATTCCACCCAGCCTAATCCCACTCTCCTACTCATTCCCCATACCCTTTAATATCCCAGCCAGTCTAATCCCACTCTCCTGCTCACTCCGCATACCCTTTAATGTCCCTACCCAGTCTAATCCCACTCTCCTGCTCACACCCCATACCATTTAATATCCCACCCTGTCTAATCCCACTCTCCTGCTCACTCCCCATACCATTTATTATCCCACCCAGTCTAAACCCACCCTCCTGCTGACTCACCATACCCTTTAATATCCCACCCAGTCTAATCCCACTCTCCTGCTCACTCACCATACCCTTTAATATCCCACCCAGTGTAAACCCACCCTCCTGCTCAATCCCCATACACTTTAATATCCCACCCAGTGGAAACCCACTCTCCTGCTCACTCCCCATACACTTTAACATCCCACCCAGTATAATCCCACACTCCCGCTCGCCCCCCGTGCACTTTAATATCCACCCAGGCTAAACCCACTCTCCTGCTGACTCACCATACCCTTTAATATCCCACCCAGTCTAAACCCACTCACCTGCTCGCTTCCCATACATATTAATATACCACCCAGTCTAATCCCACTCTCCTGCGCACTCCCCATACCCTTTCTTATCCCACATAGCCTAAACCCACTCTCCTGCTCAATCCCCATATACTTTAATATCCCACCCAGTCTAAAGGCACTCTCCTGCCTCCCCAAAGCTCTTTAAAATCACACCCAGTCTAATCCCAATCTCCTGCTCACTCCCTATACACTTTAATATCCAATGCAGTTTAATCCCAATCTCCTGCTCAGTCCCCATACCCTTTAATATCTCACCCAGTCTAATCCCACTCTTCTAATCACTCCCAAAGAACTTTAATATCTCACCAGTCTAACCCCACTCTCCTGCTCACACCCCATATACTTTAATATCCCATCCAGTCTAATCCCACTCTCCTGTTCACTCCCCATACACTTAAATATCGCACCCAGTCTAATCCCACTCTCCTGCTCACTCCTCATACCCTTTAATATCCATCCAGTTTTATCCCACTCTCCTGCTCACTCCCCATAACCTATAATGTCGCACCCAGTGGAATCCCAATCTCCTGCTCACTCCCCATACACTTTAATATCCCACCCATTCTAATCCCACTGTCCCGCTCACTCCCAATACCGTTTAATATCCGACAGTCTAATCCCACCCTCCTGCTCACTCCCCATACCCTTTAATATCCCATCCAGACTAATCCCACTGTCCCGCTCACTCCCCATTCCCTTAAATATCACACAGTCTAATCCCACTCTCCTGCTCACGTCCCATACCCTTTAATATCCCATCCAGTCTAATCCCACTGTCCCGCTCACTCCCCATTCCGTTTAAATCCCACCCAGTCTAATCCCACTCTCCCTCTCACACCCCATATCCTTTAATATCCCACCCAGTCTAATCCCACTTTCCTACTCATTCCCCATACCCTTTAATATCCCACCCAGTGTATTCCGACTCTCCCTCTCACTCCCCATATCCTTTAATATCCCACCCAGTCTAATCTCACTCTCCTGCTCATGCCCCATACCCTTTAATATCCCATCCAGTCTAAGCCTACTCTCCCGCTCACTCCCGATACCGTTTAATATCCCACACAGTCTAATCCCACTCTTCTGCTCACTCCCCATACCCTTTCATATCCCACCCAGCCTAATCTCACTATCCTGCTCATTCCCCATACCCTTTAATATCCCACCCAGTCTAATCCCACTCTCCTGCTCACTCCCCATACCCTTTAATATCCCACACAGTCTAATCCCACTCTCCTGCTCACTCCCCATACCCTTTAATATCCCACCCAGTCTAATCCCACTCTCCTGCTCACACCCCATACCCTTTAATATCCCACCCAGTTTAATCCCATTCTCCTGCTCACTCCCAATACCCTTTACTATCCCACCCAGTCTAATCCCACTCTCCTGTTCACTCGTCATACCCTGTAATACCCACCCAGTCTAATCCACCTCTCCTGCTCACCCCCATACCCTTTAATATCCCACCCAGTGTAATCCCACTCTCCTGCTCACTCCCCATCCACTTTTATATCCCACCCAGTCTAATCCCACTGTCCTGCTCACTCTCAATATCGTTTAATATACAACACAGTCTAATCCCACCATCCTGCTCACTCCCCATACATTTTAACATCCCATCCAGTCTAATAACACTGTCCCGCTCTCTTCCCAGATCCTTAAATATCCAACACAGTCTAATCCCACACACCTGCTCTCGCCCCATATATTTTATTATCCAACCCAGTGTAATCTGACATTCCCTCTCACTCCCCATATCCTTTTATATCCCACCCAGACCAATCCCACTCTCCTACTCACTCCCCATTCCCTTTAATATCCCACCCAGTGTATTCCGACTCTCCCTCTCACTTCCCATATCCTTTAATATCGCACCCAGTCTAATCCCACTCTCCTGCTCACTCCCCATACACTTTAATATCCCACCCCGTCTAATTCCACACTCCCGCTCACTCCCCATAACGTTTAATATCCCACACAGTCTAATCCCACGCGCCTGCTCACTCCCCATACCCTTTAATATCCCACCCAGTGTATTTAGACTCTCCCTCTCGCTCCCCATACCCTTTAATATCACACCCAGTCTAATCCCACTCTCCTGCTCACTCCACATACCCTTTAATGTCCCTACCCAGTCTAATCCCACTCTCCTGCTCACTCCCCATACCATTTAATATCCCACCCCGTCTAATCCCACTCTTATGCTCACTCCCCATACCTATTAATATACCACCCAGTCTAATCCCACTCTCCTGCGCACTCCCCATACCCTTTCATACCCCACAAAGTCTAAACCCACTCTCCTGCTCACTCCCCATATACTTTAATATCCCACCCAGTCTAAATGCACTCTCCTGCACACTCCTCATACCCTTAATATTCACCCAGTCTAAACCCACTCTCCTGCCTCCCCAAAACTCTTGAATATCACACCCAATCTAATCCCAATCTCCTGCTCACTCCCTATACACTTTAATATCCAATGCAGTTTAATCCCAATTTCCTGCTCAGTCCCCATACCCTTTAATATCCCATCCAGTCTAAGCCCACTCTCCCGCTCACTCCCAATACCCTTTAATATCCCACCCAGTCTAATCCCTCTCTCCTGCTCACTCCCCATACCCTTTAATATCTCACCCAGTCTAATCCCACTCTCCTGCTCACTCCCCATACCCTTTAGTATCCCACCCCGTCTAATCCCACACTCCCGCTCACTCACCATACCCTTTAATATCCCACCCAATCTAATCCCACTCTCCTGCTCATTCCCCATACCCTTTAATATCCCACCCCGTCTAATCCCACACTCCCGCTCACTTCCCATACCGTTTAATATCCCACACAGTCTAATCCCACGCTCCTGCTCACTCCCCATACCCTTTAATATCCCATCCAGTCTAGTCCCACTCTCCTGCTCACTCCCCATACCCTTTAATATCCCACCCAGTCTAATCCCACTGTCCCGCTCATTCCCATTACCGTTTAATATCCCACCCAGTCTAATCCCACTCTGCTGCTCACTCCCCATACCCTTTATTATTGTACCCAATCCAAACCCACTCTCCTGCTCACACCCCATACCCTTTAATATCCCACCCAGTTTAATCCCATTCTCCTGCTCACTCCCAATAACCTTTACTATCCCACCCAGTCTAGTCCCACTCTCCTGTTCACTCGTCATACCCTTAAATATCCACCCAGTCTAATCCCACTCTCCTGCTCACCCCCATACCCTTTAATATCCCACCCAGTCTAATCCCACTCTGCTGCTCACTCCCCATACCCTTTATTATTGTACCCAATCCAAACCCACTCTCCTGCTCACACCCCATACCCTTTAATATCCCACCCAGTGTAATCCCACTGTCCTGCTCACTCCCAATACCGTTTAATATACAACACAGTCTAATCCCACCATCCTGCTCACTCCCCATACATTTTAACATCCCATCCAGTCTAATAACACTGTCCCGCTCACTCCCCATACCCTTAAATATCCAACACAGTCTAATCCCACACACCTGCTCTCGCCACATATATTTTAATATCCAACCCAGTGTAATCTGACACTCCCTCTCACTCCCCATAGCCTTTTATATCCCACCCAGTCCAATCCCACTCTCCTACTCACTCCCCATTCCCTTTAATATCCCACCCAGTCTAATCCCACTCTCCCTCTCACTCCCATATCCTTTAATATCCCAACCAGTCTAATCCCACTTTCCTACTCATTCCCCATACCCATTAATATCCCACCCAGTGTATTCCGACTCTCCCTCTCACTCCCCATATCCTTTAATATCCCACCCAGTCTAATCCCACTCTCCTGCTCACTCCCCATACCCTTATATATCTCACCCCATCTAATCCCACACTCCCGCTCACTCCCGATAACATTTAATATCCCACACAGTCTAATCCCACGCTCCTGCTCACTCCCCATACCCTTTAATATCCCACCCAGTGTATTCCGACTCTCCCTCTCCCTCCCCATATCCTTTAATATTCCACCCAGCCTAATCCCACTCTCCTACTCATTCCCCATACCCTTTAATATCCCAGCCAGTCTAATCCCACTCTCCTGCTCACACCCCATACCATTTAATATCCCACCCTGTCTAATCCCACTCTCCTGCTCACTCCCCATACCATTTATTATCCCACCCAGTCTAAACCCACCCTCCTGCTGACTCACCATACCCTTTAATATCCCACCCAGTCTAATCCCACTCTCCTGCTCACTCACCATACCCTTTAATATCCCACCCAGTGTAAACCCACCCTCCTGCTCAATCCCCATACACTTTAATATCCCACCCAGTGGAAACCCACTCTCCTGCTCACTCCCCATACACTTTAACATCCCACCCAGTATAATCCCACACTCCCGCTCGCCCCCCGTGCACTTTAATATCCACCCAGGCTAAACCCACTCTCCTGCTGACTCACCATACCCTTTAATATCCCACCCAGTCTAAACCCACTCACCTGCTCGCTTCCCATACATATTAATATACCACCCAGTCTAATCCCACTCTCCTGCGCACTCCCCATACCCTTTCTTATCCCACATAGCCTAAACCCACTCTCCTGCTCAATCCCCATATACTTTAATATCCCACCCAGTCTAAAGGCACTCTCCTGCCTCCCCAAAGCTCTTTAAAATCACACCCAGTCTAATCCCAATCTCCTGCTCACTCCCTATACACTTTAATATCCAATGCAGTTTAATCCCAATCTCCTGCTCAGTCCCCATACCCTTTAATATCTCACCCAGTCTAATCCCACTCTTCTAATCACTCCCAAAGAACTTTAATATCTCACCAGTCTAACCCCACTCTCCTGCTCACACCCCATATACTTTAATATCCCATCCAGTCTAATCCCACTCTCCTGCTCACTCCTCATACCCTTTAATATCCATCCAGTTTTATCCCACTCTCCTGCTCACTCCCCATAACCTATAATGTCGCACCCAGTGGAATCCCAATCTCCTGCTCACTCCCCATACACTTTAATATCCCACCCATTCTAATCCCACTGTCCCGCTCACTCCCAATACCGTTTAATATCCGACAGTCTAATCCCACCCTCCTGCTCACTCCCCATACCCTTTAATATCCCATCCAGACTAATCCCACTGTCCCGCTCACTCCCCATTCCCTTAAATATCACACAGTCTAATCCCACTCTCCTGCTCACGTCCCATACCCTTTAATATCCCATCCAGTCTAATCCCACTGTCCCGCTCACTCCCCATTCCGTTTAAATCCCACCCAGTCTAATCCCACTCTCCCTCTCACACCCCATATCCTTTAATATCCCACCCAGTCTAATCCCACTTTCCTACTCATTCCCCATACCCTTTAATATCCCACCCAGTGTATTCCGACTCTCCCTCTCACTCCCCATATCCTTTAATATCCCACCCAGTCTAATCTCACTCTCCTGCTCATGCCCCATACCCTTTAATATCCCATCCAGTCTAAGCCTACTCTCCCGCTCACTCCCGATACCGTTTAATATCCCACACAGTCTAATCCCACTCTTCTGCTCACTCCCCATACCCTTTCATATCCCACCCAGCCTAATCTCACTATCCTGCTCATTCCCCATACCCTTTAATATCCCACCCAGTCTAATCCCACTCTCCTGCTCACTCCCCATACCCTTTAATATCCCACACAGTCTAATCCCACTCTCCTGCTCACTCCCCATACCCTTTAATATCCCACCCAGTCTAATCCCACTCTCCTGCTCACACCCCATACCTTTAATATCCCACCCAGTTTAATCCCATTCTCCTGCTCACTCCCAATACCCTTTACTATCCCACCCAGTCTAATCCCACTCTCCTGTTCACTCGTCATACCCTGTAATACCCACCCAGTCTAATCCACCTCTCCTGCTCACCCCCATACCCTTTAATATCCCACCCAGTGTAATCCCACTCTCCTGCTCACTCCCCATCCACTTTTATATCCCACCCAGTCTAATCCCACTGTCCTGCTCACTCTCAATATCGTTTAATATACAACACAGTCTAATCCCACCATCCTGCTCACTCCCCATACATTTTAACATCCCATCCAGTCTAATAACACTGTCCCGCTCTCTTCCCAGATCCTTAAATATCCAACACAGTCTAATCCCACACACCTGCTCTCGCCCCATATATTTTATTATCCAACCCAGTGTAATCTGACATTCCCTCTCACTCCCCATATCCTTTTATATCCCACCCAGACCAATCCCACTCTCCTACTCACTCCCCATTCCCTTTAATATCCCACCCAGTGTATTCCGACTCTCCCTCTCACTTCCCATATCCTTTAATATCGCACCCAGTCTAATCCCACTCTCCTGCTCACTCCCCATACACTTTAATATCCCACCCCGTCTAATTCCACACTCCCGCTCACTCCCCATAACGTTTAATATCCCACACAGTCTAATCCCACGCGCCTGCTCACTCCCCATACCCTTTAATATCCCACCCAGTGTATTTAGACTCTCCCTCTCGCTCCCCATACCCTTTAATATCACACCCAGTCTAATCCCACTCTCCTGCTCACTCCACATACCCTTTAATGTCCCTACCCAGTCTAATCCCACTCTCCTGCTCACTCCCCATACCATTTAATATCCCACCCCGTCTAATCCCACTCTTATGCTCACTCCCCATACCTATTAATATACCACCCAGTCTAATCCCACTCTCCTGCGCACTCCCCATACCCTTTCATACCCCACAAAGTCTAAACCCACTCTCCTGCTCACTCCCCATATACTTTAATATCCCACCCAGTCTAAATGCACTCTCCTGCACACTCCTCATACCCTTAATATTCACCCAGTCTAAACCCACTCTCCTGCCTCCCCAAAACTCTTGAATATCACACCCAATCTAATCCCAATCTCCTGCTCACTCCCTATACACTTTAATATCCAATGCAGTTTAATCCCAATTTCCTGCTCAGTCCCCATACCCTTTAATATCCCATCCAGTCTAAGCCCACTCTCCCGCTCACTCCCAATACCCTTTAATATCCCACCCAGTCTAATCCCTCTCTCCTGCTCACTCCCCATACCCTTTAATATCTCACCCAGTCTAATCCCACTCTCCTGCTCACTCCCCATACCCTTTAGTATCCCACCCCGTCTAATCCCACACTCCCGCTCACTCACCATACCCTTTAATATCCCACCCAATCTAATCCCACTCTCCTGCTCATTCCCCATACCCTTTAATATCCCACCCCGTCTAATCCCACACTCCCGCTCACTTCCCATACCGTTTAATATCCCACACAGTCTAATCCCACGCTCCTGCTCACTCCCCATACCCTTTAATATCCCACCCAGTCTAATCCCACTCTCCTGCTCACTCCCCATACCCTTTAATATCCCACCCCGTCTAATCCCACACTCCCGCTCACTCACCATACCCTTTAATATCCCACCCAATCTAATCCCACTCTCCTGCTCATTCCCCATACCCTTTAATATCCCACCCCGTCTAATCCCACACTCCCGCTCACTTCCCATACCGTTTAATATCCCATCCAGTCTAGTCCCACTCTCCTGCTCACTCCCCATACCCTTTAATATCCCACCCAGTCTAATCCCACTCTCCTGCTCACTCCCCATACACTTTAATACCCCGCCCAGTCTTATCCCACTGTCCCGCTCATTCCCATTACCGTTTAATATCCCACCCAGTCTAATCCCACTCTGCTGCTCACTCCCCATACCCTTTACTATCACACCCAGTCTAATCCCAGACTTCTACTCACTTCCAAATTCCTTTAATATCCCACCAGTCTAATCCCACTCTCCCGCTCACTCCCCATACCATTTAATATCCCATCCAGTCTAATCCAACTCTCCTGCACACAACCCATACCCGTTAATATCCCACCCAGTCTAATCCCATTCTCCTGCTCACTCCCCATACCCTATAATATCCCACCCAGTCTAATCCCACTCTCCTAATCACTCCCCATTCCCTTTAATATCCCACCCAGTGTAATCCCACTCTCCTGATCACTCCCCATACCCTTTAATATCCCACCCAGACTAATCCCACCCTCCTGCTCACTCCCCATACATTATAATATCCCACCCAGTATAATCCCACACTTCGACCCTCTCCAAAATTCCTTTAATATCTCACCAGTCTAATCCCATTATCCCGCTCTCTCCCAATACCATTTAATATCCCATCCAGTCTAATCCCACTCTCCTGCTCACTCCCCATACCCTTTAATATCCCACCCAGTCTAATCCCACTCTCCTGCTCACTCCCCATACCCTTTACTAACCCACCCAGACTAATCCCACTCTCCTGCTCACTCCCCATACCCTTTAATATCGCACCAGTCTAATCCCACTGTCCCGCTCACTACCCATACCCAGTAATATCCCACCCAGGCTAATCCCACCCTCCTGCTCATTCCCCATACCTGTTAATATCCCACCCAGTCTAATCCAACTCTCCTGCTCACTCCCCATACACTTTAATATCCCATCCAGTCTTAGCCCACTCTCCTGCTCTCTGCCAATACCCTTTAATATCCCACACTGTCTAATCCCACTCTCCTGCTCACCCCTCATAACCTTTAATATCCACCCAGTCTAATCCCACTCTTCTGCTCACTCCCCATACACTTTAATATCCCATCCAGTCTGATCCCACTGTCCCGCTCATTCCCAATACCGTTTAATATCCCACCCAGTCTAATCCCACTCTCCTGCTCACTCCCCATACCCTTTAATATCCCACCAGTCTAATCCTACTCTCCCGCTCACTCCCCATACCCTTTAATATCCCACCCAGTCTAATCCCACTGTCCCGCTCGCTCCCAATACCGTTTAATATCCGACACAGTCTTATCCCACTCTCCTGCTCACGCCCCATACCTTTTAATATCCCATCCAGTCTAATCCCACCCTCCTGCTCAATCCCCATACACTTTAATATCCCACCCAGTGGAAACCCACTCTCCTGCTCACTCCCCATACACTTTAACATCCCACCCAGTATAATCCCACACTCCCGCTCGCCCCCCGTGCACTTTAATATCCACCCAGGCTAAACCCACTCTCCTGCTGACTCACCATACCCTTTAATATCCCACCCAGTCTAAACCCACTCACCTGCTCGCTTCCCATACATATTAATATACCACCCAGTCTAATCCCACTCTCCTGCGCACTCCCCATACCCTTTCTTATCCCACATAGCCTAAACCCACTCTCCTGCTCAATCCCCATATACTTTAATATCCCACCCAGTCTAAAGGCACTCTCCTGCTCACTCCTCATACCCTTTAATATTCACCCAGTCTAAACCCACTCTCCTGCCTCCCCAAAGCTCTTTAAAATCACACCCAGTCTAATCCCAATCTCCTGCTCACTCCCTATACACTTTAATATCCAATGCAGTTTAATCCCAATCTCCTGCTCAGTCCCCATACCCTTTAATATCTCACCCAGTCTAATCCCACTCTTCTAATCACTCCCAAAGAACTTTAATATCTCACCAGTCTAACCCCACTCTCCTGCTCACACCCCATATACTTTAATATCCCATCCAGTCTAATCCCACTCTCCTGTTCACTCCCCATACACTTAAATATCGCACCCAGTCTAATCCCACTCTCCTGCTCACTCCTCATACCCTTTAATATCCATCCAGTTTTATCCCACTCTCCTGCTCACTCCCCATAACCTATAATGTCGCACCCAGTGGAATCCCAATCTCCTGCTCACTCCCCATACACTTTAATATCCCACCCATTCTAATCCCACTGTCCCGCTCACTCCCAATACCGTTTAATATCCGACACAGTCTAATCCCACCCTCCTGCTCACTCCCCATACCCTTTAATATCCCATCCAGACTAATCCCACTGTCCCGCTCACTCCCCATTCCCTTAAATATCACACAGTCTAATCCCACTCTCCTGCTCACGTCCCATACCCTTTAATATCCCATCCAGTCTAATCCCACTGTCCCGCTCACTCCCCATTCCGTTTAAATCCCACCCAGTCTAATCCCACTCTCCCTCTCACACCCCATATCCTTTAATATCCCACCCAGTCTAATCCCACTTTCCTACTCATTCCCCATACCCTTTAATATCCCACCCAGTGTATTCCGACTCTCCCTCTCACTCCCCATATCCTTTAATATCCCACCCAGTCTAATCTCACTCTCCTGCTCATGCCCCATACCCTTTAATATCCCATCCAGTCTAAGCCTACTCTCCCGCTCACTCCCGATACCGTTTAATATCCCACACAGTCTAATCCCACTCTTCTGCTCACTCCCCATACCCTTTCATATCCCACCCAGCCTAATCTCACTATCCTGCTCATTCCCCATACCCTTTAATATCCCACCCAGTCTAATCCCACTCTCCTGCTCACTCCCCATACCCTTTAATATCCCACCCAGTCTAATCCCACTCTCCTGCTCACACCCCATACCCTTTAATATCCCACCCAGTTTAATCCCATTCTCCTGCTCACTCCCAATACCCTTTACTATCCCACCCAGTCTAATCCCACTCTCCTGTTCACTCGTCATACCCTTTAATACCCACCCAGTCTAATCCACCTCTCCTGCTCACCCCCATACCCTTTAATATCCCACCCAGTGTAATCCCACTCTCCTGCTCACTCCCCATCCACTTTTATATCCCACCCAGTCTAATCCCACTGTCCTGCTCACTCTCAATATCGTTTAATATACAACACAGTCTAATCCCACCATCCTGCTCACTCCCCATACATTTTAACATCCCATCCAGTCTAATAACACTGTCCCGCTCTCTTCCCAGATCCTTAAATATCCAACACAGTCTAATCCCACACACCTGCTCTCGCCCCATATATTTTATTATCCAACCCAGTGTAATCTGACATTCCCTCTCACTCCCCATATCCTTTTATATCCCACCCAGACCAATCCCACTCTCCTACTCACTCCCCATTCCCTTTAATATCCCACCCAGTGTATTCCGACTCTCCCTCTCACTTCCCATATCCTTTAATATCGCACCCAGTCTAATCCCACTCTCCTGCTCACTCCCCATACACTTTAATATCCCACCCCGTCTAATTCCACACTCCCGCTCACTCCCCATAACGTTTAATATCCCACACAGTCTAATCCCACGCGCCTGCTCACTCCCCATACCCTTTAATATCCCACCCAGTGTATTTAGACTCTCCCTCTCGCTCCCCATACCCTTTAATATCACACCCAGTCTAATCCCACTCTCCTGCTCACTCCACATACCCTTTAATGTCCCTACCCAGTCTAATCCCACTCTCCTGCTCACTCCCCATACCATTTAATATCCCACCCCGTCTAATCCCACTCTTATGCTCACTCCCCATACCTATTAATATACCACCCAGTCTAATCCCACTCTCCTGCGCACTCCCCATACCCTTTCATACCCCACAAAGTCTAAACCCACTCTCCTGCTCACTCCCCATATACTTTAATATCCCACCCAGTCTAAATGCACTCTCCTGCACACTCCTCATACCCTTAATATTCACCCAGTCTAAACCCACTCTCCTGCCTCCCCAAAACTCTTGAATATCACACCCAATCTAATCCCAATCTCCTGCTCACTCCCTATACACTTTAATATCCAATGCAGTTTAATCCCAATTTCCTGCTCAGTCCCCATACCCTTTAATATCCCATCCAGTCTAAGCCCACTCTCCCGCTCACTCCCAATACCCTTTAATATCCCACCCAGTCTAATCCCTCTCTCCTGCTCACTCCCCATACCCTTTAATATCTCACCCACTCTAATCCCACTCTCCTGCTCACTCCCCATACCCTTTAGTATCCCACCCCGTCTAATCCCACACTCCCGCTCACTCACCATACCCTTTAATATCCCACCCAATCTAATCCCACTCTCCTGCTCATTCCCCATACCCTTTAATATCCCACCCCGTCTAATCCCACACTCCCGCTCACTTCCCATACCGTTTAATATCCCACACAGTCTAATCCCACGCTCCTGCTCACTCCCCATACCCTTTAATATCCCATCCAGTCTAGTCCCACTCTCCTGCTCACTCCCCATACCCTTTAATATCCCACCCAGTCTAATCCCACTGTCCCGCTCATTCCCATTACCGTTTAATATCCCACCCAGTCTAATCCCACTCTGCTGCTCACTCCCCATACCCTTTATTATTGTACCCAATCCAAACCCACTCTCCTGCTCACACCCCATACCCTTTAATATCCCACCCAGTTTAATCCCATTCTCCTGCTCACTCCCAATAACCTTTACTATCCCACCCAGTCTAGTCCCACTCTCCTGTTCACTCGTCATACCCTTAAATATCCACCCAGTCTAATCCCACTCTCCTGCTCACCCCCATACCCTTTAATATCCCACCCAGTCTAATCCCACTCTGCTGCTCACTCCCCATACCCTTTATTATTGTACCCAATCCAAACCCACTCTCCTGCTCACACCCCATACCCTTTAATATCCCACCCAGTGTAATCCCACTGTCCTGCTCACTCCCAATACCGTTTAATATACAACACAGTCTAATCCCACCATCCTGCTCACTCCCCATACATTTTAACATCCCATCCAGTCTAATAACACTGTCCCGCTCACTCCCCATACCCTTAAATATCCAACACAGTCTAATCCCACACACCTGCTCTCGCCACATATATTTTAATATCCAACCCAGTGTAATCTGACACTCCCTCTCACTCCCCATAGCCTTTTATATCCCACCCAGTCCAATCCCACTCTCCCTCTCACTCCCCATATCCTTTAATATCCCACCCAGTCTAATCTCACTCTCCTGCTCATGCCCCATACCCTTTAATATCCCATCCAGTCTAAGCCTACTCTCCCGCTCACTCCCGATACCGTTTAATATCCCACACAGTCTAATCCCACTCTTCTGCTCACTCCCCATACCCTTTCATATCCCACCCAGCCTAATCTCACTATCCTGCTCATTCCCCATACCCTTTAATATCCCACCCAGTCTAATCCCACTCTCCTGCTCACTCCCCATACCCTTTAATATCCCACCCAGTCTAATCCCACTCTCCTGCTCACACCCCATACCCTTTAATATCCCACCCAGTTTAATCCCATTCTCCTGCTCACTCCCAATACCCTTTACTATCCCACCCAGTCTAATCCCACTCTCCTGTTCACTCGTCATACCCTTTAATACCCACCCAGTCTAATCCACCTCTCCTGCTCACCCCCATACCCTTTAATATCCCACCCAGTGTAATCCCACTCTCCTGCTCACTCCCCATCCACTTTTATATCCCACCCAGTCTAATCCCACTGTCCTGCTCACTCTCAATATCGTTTAATATACAACACAGTCTAATCCCACCATCCTGCTCACTCCCCATACATTTTAACATCCCATCCAGTCTAATAACACTGTCCCGCTCTCTTCCCAGATCCTTAAATATCCAACACAGTCTAATCCCACACACCTGCTCTCGCCCCATATATTTTATTATCCAACCCAGTGTAATCTGACATTCCCTCTCACTCCCCATATCCTTTTATATCCCACCCAGACCAATCCCACTCTCCTACTCACTCCCCATTCCCTTTAATATCCCACCCAGTGTATTCCGACTCTCCCTCTCACTTCCCATATCCTTTAATATCGCACCCAGTCTAATCCCACTCTCCTGCTCACTCCCCATACACTTTAATATCCCACCCCGTCTAATTCCACACTCCCGCTCACTCCCCATAACGTTTAATATCCCACACAGTCTAATCCCACGCGCCTGCTCACTCCCCATACCCTTTAATATCCCACCCAGTGTATTTAGACTCTCCCTCTCGCTCCCCATACCCTTTAATATCACACCCAGTCTAATCCCACTCTCCTGCTCACTCCACATACCCTTTAATGTCCCTACCCAGTCTAATCCCACTCTCCTGCTCACTCCCCATACCATTTAATATCCCACCCCGTCTAATCCCACTCTTATGCTCACTCCCCATACCTATTAATATACCACCCAGTCTAATCCCACTCTCCTGCGCACTCCCCATACCCTTTCATACCCCACAAAGTCTAAACCCACTCTCCTGCTCACTCCCCATATACTTTAATATCCCACCCAGTCTAAATGCACTCTCCTGCACACTCCTCATACCCTTAATATTCACCCAGTCTAAACCCACTCTCCTGCCTCCCCAAAACTCTTGAATATCACACCCAATCTAATCCCAATCTCCTGCTCACTCCCTATACACTTTAATATCCAATGCAGTTTAATCCCAATTTCCTGCTCAGTCCCCATACCCTTTAATATCCCATCCAGTCTAAGCCCACTCTCCCGCTCACTCCCAATACCCTTTAATATCCCACCCAGTCTAATCCCTCTCTCCTGCTCACTCCCCATACCCTTTAATATCTCACCCAGTCTAATCCCACTCTCCTGCTCACTCCCCATACCCTTTAGTATCCCACCCCGTCTAATCCCACACTCCCGCTCACTCACCATACCCTTTAATATCCCACCCAATCTAATCCCACTCTCCTGCTCATTCCCCATACCCTTTAATATCCCACCCCGTCTAATCCCACACTCCCGCTCACTTCCCATACCGTTTAATATCCCACACAGTCTAATCCCACGCTCCTGCTCACTCCCCATACCCTTTAATATCCCATCCAGTCTAGTCCCACTCTCCTGCTCACTCCCCATACCCTTTAATATCCCACCCAGTCTAATCCCACTGTCCCGCTCATTCCCATTACCGTTTAATATCCCACCCAGTCTAATCCCACTCTGCTGCTCACTCCCCATACCCTTTATTATTGTACCCAATCCAAACCCACTCTCCTGCTCACACCCCATACCCTTTAATATCCCACCCAGTTTAATCCCATTCTCCTGCTCACTCCCAATAACTTTTACTATCCCACCCAGTCTAGTCCCACTCTCCTGTTCACTCGTCATACCCTTAAATATCCACCCAGTCTAATCCCACTCTCCTGCTCACCCCCATACCCTTTAATATCCCACCCAGTTTAATCCCATTCTCCTGCTCACTCCCAATAACTTTTACTATCCCACCCAGTCTAGTCCCACTCTCCTGTTCACTCGTCATACCCTTAAATATCCACCCAGTCTAATCCCACTCTCCTGCTCACCCCCATACCCTTTAATATCCCACCCAGTCTAATCCCACTCTGCTGCTCACTCCCCATACCCTTTATTATTGTACCCAATCCAAACCCACTCTCCTGCTCACACCCCATACCCTTTAATATCCCACCCAGTGTAATCCCACTGTCCTGCTCACTCCCAATACCGTTTAATATACAACACAGTCTAATCCCACCATCCTGCTCACTCCCCATACATTTTAACATCCCATCCAGTCTAATAACACTGTCCCGCTCACTCCCCATACCCTTAAATATCCAACACAGTCTAATCCCACACACCTGCTCTCGCCACATATATTTTAATATCCAACCCAGTGTAATCTGACACTCCCTCTCACTCCCCATAGCCTTTTATATCCCACCCAGTCCAATCCCACTCTCCTACTCACTCCCCATTCCCTTTAATATCCCACCCAGTCTAATCCCACTCTCCCTCTCACTCCCATATCCTTTAATATCCCAACCAGTCTAATCCCACTTTCCTACTCATTCCCCATACCCATTAATATCCCACCCAGTGTATTCCGACTCTCCCTCTCACTCCCCATATCCTTTAATATCCCACCCAGTCTAATCCCACTCTCCTGCTCACTCCCCATACCCTTATATATCTCACCCCATCTAATCCCACACTCCCGCTCACTCCCGATAACATTTAATATCCCACACAGTCTAATCCCACGCTCCTGCTCACTCCCCATACCCTTTAATATCCCACCCAGTGTATTCCGACTCTCCCTCTCCCTCCCCATATCCTTTAATATTCCACCCAGCCTAATCCCACTCTCCTACTCATTCCCCATACCCTTTAATATCCCAGCCAGTCTAATCCCACTCTCCTGCTCACTCCGCATACCCTTTAATGTCCCTACCCAGTCTAATCCCACTCTCCTGCTCACACCCCATACCATTTAATATCCCACCCTGTCTAATCCCACTCTCCTGCTCACTCCCCATACCATTTATTATCCCACCCAGTCTAAACCCACCCTCCTGCTGACTCACCATACCCTTTAATATCCCACCCAGTCTAATCCCACTCTCCTGCTCACTCACCATACCCTTTAATATCCCACCCAGTGGAAACCCACTCTCCTGCTCACTCCCCATACACTTTAACATCCCACCCAGTATAATCCCACACTCCCGCTCGCCCCCCGTGCACTTTAATATCCACCCAGGCTAAACCCACTCTCCTGCTGACTCACCATACCCTTTAATATCCCACCCAGTCTAAACCCACTCACCTGCTCGCTTCCCATACATATTAATATACCACCCAGTCTAATCCCACTCTCCTGCGCACTCCCCATACCCTTTCTTATCCCACATAGCCTAAACCCACTCTCCTGCTCAATCCCCATATACTTTAATATCCCACCCAGTCTAAAGGCACTCTCCTGCCTCCCCAAAGCTCTTTAAAATCACACCCAGTCTAATCCCAATCTCCTGCTCACTCCCTATACACTTTAATATCCAATGCAGTTTAATCCCAATCTCCTGCTCAGTCCCCATTCCCTTTAATATCTCACCCAGTCTAATCCCACTCTTCTAATCACTCCCAAAGAACTTTAATATCTCACCAGTCTAACCCCACTCTCCTGCTCACACCCCATATACTTTAATATCCCATCCAGTCTAATCCCACTCTCCTGTTCACTCCCCATACACTTAAATATCGCACCCAGTCTAATCCCACTCTCCTGCTCACTCCTCATACCCTTTAATATCCATCCAGTTTTATCCCACTCGCCTGCTCACTCCCCATAACCTATAATGTCGCACCCAGTGGAATCCCAATCTCCTGCTCACTCCCCATACACTTTAATATCCCACCCATTCTAATCCCACTGTCCCGCTCACTCCCAATACCGTTTAATATCCGACAGTCTAATCCCACCCTCCTGCTCACTCCCCATACCCTTTAATATCCCATCCAGACTAATCCCACTGTCCCGCTCACTCCCCATTCCCTTAAATATCACACAGTCTAATCCCACTCTCCTGCTCACGTCCCATACCCTTTAATATCCCATCCAGTCTAATCCCACTGTCCCGCTCACTCCCCATTCCGTTTAAATCCCACCCAGTCTAATCCCACTCTCCCTCTCACACCCCATATCCTTTAATATCCCACCCAGTCTAATCCCACTTTCCTACTCATTCCCCATACCCTTTAATATCCCACCCAGTGTATTCCGACTCTCCCTCTCACTCCCCATATCCTTTAATATCCCACCCAGTCTAATCTCACTCTCCTGCTCATGCCCCATACCCTTTAATATCCCATCCAGTCTAAGCCTACTCTCCCGCTCACTCCCGATACCGTTTAATATCCCACACAGTCTAATCCCACTCTTCTGCTCACTCCCCATACCCTTTCATATCCCACCCAGCCTAATCTCACTATCCTGCTCATTCCCCATACCCTTTAATATCCCACCCAGTCTAATCCCACTCTCCTGCTCACTCCCCATACCCTTTAATATCCCACACAGTCTAATCCCACTCTCCTGCTCACTCCCCATACCCTTTAATATCCCACCCAGTCTAATCCCACTCTCCTGCTCACACCCCATACCCTTTAATATCCCACCCAGTTTAATCCCATTCTCCTGCTCACTCCCAATACCCTTTACTATCCCACCCAGTCTAATCCCACTCTCCTGTTCACTCGTCATACCCTTTAATACCCACCCAGTCTAATCCACCTCTCCTGCTCACCCCCATACCCTTTAATATCCCACCCAGTGTAATCCCACTCTCCTGCTCACTCCCCATCCACTTTTATATCCCACCCAGTCTAATCCCACTGTCCTGCTCACTCTCAATATCGTTTAATATACAACACAGTCTAATCCCACCATCCTGCTCACTCCCCATACATTTTAACATCCCATCCAGTCTAATAACACTGTCCCGCTCTCTTCCCAGATCCTTAAATATCCAACACAGTCTAATCCCACACACCTGCTCTCGCCCCATATATTTTATTATCCAACCCAGTGTAATTTGACATTCCCTCTCACTCCCCATATCCTTTTATATCCCACCCAGACCAATCCCACTCTCCTACTCACTCCCCATTCCCTTTAATATCCCACCCAGTGTATTCCGACTCTCCCTCTCACTTCCCATATCCTTTAATATCGCACCCAGTCTAATCCCACTCTCCTGCTCACTCCCCATACACTTTAATATCCCACCCCGTCTAATTCCACACTCCCGCTCACTCCCCATAACGTTTAATATCCCACACAGTCTAATCCCACGCGCCTGCTCACTCCCCATACCCTTTAATATCCCACCCAGTGTATTTAGACTCTCCCTCTCGCTCCCCATACCCTTTAATATCACACCCAGTCTAATCCCACTCTCCTGCTCACTCCACATACCCTTTAATGTCCCTACCCAGTCTAATCCCACTCTCCTGCTCACTCCCCATACCATTTAATATCCCACCCCGTCTAATCCCACTCTTATGCTCACTCCCCATACCTATTAATATACCACCCAGTCTAATCCCACTCTCCTGCGCACTCCCCATACCCTTTCATACCCCACAAAGTCTAAACCCACTCTCCTGCTCACTCCCCATATACTTTAATATCCCACCCAGTCTAAATGCACTCTCCTGCACACTCCTCATACCCTTAATATTCACCCAGTCTAAACCCACTCTCCTGCCTCCCCAAAACTCTTGAATATCACACCCAATCTAATCCCAATCTCCTGCTCACTCCCTATACACTTTAATATCCAATGCAGTTTAATCCCAATTTCCTGCTCAGTCCCCATACCCTTTAATATCCCATCCAGTCTAAGCCCACTCTCCCGCTCACTCCCAATACCCTTTAATATCCCACCCAGTCTAATCCCTCTCTCCTGCTCACTCCCCATACCCTTTAATATCTCACCCACTCTAATCCCACTCTCCTGCTCACTCCCCATACCCTTTAGTATCCCACCCCGTCTAATCCCACACTCCCGCTCACTCACCATACCCTTTAATATCCCACCCAATCTAATCCCACTCTCCTGCTCATTCCCCATACCCTTTAATATCCCACCCCGTCTAATCCCACACTCCCGCTCACTTCCCATACCGTTTAATATCCCACACAGTCTAATCCCACGCTCCTGCTCACTCCCCATACCCTTTAATATCCCATCCAGTCTAGTCCCACTCTCCTGCTCACTCCCCATACCCTTTAATATCCCACCCAGTCTAATCCCACTCTCCTGCTCACTCCCCATACACTTTAATACCCCGCCCAGTCTTATCCCACTGTCCCGCTCATTCCCATTACCGTTTAATATCCCACCCAGTCTAATCCCACTCTGCTGCTCACTCCCCATACCCTTTACTATCACACCCAGTCTAATCCCAGACTTCTACTCACTTCCAAATTCCTTTAATATCCCACCAGTCTAATCCCACTCTCCCGCTCACTCCCCATACCATTTAATATCCCATCCAGTCTAATCCAACTCTCCTGCACACAACCCATACCCGTTAATATCCCACCCAGTCTAATCCCACTCTCCTGCTCACTCCCCATACCCTTTACTAACCCACCCAGACTAATCCCACTCTCCTGCTCACTCCCCATACCCTTTAATATCGCACCAGTCTAATCCCACTGTCCCGCTCACTACCCATACCCAGTAATATCCCACCCAGGCTAATCCCACCCTCCTGCTCATTCCCCATACCTGTTAATATCCCACCCAGTCTAATCCAACTCTCCTGCTCACTCCCCATACACTTTAATATCCCATCCAGTCTTAGCCCACTCTCCTGCTCTCTGCCAATACCCTTTAATATCCCACCCAGTCTAATCCCACTCTCCTGCTCACTCCCCATACCCTTTAATATCCCACCCAGTCTAATCCTACTCTCCCGCTCACTCCCCATACCCTTTAATATCCCACCCAGTCTAATCCCACTGTCCCGCTCGCTCCCAATACCGTTTAATATCCGACACAGTCTTATCCCACTCTCCTGCTCACGCCCCATACCTTTTAATATCCCATCCAGTCTAATCTCACTGTCCCGCTCACTCCCCATTCCCTTAAATCTCCCACAATGTCTAATCCCACACTGCTGCTCACGCCCCATACCTTTTCATATCCCACCCAGTGTAATCCGACACTTCCTCTCCCTGCCCATATGCTTTAATATCCCACCCTGTCTAATCCCACTCTCCTACACACTCCCCATTCCCTTTAGTATCCCACCCACTCTAATCCCACTCTCCTGCTCACTCCCCATACCCCTTAATATCCCACCCAGACTAATCCCACTCTCCTGCTCACTCCCCATACCCGTTAATATCCCACCCAGTCTAATCTCAATCTCCGGCTCACTCCACATACCCGTTAATATCCCAACCAGTTGAAACCCAGTCTCCTGCTCATTCCCGATACAATTTAATATCCCACCCAGTCTAAACGAATCCTCCTGCTCACTCCCCATACCCTTTAATATCCCATCCAGTCTAATCCCACAGTCCTGCTCACTCCCCATACCCTTTAATATCCCACCCAGTGTAATCCCACTCTCCTGCTCACTCCCCATACACTTTAATATCCCACCCAGTCTCATCCCACTGTCCCGCTCATTCCCAATACCGTTTAATATCCCATCCAGTCTAATCCCACTCTCCTGCTCACTCCCCATACCCTTTACTATCCCACCCAATCAAATCCCACACTTCTACTCACTCCCATATTCCTTTAATATCTCACCAGTCTAATCCCACTCTCCCGCTCACTCCCCATACCATTTAATATCCCATCCAGTCTAATCCAACTCTCCTGCACACTCCCCATACCCGTTAATATCCCACCCAGTCTAATCCCACTCTCCTGCTCACTCCGCATACCCTTTAATATCGCACCCAGTCTAATCCCACTGTCCCGCTCACTACCCATACCCAGTAATATCCCACCTAGTCTAATCCCAGTCTCCTGCTCACTCTCCATACCCTTTCATATCCCACCCAGTCTAATCCCACTCTCCTGCTCATTCCCCATACACTTTAATATCCCACACAGTCTAATCCCACTCTCCTGCTCACTTCTCATTCCCTTTAATATCCCACCCAGTCTAATCCAACTCTCCTGCTCACTCCCCATACACTTTAAAATCCCATCCAGTCTAAGCCCACTCTCCCGCGCACTCCAGATACCGTTTAATATCCCACACAGTCTAATCCCACACTCCTGCTCACTCCCCATACCCTTTAATATCTCACCAGTCTAATCCTACTCTCCTGCTCACTCACCATACCCTTTAATATCCCACCCAGTCTAATCCCACTCTCCTGCTCATTCCCCATACCCTTTAATATCCCACCCAGTCTAATCCCACTCTCCTGCTCACTCCCCATACCGTTTAATATCCCACACAGTCTAATCCCACGCTCCTGCTCGCTCCCCATACCATTTAATATCGCACCCAGTGTATTCCGACTCTCCCTCTCACTCCCCATATCCTTTAATATCCCACCCAGTCTAACCCCACTCTCCTGCTCACTCCCCATACACTTTAATATCCCACCCAGTCTAATCCCACGATCCTGCTCACTCCCCATACCCGTTAATATCCCACCCAGTCTAACCCCAATCTCCTGCTCACACCCCATACACTTTAATATCCCACACAAACTAAACAAATTCTCCTGCTCACTCCCCATACCCTTTAATATCCCACCCAGTCTAGTCCTACTCTCCTGCTCACTCCCCATACCCTTTAATATCCCACCCAGTCTAATCCCACTCTCCTGCTCACTCCCCAAACACTTTACTATCACATCCATTCTAATCCAACTCTCCTGCACACTCCCCATACCCGTTAATATCCCACCCAGACGAATCCCGTTCTCCTACTCACTCCCCATTCCCTTTAATATCCCATCCAGACTAATCCCACTGTCCCGCTCACTCCCCATTCCCTTAAATATCACACAGTCTAATCCCACTCTCCTGCTCACGTCCCATACCCTTTAATATCCCATCCAGTCTAATCCCACTGTCCCGCTCACTCCCCATTCCGTTTAAATCCCACCCAGTCTAATCCCACTCTCCCTCTCACACCCCATATCCTTTAATATCCCACCCAGTCTAATCCCACTTTCCTACTCATTCCCCATACCCTTTAATATCCCACCCAGTGTATTCCGACTCTCCCTCTCACTCCCCATATCCTTTAATATCCCACCCAGTCTAATCTCACTCTCCTGCTCATGCCCCATACCCTTTAATATCCCATCCAGTCTAAGCCTACTCTCCCGCTCACTCCCGATACCGTTTAATATCCCACACAGTCTAATCCCACTCTTCTGCTCACTCCCCATACCCTTTCATATCCCACCCAGCCTAATCTCACTATCCTGCTCATTCCCCATACCCTTTAATATCCCACCCAGTCTAATCCCACTCTCCTGCTCACTCCCCATACCCTTTAATATCCCACACAGTCTAATCCCACTCTCCTGCTCACTCCCCATACCCTTTAATATCCCACCCAGTCTAATCCCACTCTCCTGCTCACACCCCATACCCTTTAATATCCCACCCAGTTTAATCCCATTCTCCTGCTCACTCCCAATACCCTTTACTATCCCACCCAGTCTAATCCCACTCTCCTGTTCACTCGTCATACCCTTTAATACCCACCCAGTCTAATCCACCTCTCCTGCTCACCCCCATACCCTTTAATATCCCACCCAGTGTAATCCCACTCTCCTGCTCACTCCCCATCCACTTTTATATCCCACCCAGTCTAATCCCACTGTCCTGCTCACTCTCAATATCGTTTAATATACAACACAGTCTAATCCCACCATCCTGCTCACTCCCCATACATTTTAACATCCCATCCAGTCTAATAACACTGTCCCGCTCTCTTCCCAGATCCTTAAATATCCAACACAGTCTAATCCCACACACCTGCTCTCGCCCCATATATTTTATTATCCAACCCAGTGTAATTTGACATTCCCTCTCACTCCCCATATCCTTTTATATCCCACCCAGACCAATCCCACTCTCCTACTCACTCCCCATTCCCTTTAATATCCCACCCAGTGTATTCCGACTCTTCCTCTCACTTCCCATATCCTTTAATATCGCACCCAGTCTAATCCCACTCTCCTGCTCACTCCCCATACACTTTAATATCCCACCCCGTCTAATTCCACACTCCCGCTCACTCCCCATAACGTTTAATATCCCACACAGTCTAATCCCACGCGCCTGCTCACTCCCCATACCCTTTAATATCCCACCCAGTGTATTTAGACTCTCCCTCTCGCTCCCCATACCCTTTAATATCACACCCAGTCTAATCCCACTCTCCTGCTCACTCCACATACCCTTTAATGTCCCTACCCAGTCTAATCCCACTCTCCTGCTCACTCCCCATACCATTTAATATCCCACCCCGTCTAATCCCACTCTTATGCTCACTCCCCATACCTATTAATATACCACCCAGTCTAATCCCACTCTCCTGCGCACTCCCCATACCCTTTCATACCCCACAAAGTCTAAACCCACTCTCCTGCTCACTCCCCATATACTTTAATATCCCACCCAGTCTAAATGCACTCTCCTGCACACTCCTCATACCCTTAATATTCACCCAGTCTAAACCCACTCTCCTGCCTCCCCAAAACTCTTGAATATCACACCCAATCTAATCCCAATCTCCTGCTCACTCCCTATACACTTTAATATCCAATGCAGTTTAATCCCAATTTCCTGCTCAGTCCCCATACCCTTTAATATCCCATCCAGTCTAAGCCCACTCTCCCGCTCACTCCCAATACCCTTTAATATCCCACCCAGTCTAATCCCTCTCTCCTGCTCACTCCCCATACCCTTTAATATCTCACCCACTCTAATCCCACTCTCCTGCTCACTCCCCATACCCTTTAGTATCCCACCCCGTCTAATCCCACACTCCCGCTCACTCACCATACCCTTTAATATCCCACCCAATCTAATCCCACTCTCCTGCTCATTCCCCATACCCTTTAATATCCCACCCCGTCTAATCCCACACTCCCGCTCACTTCCCATACCGTTTAATATCCCACACAGTCTAATCCCACGCTCCTGCTCACTCCCCATACCCTTTAATATCCCATCCAGTCTAGTCCCACTCTCCTGCTCACTCCCCATACCCTTTAATATCCCACCCAGTCTAATCCCACTCTCCTGCTCACTCCCCATACACTTTAATACCCCGCCCAGTCTTATCCCACTGTCCCGCTCATTCCCATTACCGTTTAATATCCCACCCAGTCTAATCCCACTCTGCTGCTCACTCCCCATACCCTTTACTATCACACCCAGTCTAATCCCAGACTTCTACTCACTTCCAAATTCCTTTAATATCCCACCAGTCTAATCCCACTCTCCCGCTCACTCCCCATACCATTTAATATCCCATCCAGTCTAATCCAACTCTCCTGCACACAACCCATACCCGTTAATATCCCACCCAGTCTAATCCCACTCTCCTGCTCACTCCCCATACCCTTTACTAACCCACCCAGACTAATCCCACTCTCCTGCTCACTCCCCATACCCTTTAATATCGCACCAGTCTAATCCCACTGTCCCGCTCACTACCCATACCCAGTAATATCCCACCCAGGCTAATCCCACCCTCCTGCTCATTCCCCATACCTGTTAATATCCCACCCAGTCTAATCCAACTCTCCTGCTCACTCCCCATACACTTTAATATCCCATCCAGTCTTAGCCCACTCTCCTGCTCTCTGCCAATACCCTTTAATATCCCACCCAGTCTAATCCCACTCTCCTGCTCACTCCCCATACCCTTTAATATCCCACCCAGTCTAATCCTACTCTCCCGCTCACTCCCCATACCCTTTAATATCCCACCCAGTCTAATCCCACTGTCCCGCTCGCTCCCAATACCGTTTAATATCCGACACAGTCTTATCCCACTCTCCTGCTCACGCCCCATACCTTTTAATATCCCATCCAGTCTAATCTCACTGTCCCGCTCACTCCCCATTCCCTTAAATCTCCCACAATGTCTAATCCGACACTGCTGCTCACGCCCCATACCTTTTCATATCCCACCCAGTGTAATCCGACACTTCCTCTCCCTGCCCATATGCTTTAATATCCCACCCTGTCTAATCCCACTCTCCTACACACTCCCCATTCCCTTTAGTATCCCACCCACTCTAATCCCACTCTCCTGCTCACTCCCCATACCCCTTAATATCCCACCCAGACTAATCCCACTCTCCTGCTCACTCCCCATACCCGTTAATATCCCACCCAGTCTAATCTCAATCTCCGGCTCACTCCACATACCCGTTAATATCCCAACCAGTTGAAACCCAGTCTCCTGCTCATTCCCGATACAATTTAATATCCCACCCAGTCTAAACGAATCCTCCTGCTCACTCCCCATACCCTTTAATATCCCATCCAGTCTAATCCCACAGTCCTGCTCACTCCCCATACCCTTTAATATCCCACCCAGTGTAATCCCACTCTCCTGCTCACTCCCCATACACTTTAATATCCCACCCAGTCTCATCCCACTGTCCCGCTCATTCCCAATACCGTTTAATATCCCATCCAGTCTAATCCCACTCTCCTGCTCACTCCCCATACCCTTTACTATCCCACCCAATCAAATCCCACACTTCTACTCACTCCCATATTCCTTTAATATCTCACCAGTCTAATCCCACTCTCCCGCTCACTCCCCATACCATTTAATATCCCATCCAGTCTAATCCAACTCTCCTGCACACTCCCCATACCCGTTAATATCCCACCCAGTCTAATCCCACTCTCCTGCTCACTCCGCATACCCTTTAATATCGCACCCAGTCTAATCCCACTGTCCCGCTCACTACCCATACCCAGTAATATCCCACCTAGTCTAATCCCAGTCTCCTGCTCACTCTCCATACCCTTTCATATCCCACCCAGTCTAATCCCACTCTCCTGCTCATTCCCCATACACTTTAATATCCCACACAGTCTAATCCCACTCTCCTGCTCACTTCTCATTCCCTTTAATATCCCACCCAGTCTAATCCAACTCTCCTGCTCACTCCCCATACACTTTAAAATCCCATCCAGTCTAAGCCCACTCTCCCGCGCACTCCAGATACCGTTTAATATCCCACACAGTCTAATCCCACACTCCTGCTCACTCCCCATACCCTTTAATATCTCACCAGTCTAATCCTACTCTCCTGCTCACTCACCATACCCTTTAATATCCCACCCAGTCTAATCCCACTCTCCTGCTCATTCCCCATACCCTTTAATATCCCACCCAGTCTAATCCCACTCTCCTGCTCACTCCCCATACCGTTTAATATCCCACACAGTCTAATCCCACGCTCCTGCTCGCTCCCCATACCATTTAATATCGCACCCAGTGTATTCCGACTCTCCCTCTCACTCCCCATATCCTTTAATATCCCACCCAGTCTAACCCCACTCTCCTGCTCACTCCCCATACACTTTAATATCCCACCCAGTCTAATCCCACGATCCTGCTCACTCCCCATACCCGTTAATATCCCACCCAGTCTAACCCCAATCTCCTGCTCACACCCCATACACTTTAATATCCCACACAAACTAAACAAATTCTCCTGCTCACTCCCCATACCCTTTAATATCCCACCCAGTCTAGTCCTACTCTCCTGCTCACTCCCCATACCCTTTAATATCCCACCCAGTCTAATCCCACTCTCCTGCTCACTCCCCAAACACTTTACTATCACATCCATTCTAATCCAACTCTCCTGCACACTCCCCATACCCGTTAATATCCCACCCAGACGAATCCCGTTCTCCTACTCACTCCCCATTCCCTTTAATATCCCACCTAGTGTAATCCCACTCTCCTGCTCACTCCCCATACCCTTTAATATCCCACCCAGACTAATCCCACTCTCCTGCTCACTCCCCATACCCTTTAATATCCCACCCCGTCTAATCACACACTGCCGCTCACTCCCCATAACGTTTAATATCCCACACAACATAATCCCACGCTCCTGCTCACTCTCCATGCCCTTTAATATCCCACCCAGTGTATTCCGACTCTCCCTCTCACTCCCAATACCCTTTAATATCCCACCCAGTCTAATCCCTCTCTGCTCCTCATTCCCCATGCCCTTTAATAACCCACACAGTCTAAACCCACTCTTCTGCTCACTCCCCATACATTATAATGTCCCACCCAGTCTAATCCCACACTTCCACCCTCTCCAAAATTCCTTTAATAGCTCACCAGTCTAATCCCATTCTCCCGCTCACTCCCATACCATTTAATATCCCATCCAGTCTTATCCCACTCTCCTGCTCACTCCCCATTCCCTTTAATATCCCACCCAGTCTAATCCCACTCTCCTGCTCACTCCCCATACCCTTTAATATCCCACCCAGTCTAATCCCACTGTCCCGCTCACTACCCATACCCAGTAATATCCCACCTAGTCTAATCCCAGTCTCCTGCTCACTCTCCATACCCTTTCATATCCCACCCAGTCTAATCCCACTCTCCTGCTCATTCCCCATACACTTTAATATCCCATCCAGTCTAAGCCCACTCTCCTGTTCACTCCCGATACCATGTAATATCCCACACAGTCTAATCCCACTCTCCTGCTCACTCCCCATACCCTTTAACATCCCACCCAGTCTAATCCAACTCTCCTGCTCACTCCCCATACACTTTAAAATCCCATCCATTCTAAGCCCACTCTCCCGCTCACTCCAGATACCGTTTAATATCCCACACAGTCTAATCCCACACTCCTGCTCACTCCCCATACCCTTTAATATCTCACCAGTCTAATCCTACTCTCCTGCTCACTCACCATACCCTTTAATATCCCACCCTGTCTAATTCCACATCTCGCTCACTCCCAATAACGTTTAATATCCGACACAGTCTAATCCCACCATCCTGCTCACTCCCCATACCCTTTAATATCCCATCCAGTCTAATCCCACTGTCCCGCTCACTCCCCAAACCCTTTAATATCCCACCCAGTCTAATCCCGCTCTCCTACTCATTCCCTATACCCTTTAATATCCCTCCCAGTCTAATCCCGCTCTCCTACTCATTCCCAATACCCTTTAATATCCCATCCAGTCTAATCCCACTCACCAGCTCACTCCCCATACCCTTTAATATACCACCCTGTCTAATCCCACTCTCCTGCTCACTCCCCATACCTTTTAATATCCCAGCCAGTCTAATCCAACTCTCCTGCTCACTCCCTATACCCTTTAATATCACACCCACTCTAATCCCACTCTCCTGCTCACTCCCCATTCCCTTTAATATCCCACCCAGTCTAATCCCACTATCCTGCTCACTCCCCATACACTTCAATATCCCATCCAGTCTAATCCCACTCTCCTGCTAACTCCCCAGACACTTTAATATCCCACCCAGTCTAATCCCACTCTCATACTCATTTCCTATACCCTTTAATATCCCACCCTGTCTAATCCCACTCTCCTGCTCGCTCCCCATACCCTTTAATATCCCACAATGTCTAAACCCACTCTCCCGCTCACTCCCCATACACTTTAATATCCACCCAGTATAATCCCACTCTCCTGCTCACTCCCCATACCCGTTAATATCCCACCCAGTCTAATCCCACTCTTCTGCTCACTCCCCATACCCTTTACTAACCCACCCAGTCTAATCCCACACTTCTACCCACTAAAAAAATTCCTTTAATATCTCACCAGTCTAAGCCCACTCTCCCGCTCACTCCCAATACCCTTTAAGTTCCCACCCAGTCTAATGCCACTCTCCTACTCACGCCCCATTCCCTTTAATGTCCCAGCCAGTCTATTCCCACTCTTCTGCTCACTCCCCATACATTATAATATCCCACCCAGTCTAATCCCACTCTCTTGCTCACTCCCCATACCCTTTACTATCCCACCCAGTCTAATCCCACACTTCTACCCTCTCCAAAATTCCTTTAATAGCTCACCAGTCTAATCCCATTCTCCCGTTCACTCCCCATACCATTTAATATCCCATCCAGTCTAATCCCACTCTCCTGCTCACTCCCCATTCCCTTTAATATCCCACCCAGTCTAATCCCACTCTCCTGCTCACTCCCCATACCCTTTAATATCCCACCCAGTCTAATCCCACTCTCCTGCTCACTCCACATACCCTTTACTAACACAGCCAGTCTAATCCCACACTTCTACCCTCTCCAAATTTCCTTTAATATCTCACCAGTCTAATCCCACTCTCCTGCTCACTCCCCATACCCTTTAATATCGCACCAATCTAATCCCACTGTCCCGCTCACTAGCCATGCCCAGTAATATCCCACCCAGTCTAATCCCACTCTCCTGCTCACTCCCCACACCCTTTAATATCCCACCCAGTGTAATACCACTCTCCTGCTCACTCCCCATCCACTGTAATATCCCACCCTGTCTAATCCCACATCTCGCTCACTCCCAATACGGTTTAATATCCAACACAGTCTAATCCCACCATCCTGCTCACTCCCCATACCCTTTAATATCCCATCCAGTCTAATCCCACTGTCCCGCTCACTCCCCAAACCCGTTAATATCCCACCCAGTCTAATCCCGCTCTCCTACTCATTCCCTATACCCTTTAATATCCCACCCAGTCTCATCCCGCTCTCCTACTCATTCCCTATACCCTTTAATATCCCATCCAGTCTAATCCCACTCTCCAGCTCACTCCCCATACCCTTTAATATCTCACCCTGTCTAATCCCACTCTCCTGCTCACTCCCCATACCCTTTAATATCCCACCCAGTCTAACCCCAATCTCCAGCTCACACCCCATACACTTTAATATCCCACCCAAACTAAACAAATTCTCCTGCTCACTCGCCATACCCTTTAATATACCAGCCAGTCTAGTCCCACTCTCCTGCTCACTTACCATACCCTTTATTATCCCACCCAGTCTAATCCCACTCTCCTGCTCACTCCCCATACACTTTAATATCCCGCCCATTCTTATCCCACTGTCCCGCTCATTCCCAATACCGTTTAATATCCCACCCTATCTAATCCCACTCTCCTGCTCACTCCCCAAATCCTTTACTATCACACCCAGTCTAATCCCAGACTTCTAATCACTCCCAAATTCCTTTAATATCCCACCAGTCTAATCCCACTCTCCCGCTCACTCCCCATACCATTTAATATCCCATCCAGTCTAATCCAACTCTCCTGCACACTCCCCATACCCGTTAATATCCCACCCAGTCTAATGCCATTCTCCTGCTCACTCCCCATATCCTTTATTATCGCACCCAGTCCAAACCCACTCTCCTGCTCACTCCCCATACCCTTTAATATCCCACCCAGTCTAATACCACTCTCCTACTAACTCCCCATTCCCTTTAATATCCCACCCAGTGTAATCCCACTCTCCTGCTCACTCCCCATACCCTTTAATATCCCACCCAGACTAATCCCACTCTCCTGCTCACCCCCCAAAATGTTTAATATCCCACACAACCTAATCCCACGCTCCTGCTCACTCCCCATACCCTTTAATATCATACCCATTGTATTCCGACTCTCCCTCTCACTCCCAATACCCTTTAATATCCCACCCAGTCTAATCCCACTCTGCTCCTCATTCCCCATGCCCTTTAATAACCCACACAGTCTAAACCCACTCTTCTGCTCACTCCCCATACATTATAATATCCCACCCAGTCTAATCCCACTCTCTTGCTCACTCCCCATACTCTTTACTATCCCACCCAGTCTAATCCCACAATTCTACCCTCTCCAAAATTCCTTTAATAGCTCACCAGTCAAATCCCATTCTCCCGCTCACTCCCCATTCCCTTTAATATCCCACCCAGTCTAATCCCACTTTCCTGCTCACTCCCCATTCCCTTTAATATCCTACCCAGTCTAATCCCACTCTCCTGCTCACTCCCCATACCTTTACTAACACAGCCAGTCTAATCCCACACTTCTACCCTCTCCAAATTTCCTTTAATATCTCACCAGTCTAATCCCACTCTCCTGCTCACTCCCCATACCCTTTAATATCGCACCAGTCTAATCCCACTGTCCCGCTCACGAGCCATGCCCAGTAATATCCCACCCAGTCTAATCCCACTCTCCTGCTCACTCCCCACACCCTTTAATATTCCACCCAGTGTAATACCACTCTCCTGCTCACTCCCCATCCACTTTAATATCCCACCCTGTCTAATCCCACATCTCGCTCACTCCCAATACCGTTTAATATCCGACACAATCTAATCCCACCATCCTGCTCAATCCCCATATCCTTAAATATCCCATCCAGTCTAATCCCACTGTCCCGCTCACTCCCCAAACCCTTTAATATCCCACCCAGTCTAATCCCGCTCTCCTACTCATTCCCTATACCCTTTAATATCCCACCCAGTCTAATCCCGCTCTCCTACTCATTCCCTATACCCTTTAATATCCTATCCAGTCTAATCCCACTCTCCAGCTCACTCCCCATACCCTTTAATATCCCACCCTGTCTAATCCCACTCTCCTGCTCACTCCCCATACCCTTTAATATCCCACCCAGTCTAATCCCACTCTCCTGCTCACTCCCCATACCCGTTAATATCCCATCCAGTCTAATCCCACTCAGCTGCTCACTCCCCATACCCTTTAATATCCCACCCAGTCTAATCCCACTCTCCTGCTCACTCCCCATGCCCTTTACTAACCCACCCAGTCTAATCCCACACTTCTACCCTCTAAAAAAATTCCTTTAATATCTCACCAGTCTAATCCCATTCTCCCGCTCACTCCCCATCCCATTTAATATCCCATCCAGTCTAATCCCACTCTCCTGCTCACTCCCCATACCCTTTAATATCCCACCCAGTCTAATTCCACTCTCCCGCTCATTCCCAATACCCTTTAATATCCCACCCCGTCTAATCCCACTGTCCCGCGCACTACCCATACCCAGTAATATCCCACAGTCTAATCCCACTCTCCTGCTCACTCCCCATACCCTTTAATATCCCACCCAGACTAATCCCACTCGCCTGCTCACTCCCCATACCATTTAATATCCCACCCCTTCTAATCCCACACGCACGCTCACTCACCATACCTTTCAATATCCCACCCAGTCTAATCCCACTCTCCTGCTCATTCCCCATACCCTTTAGTATCCCACCCCATCTAATCCCACACTCCCGCTCACTCCCAATACCATTTAATATCCCACACAGTCTAATCCCACGCTCCTGCTCCCTCCCCATACAATTTAATATCCCACCCAGTGTATTCCGACTCTCCCTCTCACTCCCCATATCCTTTAATATCACACCCAGTCTAATCCCACTCTTCTGCTCACTCCCCATACCCGTTAATATCCCACCCAGTCTAATCCCAATCTCCTGCTCACTCCCCATACACTTCAATATCCCACCCAATTTAAACTAATTCTCCTACTCACTCCCCATACCCTTTAATATCCCATCCAGTCTAGTCCCACTCTCCCGCTCACTCCCCATACCCTTTAATATCCCACCCAGTCTAATCCCACTCTGCTGCTCACTCCCCATACCCTTTAATATTCCACCCAGTGTAATCCCACTCTCCTGCTCACTCCCCATACACTTTAATATCCCACCCAGTCTAATCCCACTGTCCCGCTCATTTCCAATACCATTTAATTTTCCACCCTATCTAATCCCACTCTCCTGCTCACTCCCCATACCCAGTAATATCCCACCTAGTCTAATCCCACTCTCCTGCTCATTCCCCATACCCTTTAATATCCCACCCAGTCTAATCCCACGCTCCTGCTCCCTCCCCATACCCTTTAATATCCCACCCAGTCTAATCCCACTCTCCTACACACTCCCCATTCCCTTTAATATCCCACCCAGTGTATTCCGACTCTCCCTCTCACTCCCCATACATTTTAATATCCCACCCAGTCTAATCCCACTCTCCTGCTCACTCCCCATACCCTTTACTATCCCACCCAGTCTAATCCCACACTTCTACCCTCTCCAAAATTCCTTTAATATCTCACCAGTCTAATCCCATTCTCCCGCTCACTCCCCATACCATTTAATATCCCATCCAGTCTAATCCCACTCTCCTGCTCACTGCCCATACCCTATAATATCCCGCCCAGTCTAATCCCACTCTCCTGCTCTCTCCCGATACTCTTTAATATACCACCCAGTCTAATCCCACTCTCCTGCTCACTCCCCATACCTTTAATATACCACCCCGTCTAATCCCTCTCTCCTGCTCACTCCCCATACCCTTTAATAACGCACCCAGTCTAATCCCACTCTCCTGCTCACTCCCCATACCCTTTAATATCCCACCCAGTCTAATCCCACTCTCCTGCTCACTCCCCATACCCTTTAATATCCCACCCAGTCTAATCCCACTCTCCTGCTCACTCCCCATACCCGTTAATTTCTCATCCAGTCCAAACGAACTTTCCTGCTCACTGCCCATACCCTTTAATATCCCATCCAGTGTAATCCCACTCTCCGGCTCACTCCACATACACTTTAATAACCCACCCAGTCTAATCCCACTCTCCTGCTCACTCCCCATACCCTTAAATATCCCACCCAGTCTAATCCCACTCTCCTGCTGACTGCCCATAACCTTTACTAACTCACCCAGTCTAATCCCACATTTCTACCCTCTCCAAAATTCCTTTAATGTCTCACCAGTCTAATCCCATTCTCCCGCTCACTCCCCATACCATTTAATATCCCATCCAGTCTAATCCCACTCTCCTGCTCACTCCCCATACCCTTTAATATCCCACACAGTCTAAACCCACTCTCCCGCTCACTCCCCATAAACTTTAATATCCACCCAGTATAAGCCCACTCTCCTGCTAACTCCCCATACCCGTTAATATCCCATCCAGTCTAATCCCACTCACCTGCTCACTCTCCATACCCTTTAATATCCCACCCAGTCTAATCCCACTCTCCTGCTCACTCCCCATACCCTTTTCTAACCCACCCAGTCTAATCCCACACTTCTACCCTCTAAAAAAATTCCTTTAATGTCTCACCAGTGTAATCCCATTCTCCCGCTCACTCCCCATATCATTTAATATCCCATCCAGTTTAATCCCATTCTCCTGCTCACTCCCCATACCCTTTAATATCCCACCCAGTCTAATCCCACTCACCCGCTCATTCCCAATACCCTTTAATATCCCACCCCGTCTAATCACACTGTCCCGCGCACTACCCAAACCCAGTAGTACCCCACCCAGTCTAATCCCACTCTCGTGCTCACTCCCCATACCCTTTAATATCCCACCCAGACTCATCCCACTCGCCTGCTCACTCCTCATACCCTTTAATATCCCACCCCTTCTAATCCCACACGCCCGCTCACTCACCATACCTTTTAATATCCCACTCAGTCTAATCCCACTCTCCTGCTCATTCCCCATACCCTTTAGTATCCCACCCCGTCTAATCCCACACTCCCGCTCACTCCCAATACCGTTGAATATCCCACACAGTCTAATCCCACGCTCCTGCTCCCTCCCCATACAATTTAATATCCCACCCAGTGTATTCCGACTCTCCCTCTCACTCCCCATATCCTTTAATATTACACCCAGTCTAATCCCACTCATCTGCTCACTCCCCATACCCGTTAATATCCCTCCCAGTCTAATCCCAATCTCCTGCTCACTCCCCATACACTTTAATATCCCACCCAATCTAAACGAATTCTCCTACTCACTCCCCATACCCTTTAATATCCCATCCAGTCTAGTCCCACTCTTCCGCTCACTCCCCATACACTTTAATATCCCAGCCAGTCTAATCCCACTCTCCTGCTCACTCCCCATAACCTTTAATATTCCACCCAGTGTAATCCCACTCTCCTGCACACTCCCCATACACTTTAATATCCCACCCAGTCTAATCCCACTGTCCCGCTCATTCCCAATACCGTTTAATATGCCACCAAGTCTAATCCCACTCTCCTGCTCACTCCCCATACCCTTTACTCTCCCACCAAGTCTAATCCCACTCTCCTGCTCACTCCCCATACCCTTTAATATCCCACCCAGTCTAATCCCACTCTCCTACACACTCGCCATTCCCTTTAATATCCCACCCAGTATAATCACACTCTCCTGCTCACTCCCCATACCCTATAATATCCCACCCAGTGTATTCCGACTCTTCCTCTCACTCCCCATACATTTTAATAGACCACCCAGTCTAATCCCACTCTCCTGCTCACTCCACATACCCGTTAATATCCAATCCAGTCTAAACAAACTCTCCTGCTCACGCCCCATACCCTTTACAATCCCACCCAGTCTAATCCCACACTTCTACCCTCTCCAAAATTCCTTTAATATCTCACCAGTCTAATCCCACTCTCCCGCTCACTCCCCATACCATTAAATATCCCATCCAGTCTAATCCCACTCTCCTGCTCACTCCTCATACCCAATAATATCCCACCCAGTCTAATCCCACTCTCCTGCTCTCTCCCGATACCCTTAAGTATCCCACCCAGTCTAATCCCACTCTCCTGCTCACTCCCCATACCTTTAATATACCACCCCGTCTAATCCCTCTCTCCTGCTCACTCCCCATACCCTTTAATATCCCACCCAGTCTAATCCCACTCTCCTGCTCACTCCCCATACCCTTTAATATCCCACCCAGTCTAATCCCACTCTCCTGCTCACTCCCCATACCCTTTAATATCCCACCCAGTCTAATCCCACTCTCCTGCTCACTCCCCATACCCTTTAATTTCCCATCCAGTCTAATCCCACTCTCCTGCTCACTCCCCATACCGTTTAATATCCCATCCAGTCTAATCCCACTCTCCTACTCATTCCCTATACCCTTTAATATCCCACCCAGTCTAATCCCACTCTCCTGCTCACTCCCCATACCCCTTAATATCCCACACAGTCTAAACCCACTCTCCCGCTCACTCTCCATACACTTTAATATCCACCCAGTATAAGCCCACTCTCCTGCTAACTCCCCATACCCGTTAATATCTCATCCAGCCTAAACGAACTCTCCTGCTCACTGCCCATACCCTTTAATATCCCACCCAGTCTAATCCCACTCTCCTGCTCACTCCCCATACCCTTTTCTAACCCACCCAGTCTAATCCCACACTTCTACACTCTAAAAAAAATTCCTTTAATCTCTCACCAGTCTAATCCCATTCTCCCGCTCACTCCCCATACCTTTTATTATCGCACCCAGTCCAAACGCACTCTCCTGCTCGTTCCCCATACCATTTAATATCCCACCCAGTCTAATCCCACTCTCCTACTCACTCCCCATTCCCTTTAATATCCCACCCAGTGTAATCCCACTCTCCTGCTCACTCCCCATACCCTTTAACATCCCTCCCCGTCTAATTCCACACTCCCGCTCACTCCCCATAACGTTTAATATCCCACCCAGTGTATTCCGACTCTCCCTCTCACTCCCCATACATTTTAATATCCCACCCAGTCTAATCCCACTCTCCTGCTCACTCCACATACCCGTTAATGTCCCATCCAGTCTAAACAAACTCTCCTGCTCACTCCCCATATCCTTTAGTGTCCCACCCAGTCTAATCCCACACTTCTACGCTCTCCAAAATTCCTTTAATATCTCACCAGTCTAATCCCATTCTCCCGCTCACTCCCCATGCCATTTAATATCCCAGCCAGCCTAAACCCACTCTCCTGCTCACTCCCCATACCCTTTACGAGCACACCCAGTCTAATCCCACACTTTTACCCTCTCCAAAATTCCTTTAATATTTCACCTGTCTAATCCCACTCTCCTGCTCACTCCCCATACCCTTTAATATCGCACCAGTCTAATCCCACTGTCCTGCTCACTACCCATAACCAGTAATATCCCACCCAGTCTAATCCCACTCTCCTGCTCACTCCCCATACACTTTAATATCCCACCCAGTCTAATCCCACTCTCCTGCTCATTCCCCATACCCTTTAATAACCCACCCAGTCTAATCCCACTCTCCTACTCACTCCCTATACTCTTTAATATCCCACCCAGTCTAATCCCACTCTCCTGCTCACTCCCCATACATTTAATATAACACCCCGTCTAATCCCTCTCTCCTGCTCACTCCCCATACTCTTTAATATCCCATCCAGTCTAATCCCACTCTCCTGCTCACTCCCCATACCTTTTAATATCCCATCCAGTCTAATCCCACTCTCCTACTCATTCCCTATACCCTTTAATATCCCACACAGTCTAAACCCACTCTCCCGCTCACTCTGCATACACTTTAATATCCACCCAGTATAATCCCACTCTCCTGCTCACTCCCCATACCCGTTAATATCCCATCCAGTCTAAACGAACTCTCCTGCTCACTCTCCATACCCTTTAATATCCCATCAAGTGTAATCCCACTCTCCGGCTCACTCCACATACACTTTAATAACCCACCCAGTCTAATCCCACACTCCTGCTCACTCCCCTTATCCTTTAATATCCCATCCATTCTAATCCCACTCTCCTGCTCACTCCCCATACCCTTAAATATCCCACCCTGTCTAATCCCACTCTCCTGCTCACTCCCCATACCGTTAAATATCCCACCCAGTCTAATCCCACTCTCCTGCTCACTCCCCAGACCCTTTACTAACCCATCCAGTCTAATCCCACACTTCTACCCTCTCCAAAATTCCTTTAATGTCTCACCAGTCTAATCATATTCTCCCGCTCACTCCCCATAACATTTAATATCCCATCCAGTCTAATCCCACTCTCCTGCTCACTCCCATACCCTTTAATATCCCACCCAATCTAATCCCACTCTCCTGCTCACTCCCCATACCTTTTAATATCCCACCCAGTCTAATCCCACTCTCCTGCTCACTCCCCAATCCCTTTAATATCCCACCCAATCTAATCCCACTCTCCTGCTCATTCCCCATACCCTTTAATAGCCCACCCAGTCTAATCCAACGCTCCTGCTGACTCCCCATACACTTTAATATCCCATCCAGTCTAAACCCACTCTCCCGCTCAGTCCCGATACCGGTTACTATCCCACACAGTCTATTCCCACTCGTCTGCTCACTCCCCATACCCTTTAATATCCCACCCAGTCTAATCCCACTCTCCTGCTCACTCCCCATACCCTTATCTAACCCACCCAGTCTAATCCTACACTTCTACCCTCTAAAAAAAATTCCTTTATTATCTCACCAGTCTAACCCCATTCTCCCGCTCACTCCCCATACCATTTAATATCCCATCCAGTTTAATCCCACTCTCCTGATCACTCCCCATACCCTTTAATATCCCACCCAGTCTAATCCCACTCTCCCGCTCATTCCCAATACCCTTTAATATCCCACCCCGTCTAATCCCACTGTCCCGCGCACTCCCCATACCCAGTAGTATCCCACCCAGTCTAATCCCACTCTCCTGCTCACTCCCCATACCCTTTAATATTCCACCCAGACTAATCCCACTCGCCTGCTCACTCCCCATACCCTTTAATATCCCACCCCTTCTAATCCCACACACCCGCTCACTCACCATACCTTTTAATATCCCACCCAGTCTAATCCCACTCTCCTGCTCATTCCCCATACACTTTAGTATCCCACCCCGTCTAATCCCACACTCCCGCTCACTCCCAATACCGTTTAATATCCCACACACTCTAATCCCACGCTCCTGCTCCCTCCCCATACAATTTAATATCCCACCCAGTGTTTTCCGACTCTCCCTCCCCATATCCTTTAATATCCCATCCATTCTAATCCCACTCTCCTGCTCACTCCCCATACCCTTAAATATCCCACCCAGTCTAATCCCACTCTCCTGCTCACTCCCCATACCCTTAAATATCCCACCCAGTCTAATCCCACTCTCCTGCTCACTCCCCAGACCCTTTACTAACCCATCCAGTCTAATCCCACACTTCTACCCTCTCCAAAATTCCTTTAATGTCTCACCAGTCTAATCATATTCTCCCGCTCACTCCCCATACCATTTAATATCCACACCAATCTAATCCCACTCTCCTGCTCACTCCCATACCCTTTAATATCCCACCCAGTCTAATCCCACTCTCCTGCTCACTCCCCATACCTTTTACTATCCCACCCAATCTAATCCCACTCTCCTGCTCATTCCCCATACCCTTTAATAGCCCACCCAGTCTAATCCAACGCTCCTGCTGACTCCCCATACACTTTAATATCCCATCCAGTCTAAGCCCACTCTCCTGCTCACTCCCCAATCCCTTTAATATCCCACCCAGTCTAATCCCACTCTCCTGCTCACTCCCCATACCCTTAAATATCCCACCCAGTCTAATCCCACTCTCCTGCTCACTCCCCATACCCTTTAATAACCCACCCAGTCTAATCCCACTCTCCTGCTCACTCCCCATACCCTTTAATATCCCACGCAGTCTAATCCCACTCTCCTGCTCGCTCCCCATACCCTTTAATATCCCATCCAGTTTAATCGCACTCTCCCTCTCACTCCCCATATCCTTTAATATCCCACCCAGTCTAATCCCACTCTCCTGCTCACTCCCCATACCCGTTAATATCTCATCCAGTCTAAACGAACTCTCCTGCTCACTCCCCATACCTTTTAATATCCCACCCAGTCTAATCCCACTCTCCTGCTCACTCCCCATACCCTTTAATATCCCACCCAGTCTCATCCCGCTCTCCTGCTCACTCCCCATCCCCTTTAATATCCCACCCAGTCTAATCCCACTCTCCTGCTCACTCCTCATACCCTTTAATATCCCACCCCTTCTAATCCCACACACCCGCTCACTCACCATACCTTTTAATATCCCACCCCGTCTAATCCCACACTCCCGCTCACTCCCAATACCGTTTAATATCCCACACACTCTACTCCCACGCTCCTGCTCCCTCCCCATACAATTTAATATCCCACCCAGTGTTTTCCGACTCTCCCTCTCACTCCCCATATCCTTTAATATCCCATCCATTCTAATCCCACTCTCCTGCTCACTCCCCATACCCTTAAATATCCCACCCAGTCTAATCCCACTCTCCTGCTCACTCCCCATACCCTTAAATATCCCACCCAGTCTAATCCCACTCTAATGCTCACTCCCCAGACCCTTTACTAACCCATCCAGTCTAATCCCACACTTCTACCCTCTCCAAAATTCCTTTAATGTCTCACCAGTCTAATCATATTCTCCCGCTCACTCCCCATACCATTTAATATCCCATCCAGTCTAATCCCACTCTCCTGCTCACTCCCATACCCTTAAATATCCCACCCAGTCTAATCCCACTCTCCTGCTCACTCCCCATACCCTTAAATATCCCACCCAGTCTAATCCCACTCTAATGCTCACTCCCCAGACCCTTTACTAACCCATCCAGTCTAATCCCACACTTCTACCCTCTCCAAAATTCCTTTAATGTCTCACCAGTCTAATCATATTCTCCCGCTCACTCCCCATACCATTTAATATCCCATCCAGTCTAATCCCACTCTCCTGCTCACTCCCATACCCTTTAATATCCCACCCAGTCTAATCCCACTCTCCTGCTCACTCCCCATATCTTTTACTATCCCACCCAGTCTAATCCCACTCTCCTGCTCACTCCCCAATCCCTTTAATATCCCACCCAATCCAATCCCACTCTCCTGCTCATTCCCCATACCCTTTAATAGCCCACCCAGTCTAATCCAACGCTCCTGCTGACTCCCCATACACTTTAATATCCATCCAGTCTAAGCCCACTCTCCTGCTCACTCCCCAATCCCTTTAATATCCCACCCAGTCTAATCCCACTCTCCTGCTCACTCCCCATACACTTAAATATCCCACCCAGTCTAATCCCACTCTCCTGCTCACTCCCCATACCCTTTAATAACCCACCCAGTCTAATCCCACTCTCCTGCTCACTCCCCATACCCTTAAATATCCCACCCAGTCTAATCCCACTCTCCTGCTCACTCCCCATACCCTTTAATAACCCACCCAGTCTAATCCCACTCTCCTGCTCACTCCCCATACCCTTTAATATCCCACGCAGTCTAATCCCACTCTCCTGCTCGCTCCCCATACCCTTTAATATCCCATCCAGTTTAATCGCACTCTCCCTCTCACTCCCCATATCCTTTAATATCCCACCCAGTCTAATCCCACTCTCCTGCTCACTCCCCATACCCGTTAATATCTCATCCAGTCTAAACGAACTCTCCTGCTCACTCCCCATACCTTTTAATATCCCACCCAGTCTAATCCCACTCTCCTGCTCACTCCCCATACCCTTTAATATCCCACCCAGTCTCATCCCGCTCTCCTGCTCACTCCCCATCCCCTTTAATATCCCACCCAGTCTAATCCCACTCTCCTGCTCACTCCTCATACCCTTTAATATCCCACCCCTTCTAATCCCACACACCCGCTCACTCACCATACCTTTTAATATCCCACCCCGTCTAATCCCACACTCCCGCTCACTCCCAATACCGTTTAATATCCCACACACTCTACTCCCACGCTCCTGCTCCCTCCCCATACAATTTAATATCCCACCCAGTGTTTTCCGACTCTCCCTCTCACTCCCCATATCCTTTAATATCCCATCCATTCTAATCCCACTCTCCTGCTCACTCCCCATACCCTTAAATATCCCACCCAGTCTAATCCCACTCTCCTGCTCACTCCCCATACCCTTAAATATCCCACCCAGTCTAATCCCACTCTAATGCTCACTCCCCAGACCCTTTACTAACCCATCCAGTCTAATCCCACACTTCTACCCTCTCCAAAATTCCTTTAATGTCTCACCAGTCTAATCATATTCTCCCGCTCACTCCCCATACCATTTAATATCCCATCCAGTCTAATCCCACTCTCCTGCTCACTCCCATACCCTTAAATATCCCACCCAGTCTAATCCCACTCTCCTGCTCACTCCCCATACCCTTAAATATCCCACCCAGTCTAATCCCACTCTAATGCTCACTCCCCAGACCCTTTACTAACCCATCCAGTCTAATCCCACACTTCTACCCTCTCCAAAATTCCTTTAATGTCTCACCAGTCTAATCATATTCTCCCGCTCACTCCCCATACCATTTAATATCCCATCCAGTCTAATCCCACTCTCCTGCTCACTCCCATACCCTTTAATATCCCACCCAGTCTAATCCCACTCTCCTGCTCACTCCCCATATCTTTTACTATCCCACCCAGTCTAATCCCACTCTCCTGCTCACTCCCCAATCCCTTTAATATCCCACCCAATCCAATCCCACTCTCCTGCTCATTCCCCATACCCTTTAATAGCCCACCCAGTCTAATCCAACGCTCCTGCTGACTCCCCATACACTTTAATATCCATCCAGTCTAAGCCCACTCTCCTGCTCACTCCCCAATCCCTTTAATATCCCACCCAGTCTAATCCCACTCTCCTGCTCACTCCCCATACACTTAAATATCCCACCCAGTCTAATCCCACTCTCCTGCTCACTCCCCATACCCTTTAATAACCCACCCAGTCTAATCCCACTCTCCTGCTCACTCCCCATACCCTTTAATATCCCACCCAGTCTAATCCCACTCTCCTGCTCACTCCCCATACCCTTTAATATCCCATCCAGTTTAATCCCACTCTCCCTCTCACTCCCCATATCCTTTAATATCCCACCCAGTCTAATCCCACTCTCCTGCTCACTCCCCATACCCGTTAATATCTCATCCAGTCTAAACGAACTCTCCTGCTCACTCCCCATACCTTTTAATATCCCACCCAGTCTAGTCCCACTCTCCTGCTCACTCCCCATACCCTTTAATATCTCACCCAGTCTAATCCCACTCCCCGGCTCACTCCCCATACCCTTTAATATCCCACCCAGTCTAATCCCACTCTCCTGCTCACTCCCCATACCCTTTAATATCCCACCCAGTCTAATCCCACTCCCCGGCTCAGTCCCCATACCCTTTAATATCCCACCCAGTCTATTCCCACTCTCCTGCTCTCTCCCCATCCCCTTTAATATCTCACCCAGTCTAATCCCACTCCCCGGCTCACTCCCCATACCCTTTAATATCCCACCCAGTCTAATCCCACTCTCCTGCTCACTCCCCACACCCTTAAATATCCCACCCAGTCTAATCCCACTCTCCTGCTCACTCCCCATACCCTTTAATATCCCATCCTGTCTAATCCCACTCTCCTACTCATTCCCTATACCCTTTACTATCCCACCCAGTCTAATCCCACTCTCCTGCTCACTCCCCAATCCCTTTAATATCCCACCCAATCTAATCCCACTCTCCTGCTCATTCCCCATACCCTTTAATGGCCCACCCAGTCTAATCCAACGCTCCTGCTGACTCCCCATACACTTTAATATCCCATCCAGTCTAAGCCCACTCTCCTGCTCACTCCCCAATCCCTTTAATATCCCACCCAGTCTAATCCCACTCTCCTGCTCACTCCCCATACACTTAAATATCCCACCCAGTCTAATCCCACTCTCCTGCTCACTCCCCATACCCTTTAATAACCCACCCAGTCGAATCCCACTCTCCTGCTCACTCCCCATACCCTTTAATATCCCACCCAGTCTAATCCCACTCTCCTGCTCACTCCCCATACCCTTTAATATCCCATCCTGTCTAATCCCACTCTCCTACTCATTCCCTATACCCTTTAATATCCGACCCAGTCCAATCCCACTCTCCTGCTCACTCCCCATTCCCTTTAATATCCCACCCAGTCTAATCCCACTATCCTACTCCTTTCCCTATACCCTTTAATATCCCACCCAGTCTAATCCCACTCTCCTGCTCACTCCCCATACCCGTTAATATCCCATCCAGTCTAAACGAACTCTCCTGCTCACTCTCCATACCCTTTAACATCCCATCCAGTGTAATCCCACTCTCCGGCTCACTCCACATACACTTTAATAACCCACGCAGTCTAATCCCACTCTCCTGCCCGCTCCCCATACCCTTAAATATCCCACCCAGTCTAATCCCACTCTAATGCTCACTCCCCAGACCCTTTACTAACCCATCCAGTCTAATCCCACACTTCTACCCTCTCCAAAATTCCTTTAATGTCTCACCAGTCTAATCATATTCTCCCGCTCACTCCCCATACCATTTAATATCCCATCCAGTCTAATCCCACTCTCCTGCTCACTCCCATACCCTTAAATATCCCACCCAGTCTAATCCCACTCTCCTGCTCACTCCCCATACCCTTAAATATCCCACCCAGTCTAATCCCACTCTAATGCTCACTCCCCAGACCCTTTACTAACCCATCCAGTCTAATCCCACACTTCTACCCTCTCCAAAATTCCTTTAATGTCTCACCAGTCTAATCATATTCTCCCGCTCACTCCCCATACCATTTAATATCCCATCCAGTCTAATCCCACTCTCCTGCTCACTCCCATACCCTTTAATATCCCACCCAGTCTAATCCCACTCTCCTGCTCACTCCCCATATCTTTTACTATCCCACCCAGTCTAATCCCACTCTCCTGCTCACTCCCCAATCCCTTTAATATCCCACCCAATCCAATCCCACTCTCCTGCTCATTCCCCATACCCTTTAATAGCCCACCCAGTCTAATCCAACGCTCCTGCTGACTCCCCATACACTTTAATATCCATCCAGTCTAAGCCCACTCTCCTGCTCACTCCCCAATCCCTTTAATATCCCACCCAGTCTAATCCCACTCTCCTGCTCACTCCCCATACACTTAAATATCCCACCCAGTCTAATCCCACTCTCCTGCTCACTCCCCATACCCTTTAATAACCCACCCAGTCTAATCCCACTCTCCTGCTCACTCCCCATACCCTTTAATATCCCACCCAGTCTAATCCCACTCTCCTGCTCACTCCCCATACCCTTTAATATCCCATCCAGTTTAATCCCACTCTCCCTCTCACTCCCCATATCCTTTAATATCCCACCCAGTCTAATCCCACTCTCCTGCTCACTCCCCATACCCGTTAATATCTCATCCAGTCTAAACGAACTCTCCTGCTCACTCCCCATACCTTTTAATATCCCACCCAGTCTAGTCCCACTCTCCTGCTCACTCCCCATACCCTTTAATATCTCACCCAGTCTAATCCCACTCCCCGGCTCACTCCCCATACCCTTTAATATCCCACCCAGTCTAATCCCACTCTCCTGCTCACTCCCCATACCCTTTAATATCCCACCCAGTCTAATCCCACTCCCCGGCTCAGTCCCCATACCCTTTAATATCCCACCCAGTCTATTCCCACTCTCCTGCTCTCTCCCCATCCCCTTTAATATCTCACCCAGTCTAATCCCACTCCCCGGCTCACTCCCCATACCCTTTAATATCCCACCCAGTCTAATCCCACTCTCCTGCTCACTCCCCACACCCTTAAATATCCCACCCAGTCTAATCCCACTCTCCTGCTCACTCCCCATACCCTTTAATATCCCATCCTGTCTAATCCCACTCTCCTACTCATTCCCTATACCCTTTACTATCCCACCCAGTCTAATCCCACTCTCCTGCTCACTCCCCAATCCCTTTAATATCCCACCCAATCTAATCCCACTCTCCTGCTCATTCCCCATACCCTTTAATGGCCCACCCAGTCTAATCCAACGCTCCTGCTGACTCCCCATACACTTTAATATCCCATCCAGTCTAAGCCCACTCTCCTGCTCACTCCCCAATCCCTTTAATATCCCACCCAGTCTAATCCCACTCTCCTGCTCACTCCCCATACACTTAAATATCCCACCCAGTCTAATCCCACTCTCCTGCTCACTCCCCATACCCTTTAATAACCCACCCAGTCGAATCCCACTCTCCTGCTCACTCCCCATACCCTTTAATATCCCACCCAGTCTAATCCCACTCTCCTGCTCACTCCCCATACCCTTTAATATCCCATCCTGTCTAATCCCACTCTCCTACTCATTCCCTATACCCTTTAATATCCGACCCAGTCCAATCCCACTCTCCTGCTCACTCCCCATTCCCTTTAATATCCCACCCAGTCTAATCCCACTATCCTACTCCTTTCCCTATACCCTTTAATATCCCACCCAGTCTAATCCCACTCTCCTGCTCACTCCCCATACCCGTTAATATCCCATCCAGTCTAAACGAACTCTCCTGCTCACTCTCCATACCCTTTAACATCCCATCCAGTGTAATCCCACTCTCCGGCTCACTCCACATACACTTTAATAACCCACGCAGTCTAATCCCACTCTCCTGCCCGCTCCCCATACCCTTTAATATCGCACCAGTCTAATCCCACTGTCCCGCTCACTACCCATACCCAGTAATATCCCACCCTGTCTAACCCACTCTCCTGCTCACTCCCCATACACTTTAATATCCCACCCAGTCTAATTCCACTCTCCTACTCACTCCCTATACTCTTTAATATCCCACCCAGTCTAATCCCACCCTCCTGCTCACTCCCCATACCTTTAATATACCACCCCGTCTAATCCCTCTCTCCTGCTCACTCCCCATAACCTTTAATATCCCACCCAGTCTAATCCCACTCTCCTGCTCACTCCCCATACCCTTTAATATCCCACCCAGTCTAATCCCACTCTCCTGCTCACACCCCATACCCTTTAATATCCCACCCAGTCTAATCCCACTATCCTGCTCACTACCCACACCCTTTAATATATCATCCAGTCTAATCCCACTCTCCTGCTCACTCCCCATACCTTTTAATATCCCATCCAGTCTAATCCCACTCTCCTACTCATTCCCTATACCCTTTAATATCCCGCCCAGTCTAATCCTACTCTCCTGCTCATTCCCCATACCCCTTAATATCCCACACAGTCTAAACCCACTCTCCCGCTCTCTCTCCATACACTTTAATATCCACCCAGTATAATGCCACTCTCCTGCTCACTCCCCATACCCGTTAATACCCCATCCAGTCTAAACGAACTCTCCTGCTCACTCTCCATACCCTTTAATATCCCATCCAGTGTAATCCCACTCTCCGGCTCACTCCACATACACTTTAATAACCCACCCACTCTAATCCCACTCTCCTGTTCACTCGCCATATCCTTAAATATCCCATCCATTCTAATCCCACTCTCCTGCTCACTCCCCATACCCTTAAATATCCCACCCAGTCTAATCCCACTCTCCTGCTCACACTCCATACCCTTTACTAACCCACCCAGTCTAATCCCACACTTCTACCCTCTCCAAAATTCCTTTAATGTCTCACCAGTCTAATAATATTCTCCTGCTCACTCCCCATACCTTTCACTATCCCACCCAGTCTAACCCCACTCTCCTGCTCACTCCCCAGACCCTTTAATATCCCACCCAGTCTAAACCCACTCTCCTGCTCACTCCCCATCCACTTTAATATCCCACCCAGTCTCATCCCACATCTCGCTCACTCCCAATACCGTTTAATATCTGACACAGTCTAATCCCACCATCCTGCTCACTCCCCATACCCTTTAATATCCCATCCAGTCTAATCCCACTGTCCCGCTCACTCCCCATACCCTTTAATATCCCACCCAGTCTAATCCCACTCTCCTACTCATTCCCTATACCCTTTAATATCCCACCCAGTCTAATCCCACTCTCCTGCTCACTCCCCTTACCCTTTAATATCGCACCCCGTCTAATCCCACTCTCCTGCTCACTCCCCATACCCTTTATTATACCACCCAGTCTAATCCCACTCTCCTGCTCACTCCCCATTCCCTTTAATATCCCACCCAGTCTAATCCCACTCTTCTGCTCACTCCCCATACCCTTTAATATCCCACCCAGTCTTATCCCACTCTCCTGCTCTCTCCCCATACCCTTTAATATCTCAGCCAGTCTAATCCCACTCTCCTACTCATTCCCTATACCCTTTAATATCCCACCCAGACCAAACCCACTCTTCTGCTCACTCCCCATACCCTTTAATATCCCACACAGTCTAAACCCACTCTCCCGCTCACTCCCCGTACACTTTAATATACATCCAGTATAAGCCCACTCTCCTGCTCACTCCCCATACACGTTAATATCCCACCCAGTCTAATCCTATTCTCCGGCTCACTCCCCATACCATTTAATATCACATGCAGTCGAATCCAACTCTCCTGCTCACTCCCCATACCCGTTAATATCCCACCTAGTCTAATCCCACTCTCCTGCTCACTCCCCATACCCTTTAATATACCACCCCGTCTAATCCCTCTCTCCTGCTCACTCCCCATACCCTTTAATATCCCACCCAGTCTAATCCCACTCTCCTGCTCACTCCCCATCCCCTTTAATATCCCACCCAGTCTAATCCCACTCTCCTGCTCTCTCCCCATACCCTTAAATATCCCACCCAGTCCAATCCCACTCTCCTGCTCACTCCGCATTCTATTTAATATCCCACCCAGTCTAATCCCACTCTCCTACTCCTTTCCCTATACCCTTTAATATCCCACCCAGTCTAATCCCACTCTCCTGCTCACTCCCCATACCCGTTAATATCCCATCCAGTCTGAACGAACTCTCCTGCTCATTCCCTATACCCTTTAACATCCCATCCAGTGTAATCCCACTCTCCGGCTTACTCCACATACACTTTAATAACCCACGCAGTCTAATCCCACTCTCCTGCCCGCTCCCCATACCCTTTAATATCGCACCAGTCTAATCCCACTGTCCCGCTCACTACCCATACCCAGTAATATCCCACCCAGTCTAACCCACTCTCCTGCTCACTCCCCATACACTTTAATATCCCACCCAGTCTAATCCCACTCTCCTGCTCATTCCCCATACCCTTTAATATCCCACACAGTCTAATCCCACTCTCCTGCTCACTCCCCACACACTTTAATATCCCACCCAGTCTAATCCCACTCTCCTGCTCACTCCCCACACACTTTAATATCCCACCCAGTCTAATCCCACCCTCCTGCTCACTCTCCATACCCTTTAATATCCCACCCAGTCTAATCCCACTCTCCTGCTCACTCCACATACCCTTTAATATCCCACCCAGTCTAATCCCACTCTCCTGCTCACACCCCATACCCTTTCATATCCCACCCAGTGTAATCCCACTATCCTGCTCACTACCCACACCCTTTAATATATCATCCAGTCTAATCCCACTCTCCTGCTCACTCCCCATACCTTTTAATATCCCATCCAGTCTAATCCCACTCTCCTACTCATTCCCTATACCCTTTAATATCCCGCCCAGTCTAATCCTACTCTCCTGCTCATTCCCCATACCCCTTAATATCCCACACAGTCGAAACCCACTCTCCCGCTCACTCTCCATACACTTTAATATCCACCCAGTATAATGCCACTCTCCTGCTCACTCCCCATACCCGTTAATACCCCATCCAGTCTAAACGAACTCTCCTGCTTGTAAAGTATGCGCATATACTTGATACAAAAAGGAAGAGACAGCTTGGAAGGGTTTAACTTAGGTCTTTACTTCATACCCACAGGCGGGAACTGAGGGGAGATCAGTACCCGCAGTGCTATTTATACCCCTATGGCCAGGAGTGGTACTACGGTATCACTACGCCCTACAAAGTAGTGCTGCCCTGGCCATAGGGTTAAAGTAGCATACATATTACGTACACAACATTCCTCCCCTTTTAATTAAAACGTACCCGTGCAATTAAGTCAACAGATGCACCATAACTAGGGCTAATAACATTTGGTAACACAACATACATAACATATTTACATCAGAGTTGTCTACCTATATATATATAAAAAGAAACATGTTATAGATTCAGTCTCTGAGGAGGCCTCCTGTCTCGACTAGGATAACGTCTTTCTCTAGTCGGTCTCGGTGTAGGCGGCGGTACTTCCGTCTCCACTTCATCGCTGGAGTCGTCGGTGTCTGATGGCACATCCTGTGCTGTGGAGCTCACTGGAGTGCTGAACTCCTCGCCATCCTGAGACTTCTGTAGCGACGAGCTGGGCCGTGATTCCGCTGGAACAATGTGCTGAGACGTTTGAGGTAGTGAATCAGTTGGGTTTCTGGACTCCACAAGTTGATCAGCATGTCGTCTGATTATGCCGTCCCCAGTATCCACTGTGTACATCAAAGGTCCCTGGCGGGCCTTTATCGTACCAGACCGCCACTTTTCATTTCTATAATCACGGGCCAACACTTGCTGTCCCACCACGAAGCTCCGTGTCTGTCTGTCAGGAGCCCTACGAAATACTCGGTTTTCCACATCTCTCCGGATGTTTGGTCTGAGCAATTCGAGGCGAGACCTTAACCTTCTATTAAAGAACATGACGGCGGGGGCCTGGTTGGTCACCGTATGTGCAGCATTACGGTATGCGAATAGGAAATTGTCCACCTTGTGTTGTAGTGGCAACCTTTCCTCCCCCATTGCCTTGATGGCCTTTTTAAAAGTCTGTACAAATCGCTCTGCCAGCCCATTTGTAGCCGGATGATATGGTGCGGACGTATAATGTCGCACTCCATTCCTTTTTAGGAATGCTTGAAATTCTTCTGCCACAAATTGTGGCCCATTGTCCGAACAGACTTGCTCGGGCACCCCGTTTCGGGCAAAAATGGTCCTTAAGGCTGCGACCGTCTTTTTGGCTGTCGTTGATGACATCTTTATGACCTCCGGCCATTTTGAGTGGGCGTCCACTACAATAAGGAACATCGCATCCATGAAGGGCCCAGCGAAGTCCATGTGGATCCTTTGCCACAGCGTTGAGGGCCACTCCCACGGATGTAGTGGGGCTTGGGGTGGTACGTTCTGTACCATCTGGCACCCTTGGCATGCTTTTGCTACTTCCTCGATGTCCCTGTCAATGTCGGGCCACCAGACGTAGGCTCTGGCGAGGCTTTTCATTTTGACACCCCCCAGATGACCTTCGTGTAAGTCCCTCAACACTTTATGTTGTAATTTTTGAGGGACCACCACCCTGGCTCCGCACATCAATGTGCCCCGGCATACGGACAACTGGTCCTTCCTTGCCGAAAAGGCCGGCAATGATGCGTCACCCTGCGCCGGCCAGCCTTTCACGGTCAATTCGTAAACCCTTGCCAGTGTCGGGTCATTCTGTGTTTCCCGCTCGATACATTGGCTGGTGATGGGCAAGTGTTCCATAACCGCCGTATGATATATTTCCACGGGGTCCTGTACTATCTCTTCGATCTCTGCAGGCAACGGTAGCCGCGACAGACCATCCGCATTGCCATGCTGTTTGGTACCCTTATATTCGATAAGGTACTGGTGTGCTCCTAAGAACAGTGACCATCTCTGTAGCCTTTGGGCCGTCATCAGGGGCACCCCTTTTGTTGGATTAAATATCGACACCAACGGTTGATGATCCGTCAGTAGTGTGAAACGTTGCCCATGTAGATAGTGGTGGAATTTTTTTACACCCCACACCAGACTGAGGGCCTCCCTGTCGATTTGCGCATAGTTTCTTTCGGCTGTAGTTAACGACCTTGAGGCAAATGCTATTGGCCTCTCCGTCCCATTGGGAAATTTGTGTGACAACACTGCCCCTATACCGTACGGGGAGGCGTCACATGCCAACCTCATTGGCATTTTTGGGTCAAAGTGTGCGAGCACTTCCTTTGATGTAATGAGTTGTTTACCCTTTTTAAAAGCAGCCTCACACGCTTCGTCCCAATTCCAGGAGACTCCCTTTTGCAGCAATGAATTTAGTGGATGTAAAATGGACGATAAGTTCGGGAGGAACTTATGGTAATAGTTTATAAGGCCTAAGAATGATCGTAACTGAGATACATTCTCAGGGGGCGGGGCCTTCACTACTGCCTCGATCTTTTCTGGGGACTTATGCAGGCCTTCCTTATCTATAATGTGACCACAGTATGAGATACGTTCCTGGAAAAACTCACATTTCTGCTTGTTCGCCCTGAGTCCGTATTGTTGCAACCGCAGAAGTACTCGCTCCAGGTTAGCGAGGTGGTCGTTATCCGTTTGTCCTGTCACCAGGATGTCATCCAGGTAGCACTGCGTTCCTGGAATGCCCTGTAGGACCTGTTCCATGGTCCTCTGCCATATGGCTGGGGCGGACGCCACACCAAATACCAGGCGATTGTACTGGTACAATCCCTTGTGGGTGTTAATCGTTAGGAGCTTTTTCGAGTCCTGCTCCACCTCCATCTGTAAATAAGCTTGACAAAGGTCAATCTTCGTAAAGTGTCTACCCCCAGCTAACGATGCGAATATGTCCTCTATCCGCGGCAGCGGATACTGTACCGTGTGCAGGACTGGGTTAATAGTTATTTTAAAATCCCCGCAAATGCGAACCTTCTTTGGTTCCCCCGGCGTGTTATTTGCAGATTTCTTTATAACTGGGACGATGGGCGTGGCCCACTCGCTCCACTCAATCTTTGTAAGGACACCTGCACTCTCTAAGGCATCCAGTTCTGCTTCCACAGCTGGCCGGATGGCGTAAGGCACCGGTCTGGCCTTACAAAACTTGGGGTTTGCGTCTTGAGCAATAGTTATTTTTGCTCTAATGTCCTTTAAGGTCCCCAGCCCTTGTTGGAACACCTCTGGCGTTTTTGCCAATAGTTTCGACAGCCTGCTTGTAATAGTTGTATCATCCTTGGTGGTCTCTACTTTTAACTCGTGTATCGACTTCCAGTCGAAATGGATTTTTCTTATCCATTCCCTACCCAAAAGTGGTGGTCCGCCGTTTGGTAGGACGTATAAATAAAGTCCTGGCACTTTTCTGCCATTGTATTTAACTGTTACTTGCATTTTTCCCTTCGGGTAAACTTTTTGTCCCGTATATGTTTTTAATTTGATTTCGGTATCCTTTAAGGGAATGCGTTTGAACAGCCTGTTATAATCTTGTTCATTAATTACTGATAGGGCTGAACCCGTGTCCAGCTCCATATTAACTTCGACGCCTGCTACCTTCATTTTAACCCACATTGTGCTGTGGTCCTCCGTTTTGTCTACACCATATAACTTGAGACATCCCAGACCTTTAGGCTCTGCTTTTGTGCCTTCCTGTGACTCGTCTGAGCTACTGTCAGATATCTTATGTATTTTTGTCCTTGCCTTGGTACTGCTCGGATTGCCCCCACTATTGGGTTTCGTACCCGACCGACAAACTTTCGCTATATGCCCCTTTTTCCCACACTGCCGGCATATTTTATCACGAAACCAACAATTACTTTGGTCGTGGGTGGTTTTGCCACAACGGTAGCATTTACCTTTGTGAAATGTCACCTCATGGGTGTCATAGCCGGTTGTATTTTGTCGTATTTGGGCAGCACCCTGTGCTGCCGCTTCATGTGCCAATGCTATTTCTATCGCCTGATCTAGGCTGAGCTGTTTCTTGGCCAGCAACCGTTTTCGTGTACTCTCATTTAACATGCCACAGACAAATCTGTCTCTGATCGCTTCCGCCAAAAAGGCTCCAAACTGGCAATGTTTGGACAACCGTCTGAGCTCAGCCAAATAGGCTGCCTGCGACTCATCATTCCTTTGGTCGCGTCTGTAAAAGCGGTACCTTTCCGCTATAAATGGTGGCTTAGGGTTTAAATGTTCCTTTAACGTATCAACAATTTGGGCATACGTTTTGTCTGCTGGCTTTTCTGGAGTAAGAAGATTCCTCAGCAGACCGTATGTTTTTGCCCCCATAGAATTTAATAAGGTTGCTGCCTTTTCGTCATCTTTCACCTTGTTTACTATGCAATAAAGTTCATGCCTTTCTACATATGCGTCCCAATCTTCTATGTCGGCAACAAATTCTGACAACCGAGCTTCGTTAGCCATTTTTAAAACTACTGAAGAGGTATTCCCGCCTTTTTCCACTAGATGGCGCTGTTATTTTTTTTTCTAAGAGAAAAACTTTCCCCCTTTTGTCCACTAGATGGCGCTGTTCATTTTAAACTGCAGAAGAGAAAAACTTTTCCCCTTTGTCCACTAGATGGTGCTTTTCCCGCCTTTTCTCCCTCTGCTGTCAACGACGTCTCTCCAGGTTCGTTATTTTTGGCCCTTGCAGCTCCCGTTATTGCCACCGCCGCTATTACAACGACCTTCCCCTCTCGTGGCCCGCTAGTCCTCGTGGCTCCGTTTGTTCCCCAGATCGCCTGCCCGTTCTGGCCCTTGCAGCTCGCGTTCCCCGGGAAGGATTGCAGTTTACCTGACCCTGGGTGGACTTTTGCCCCGTGGCTGGAACACCCGTTCAGCCTCTTCTCTCAGCTGCCGCAGCCTTTGCTGGAACCTCTCTCTCTCGCTCCGTTGCTGCCGCTCCTCCTGAACTGGGCGACCTCCTTCGGTCGACGCTGGACTCTGCAGGCTGGTAAGAAGCTTCTCTCCCCGTACTGCTACCGATCCTTTGTTGCACCTTGCACTGGTGAGTTCGAACGTTCCTAGTCGCCAGTGTAAAGTATGCGCATATACTTGATACAAAAAGGAAGAGACAGCTTGGAAGGGTTTAACTTAGGTCTTTACTTCATACCCACAGGCGGGAACTGAGGGGAGATCAGTACCCGCAGTGCTATTTATACCCCTATGGCCAGGAGTGGTACTACGGTATCACTACGCCCTACAAAGTAGTGCTGCCCTGGCCATAGGGTTAAAGTAGCATACATATTACATACACAACACTGCTCACTCTCCATACCCTTTAATATCCCATCCAGTGTAATCCCACTCTCCGGCTCACTCCACATACACTTTAATAACCCACCCACTCTAATCCCACTCTCCTGTTCACTCGCCATATCCTTAAATATCCCATCCATTCTAATCCCACTCTCCTGCTCACTCCCCATACCCTTAAATATCCCACCCAGTCTAATCCCACTCTCCTGCTCACACTCCATACCCTTTACTAACCCACCCAGTCTAATCCCACACTTCTACCCTCTCCAAAATTCCTTTAATATTTCACCAGTCTAATAATATTCTCCTGCTCACTCCCCATACCATTTAATATCCCATTCAGTCTAATCCCACTCTCCTGCTCACTCCCATTCCCTTTAATATCCCACCCAGTCTAATCCCACTCTCCTGCTCACTCCCCATACCTTTCACTATCCCACCCAGTCTAATCCCACTCTCCTGCTCACTCCCCAAACCCTTTAATATCCCACCCAGTCTAATCCCACTCTCCTGCTCATTCCCCATACCCTTTAATATCCCACCCAGTCTAATCCCACTCTCCTGCTCATTCCCCATTCCCTTTAATATCCCATCCAGTCTAAGCCCACTCTCCCGCTCAGTCCCGATACCGTTTACTATCCCACACATTCTAATCCCAATCTCCTGCTCACTCCCTATACACTTTAAAATCCCATGCAGTTTAATCCCAATCTCCTGCTGAGTCCCCGTACCCTTTAACATCCCACCCAGGCTAATCCCACTCTCCTGCTCACACCCCATACACTTCAATATCCCACCCAGTCTAATCCCACTCTCCTGCTCACTCCTCATACCCTTTAATATCCACCCAGTCTAATCCCACTCTCCTGCTCACTCCCCAGACCCTTTAATATCCCACCCAGTCTAAACCCACTCTCCTGCTCACTCCCCATACCCTTTAATATCCCACCCAGTCTCATCCCACATCTCGCTCACTCCCAATACCGTTTAATATCCGACACAGTCTAATCCCACCATCCTGCTCACTCCCCATACCCTTTAATATCCCATCCAGTCTAATCCCACTGTCCCGCTCACTCCCCATACCCTTTAATATCCCACCCAGTCTAATCCCACTCTCCTACTCATTCCCTATACCCTTTAATATCCCACCCAGTCTAATCCCACTCTCCTGCTCACTCCCCTTACCCTTTAATATCCCACCCCGTCTAATCCCACTCTCCTGCTCACTCCCCATACCCTTTATTATACCACCCAGTCTAATCCCACTCTCCTGCTCACTCCCCATTCCCTTTAATATCCCACCCAGTCTAATCCCACTCTTCTGCTCACTCCCCATACCCTTTAATATCCCACCCAGTCTAATCCCACTCTCCTGCTCTCTCCCCATACCCTTTAATATCTCAGCCAGTCTAATCCCACTCTCCTACTCATTCCCTATACCCTTTAATATCCCACCCAGACCAAACCCACTCTTCTGCTCACTCCCCATACCCTTTAATATCCCACACAGTCTAAACCCACTCTCCCGCTCACTCCCCGTACACTTTAATATACATCCAGTAGAAGCCCACTCTCCTGCTCACTCCCCATACACGTTAATATCCCACCCAGTCTAATCCTATTCTCCGGCTCACTCCCCATACCATTTAATATCACATGCAGTCTAATCCAACTCTCCTGCTCACTCCCCATACCCGTTAATATCCCATCCAGTCTAATCCCACTCTCCTGCTCACTCCGCATACCCTTTAATATCGCTCCCAGTCTAATCCCCCTGTCCCACTCACTACCCATACCCAGTAATATCCCACCTAGTCTAATCCCACTCTCCTGCTCACTCCCCATACCCTTTAATATACCACCCCGTCTAATCCCTCTCTCCTGCTCACTCCCCATACCCTTTACTATCCCACCCAGTCTAATCCCACTCTCCGGCTCACTCCCCATACCCTTTACTATCCCACCCAGTCTAATCCCACTCACCTGCTCACTCCCCATCCCCTTTAATATCCCACCCAGTCTAATCCCGCTCTCCTGCTCACTCCCCATACCCTTTAATATCCCACCCAGTCTAATCCCACTCTCCTGCTCACTCCCCATACCCTTTAATATCCCACCCAGTCTAATCCCACTCTCCTGCTCTCTCCCCATACCCTTTAATATCTCAGCCAGCCTAATCCCACTCTCCTACTCATTCCCTATACCCTTTAATATCCCACCCAGTCCAAACCCACTCTTCTGCTCACTCCCCATACCCTTTAATATCCCATGCAGTCTAATCCAACTCTCCTGCTCACTCCGCATACCCTGTAATATCGCTCCCAGTCTAATCCCACTGTCCCACTCACTACCCATACCCAGTAATATCCCACCTAGTCTAATCCCACGCTCCTGCTCACTCCCCATACCCTTTAATATCCCACCCAGTCTAATCCCACTCTCCGGCTCACTCCCCATACCCTTTAATATCCCACCCAGTCTAATCCCACTCTCCTGCTCACTCCCCATCCCCTTTAATATCCCACCCAGTCTAATCCCACTCTCCTGCTCACTCCCCATACCCTTAAATATCCCACCCAGTCTAATCCCACTCTCCTGCTCACTCCCCATACCATTTAATATCCCATCCAGTCTAATCCCACCCCCTACTCATTCCCTATACCCTTTAATATCCCACCCAGGCTAATCCCACTCTCCTGCTCAATCCCCATTCCCTTTAATATCCCACCCAGTCTAATCCCACTCTCCTACTCCTTTCCCCATACCCCTTAATATCCCACACAGTCTAAACCCACTCTCCCGCTCACTCCCCATACACTTTAATATCCACCCAGTATAAGCCCACTCTCCTGTTCACTCCCCATACCCATTAATATCCCATCCAGTCTAAACGATCTCTCCTGCTCACTCTCCATACCCTTTAATATCCCATCCAGTGTAATCCCACTCTCCTGCTCACTCCCCATACCCTTAAATATCCCACCCAGTCTAATCCCACTCTCCTGCTCACTCCCCATACCCTTTACTAACCCACCCAGTCTAATCCCACACTTTTGCCCTCTCCAAAATTCCATTAATATCTCACCTGTCTAATCCCACTCTCCTGCTCACTCCCCATACCCGTTAATATCGCACCAGTCTAATCCCACTGTCCCGCTCACTACCCATACCGAGTAATATCCCACCCAGTGTAATCCCACTCTCCTGCTCACTCCCCATACACTTTAATATCCCACCCAGTCTAATCCCACTCTCCTGCTCATTCCCCATACCCTTTAATATCCCACCCAGTCTAATCCCACTCTCCTACTCACTCGCTATACTCTTTAATATCCCACCCAGTCTAATCCCACTCTCCTCACTCCCCATACCTTTAAAAACCACCCTGTCTAATCCCTCGCTCCTGCTCACTCCCCATACCCTTTAATATCCCACCCAGTCTAATCCCACTCTCCTGCTCACTCCCCATACCCTTTAATATCCCACCCAATCTAATCCCACTCTCCTGCTCACTCCCCATACCCTTTAATATCCCACCCAGTCTAATCCCACTCTCCTGCTCACTCCCCATACCCTTTAATATACCACCCAGTCTAATCCCACTCTCCTGCTCACTCCCCATACCCCTTAATATCCCACACAGACTAAACCCACTCTCCCGCTCACTCTCCATACACTTTAATATCCACCCAGTATAAGCCCACTCTCCTGCTCACTCCCCATACCCGTTAATATCCCATCCAATCTAAACGAACTCTCCTGCTCACTCTCCATACCCTTTAATATCCCATCCAGTGTAATCCCACTCTCCGGCTCACTCCACATACACTTTAATAACACACCCAGTCTAATTCCACTCTCCTGCTCACTCCCCATATCCTTTAATATCCCATCCATTCTATTCCCACTCTCCTGCTCACTCCCCATACCCTTAAATATCCCACCCAGTCAATCCCACTCTCCTGCTCACTCCCCATACTCTTTACTAACCCACCCAATCTAATCCCACACTTCTACCCTCTCCAAAATTCCTTTAATGTCTCACCAGTCTAATCATATTCTCCCGCTCACTCCCCATACCATTTAATATCCCATCCAGTCTAATCCCACTCTCCTGCTCACTCCCATACCCTTTAATATTCCACCCAGTCTAATCCCACTCTCCTGCTCACTCCCCATACCTTTTACTATCCCTCCCAGTCTAATCCCACTCTCCTGCTCATTCCCCATACCCTTTAATAGCCCACCCAGTCTAATCCAACTCTCCTGCTGACTCCCCATACACTTTAATATCCCATCCAGTCTAAGCCCACTCTCCCGCTCAGTCCCGATACCGTTTACTATCCCACACAGTCTATTCCCACTCTCCTGCTCACTCCCCATACCCTTGAATATCCCACCCAGTCTAATACCACTCTCCTGCTCACTCCCTATACACTTTAATATCCCATCCAGTCTAAGCCCACTCTCCCGCTCAGTCCCGATACCGTTTACTATCCCACACAGTCTATTCCCACTCTCCTGCTCACTCCCCATACCCTTTAACATCCCACCCAGGCTAATCCCACTCTCCTGCTCACTCCCCATACCATTTAATATCCCACCCAGGCTAATGCCACTCTCCTGCTCACTCCCAATACCCTTTAATATCCCACCCAGTCTAATCCCACTCTCCTGCTCACTCCTCATACCCTTTAATATCCACCCAGTCTAATCCCACTCTCCTGCTCACTCCCCATACACATTAATATCCCACCTAGTCTAATCCCACTCTCCTGCTCATTCCCTATACCCTTTAATATCCCACCCAGTCTAATCCCACTCTCCTGCTCACTCCCCATTCCCTTTAATATCCCACCCAGTCTAATCCCACTCTCCTGCTCACTCCCCATACCCTTTATTATCCCACCCAGTCTAATCCCACTCTCCTGCTCACTCCCCATACCCTTTAATATCTCAGCCAGTCTAATCCCACTCTCCTACTCGTTCCCTATACCCTTTAATATCCCACCCAGTCCAAACCCACTCTTCTGCTCACTCCCCATACCCTTTAATATCCCACACAGTCTAAACCCACTCTCCCGCTCACTCCCCATACACTTTAATATCCACCCAGTATAAGCCCACTCTCCTGTTCACTCCCCATACCCGTTAATATCCCATCCAGACTAAACGAACTCTCCTGCTCACTCTCCATACCCTTTAACATCCCATCCAGTGTAATCCCACTCTCTGGCTCACTCCACATACACTTTAATAACCCACCCAGTCTAATCCCACACTCCTGCTCACTCCCCACACCCTTAATTATCCCACCCAGTCTAATCCCACTCTCTTGCTCACTCCCCATACCCTTTACTAACCCACCCAGTCTAATCCCACTCTCCTGCTCACTCCCCATACCCTTTAATATCGCACCAGTCTAACCCCACTGTCCCGCTCACAACCCATACCCAGTAATATCCCAACCAGTCTAATCCCACTCTCCTGCTCACTCCCCATACACTTTGATATCCCACCCAGTCTTATCCCACTCTCCTGCTCACTCCCCATACCTTTAATACACCACCCCGTCGAATCCCTCTCTCCTGCTCACTCCCCATACCCTTTAATATCCCACCCAGTCTAATCCCACTCTCCTGCTCACTCCCCATACCCTTTAATATCCCACCCAGTCTAATCCCACTCTCCTGCTCACTACCCACACCCTTTAATATCCCAACCAGTCTAATCCCACTCTCCTGCTCACTCCCCATACCTTTTAATATCCCATCCTGTCTAATCCCACTCTCCTACTCATTCCCTATACCCTTTAATATCCCACCCAGTCTAATCCCACTCTCCTGCTCACTCCCCATACCCCTTAATATCCCACCCAGTCTAATCCCATTCTCCTGCTCACTCCGCATACCCTTTAATATCGCTCCCAGTCTAATCCCACTGTCCCACTCACTACCCATACCCACTAATATCCCACCTAGTCTAATCCCACTCTCCTGCTCACTCCCCATACCCTTTAATATCCCACCCAGGCTAATCCCACTCTCCTGCTGACTCCCCATCCCCTTTAATATCCCACCCAGTCTAATCCCACTCTCCTGCTCACTCCCCATACCCTTTAATATCCCACCCAGGCTAATCCCACTCTCCTGCTGACTCCCCATCCCCTTTAATATCCCACCCAGTCTAATCCCACTCTCCTGGTCACTCCCCATACCCTTTAATATCCCACCCAGGCTAATCCCACTCTCCTGCTCACTCCCCATCCCCTTTAATATCCCATCCAGTCTAATCCCACTCTCCCGCTCACTCCCCATACACTTTAACATCCCACCCAGTCTAATTCCACTCTCCTGCTCACTCCCCATTCCCTTTAATATCCCACCCAGTCTAATCCCACTCTCCTGCTCACTCCCCATACCCGTTAATATCCCATCCAGTCTAATCCCACTCTCCTGCTCACTCCCCGTACCCTTAAATATCCCACACAGTCTAATCCCACTCTCCTGCTCACTCCCCATACCCTTTATTAACCCACCCAGTCTAATCCCACACTTTTACCCTCTCCAAAATTCCTTTAATATCTCACCTGTCTAATCCCACTCTCCTGCTCACTCCCCATACCATTTAATATCGCACCAGTCTAATCCCACTGTCCCGCTCACTACCCATACCCAGTAATATGCCAGCCAGTCTAATCCCACTCTCCTGCTCACTCCCCATACACTTTAATATCCCACCCAGTCTAATCCCACTCTCCTGCTCATTCCCCATACCCTTTAATATCCCACCCAGTCTAATCCCACTCTCCTACTCACTCCCTATACTCTTTAATATCCCACCCAGTCTAATCCCACTCTCCTGCTCACTCCCCATACCCTTTACTAACCCACCCAGTCTAATCCCACTCTCCTGCTCTCTCCCCATACCCTTTAATATCGCACCAGTCTAATCCCACTGTCCCGCTCACTACCCATACCCAGTAATATCCCAACCAGTCTAATCCCACTCTCCTGGTCACTCCCCATACCCTTTAATATCCCACCCAGTCTAATCCCACTCTCCTGCTCACTCCCCATACACTTTAATATCCCACCCAGTCTAATCCCACTCTCCTGCTCACTCCCCATACCCTTTAATATCCCATCCCGTCTAATCCCACTCTCCTGCTCACTCCCCATACCTTTTAATATCCCATCCAGTCTAATGCCACTCTCCTACTCATTCCCTATACCCTTTAATATCCCACCCAGTCTAATCCCACTCTCCTGCTCACTCCCCATACCCGTTAATGTCCCATCCAGTCTAAACGAACTCTCCTGCTCACTCTCCATACCCTTTAATATCCCATCCAGTGTAATCGCACTCTCCGGCTCACTCCACATGCACTTTAATAACCCACCCAGCCTAATCCCACTCTCCTGCTCACTCCCCATATCCTTTAATATCCCATCCATTTTAATCCCACTCTCCTGCTCACTCCCATACCCTTTAATATCCCACCCAGTCTAATCCCACTCTCCTGCTCACTCCCCATACCCTTTATTAACCCACCCAGTCTAATCCCACACTTTTACCCTCTCCAAAATTCCTTTAATGTCTCACCAGTCTAATCATATTCTCCCGCTCACTCACCATACCATTTAATATCCCATCCAGTCTAATCCCACTCTCCTGCTCGCTCCCATACCCTTTAATATCCCACCCAGTCTAATCCCACTCTCCTGCTCACTCCCCATTCCCTTTAATATCCCACCCAGTCTAATCCCACTCTCCTGCTCATTCCCCATACCCTTTAATATCCCACCCAGTCTAATCCCACTCTCCTACTCACTCCCTATACTCTTTAATATCCCAGCCAGTCTAATCCCACTCTCCTGCTCACTCCCCATACCCTTTACTAACCCACCCAGTCTAATCCCACTCTCCTGCTCACTCCCCATACCCTTTAATATCGCACCAGTCTAATCCCACTGTCCCGCTCACTACCCATACCCAGTAATATCCCAACCAGTCTAATCCTTTCTCCTGCTCTCTCCCCATACCCTTTAATATCCCACCTAGTCTAATCCCACTCTCCTGCTCACTCCCCATACCCTTAAATATCCCACACAGTCTAATCCCACTCTCCTGCTCACTCCCCATACCCTTTACTAACCCACCCAGTCTAATCCCACACTTTTACCCGCTCCAAAATTCCTTTAATATCTCACCTGTCTAATCCCACTCTCCTGCTCACTCCCCATACCATTTAATATCGCACCAGCCTAATCCCACTGTCCCGCACACTACGCATACCCAGTAATATGCCACCCAGTCTAATCCCACTCTCCTGCTCACTCCCCATATACTTTAATATCCCACCCAGTCTAATCCCACTCTCCTGCTCATTCCCCATACCCTTTAATATCCCACCCAGTCTAATCCCACTCTCCTACTCACTCCCTATACTCTTTAATATCCCACCCAGTCTAATCCCACTCTCCTGCTCACTCCCCATACCTTTAGTATGCCACGCCGTCTAATCCCTCTCTCCTGCTCACTCCCCATACCCTTTAATATCCCACCCAGTCTAATCCCACTCTCCTGCTCACTCCCCATACCCTTTAATATCCCACCCAGTCTAATCCCACTCTCCTGCTCACTCCCCATACCCTTTAATATCCCACCCAGTCTAATCCCACTCTCCTGCTCACTCCCCATACCCTTTAGTATCCCACCCAGTCTAATCCCACTCTCCTGCTCACTCCCCATACCCTTTAATATCCCATCCAGTCTAATCCCACTCTCCTGCTCACTCCCCATAACTTTTAATATCACATCCAGTCTAATGCCACTCTCCTACTCATTCCCTATACCCTTTAATATCCCACACAGTCTAAACCCACTCCCCCGCTCACTCTCCATACACTTTAATATCCACCCAGTATAATCCCACTCTCCTGCTCGCTCCCCACACCCGTTAATATCCCATCCAGTATAACGAACTCTCCAGCTCACTCTCCATACCCTTTAATATCCCATCCAGTGTCCTCCCACTCTCCGGCTCACTCCACATGCACTTTAATAACCCACCCAGTCTAATCCCACTGTCCTGCTCACTCCCCATATCCTTTAATATCCCATCCATTCTAAACCCACTCTCCTGCTCACTCACCATACCCTTAAATATCCCATCCATTCTAATCCCACTCTCCTGCTCACTCCCCATACCTTTTACTAACCCACCCAGTCTAATCCCACACTTCTACCCTCTCCAAAATTCCTTTAATGTCTCACCAGTCTAATCATATTCTCCCGCTCACTCACCATACCATTTAATATCCCATCCAGTCTAATCCCACTCTCCTGCTTACTCCCATACCCTTTAATATCCCACCCAGTCTAATTCCACTCTCCTGCTCACTCCCCATACCCTTTAATATCCCACCCAGTCTAATCCCACTCTCCTGCTCACTCCCCATTCACTTTAATATCCCATCCAGTCTAATCCCACTGTCCCGCTCACTCCCCATACCCTTTAATATCCCACCCAGTCTAATCCCGCTCTCCTACTCATTCCCTATAACATTTAATATCACACCCAGTCTAATCCCACTCTCCTGCTCACTCCCTATACCCTTTAATATCCCACCCGGTCTAATCCCACTCTCCTGCTCACTCCCCATACCCTTTAATATACCACCCAGTCTAATCCCACTCTCCTGCTCATTCCCCATTCCCTTTAATATCCCACCCAGTCTAATCCCACTCTCCTGCTCACTCCCCATATCCTTTATTATCCCACCCAGTCTAATACCACTCTCCTGCTCACACCCCATTCCCTTTAATATCTCAGCCAGTCTAGTCCCACTCTCCTACTCATTCCGTATACCCTTTAATATCCCACACAGTCTAAACCCACTCTCCCGCTCACTCCCCATACACTTTAATATCCACCCAGTATAAGCCCACTCTCCTGCTCACTCCCGATACACATTAATATCCCACCCAGTCTAATCCTATTCTCCGGCTCACTCCCCATACCATTTAATATCCCATGCAGTCTAATCCAACTCTCCTGCAAACTCCCCATACCCATTAATATCCCACCCAGTCTAATCCCACTCTCCTGCTCACTCCGCATACCCTTTAATATTGCTCCCAGTCTAATCCCAGTGTCCCACTCACTACCCATACCCAGTAATATCCCACCTAGTCTAATCCCACTCTCCTGCTCACTCCCCATACCCTTTAATATCCCACCCAGTCTAATCCCGCTCTCCTACTCATTCCCTATAACATTTAATATCACACCCAGTCTAATCCCACTCTCCTGCTCACTCCCTATACCCTTTAATATCCCACCCAGTCTAATCCCACTCTCCGGCTCACTCCCCATACCCTTTAATATCCCACCCAGTCTAATCCCACTCTCCTGCTCAGTCCCCATCCCCTTTAATATCCCACCCAGTCTAATCCCACTCTCCTGCTCACTCCCCATACCCTTTAATATCCCACCCAGTCTTATCCCACTCTCCTGCTCACTCCCCATACCCTTAAATATCCCATCCAGTCTAATCCCACTCTCCTAGTCATTCCCTATACCCTTAAATATCCCACCCAGTCTAATCCCACTCTCCTGCTCACACCCCATTACCTTTAATATCCCACCCAGTCTAATCCCACTCTCCTACTCATTCCCTATACCCTTAAATATCCCACCCAGTCTAATCCCACTCTCCTGCTCACTCCCCATACCCTTTAATATCCCATCCAGTCTAATCCCACTCTCCTACTCATTCCCTATACCCTTTAATATCCCACCCCGTCTAATCCCACTATCCTGCTCACTCCCCATACCCTTTAATATCCCACCAAGTCTAATCCCACTCTCCTGCTCACTCCCCATACCCGTTAATATCCCATCCAGTCTAATCCCACTCTCCTGCTCACTCCCCATACCCTTTAATATCCCACCCAATCTAATCCCACTCTCCTGCTCATTCCCCATATCCTTTAATATCCCACCCAGTCTAAACCCACTCTTCTGCTCACTCCCCATACCCTTTAATATCCCACACAGTCTAAACCCACTCTCCCGCTCACTCCCCATACACGTTAATATCCCTCCCAGTCTAATCCTATTCTCCGGCTCACTCCACATACCCGTTAATATCCCAACCAGTCTAAACCCAGTCTCCTACTCATTCCCTATACCCTTTACGATCCCACCCAGTCTAATCACACTCTCCCGCTCACTCCCCACACCATTTAATATCCCATGCAGTCTAATCCCACTCTCCTGCTCACTCCGCATACCCTTTAATATCGCACCCAGTCTAATCCCACTGTCCCACTCACTACCCATACCCAGTAATATCCTACTAGTCTAATCCCACTCTCCTGCTCACTCCCCATACCCTTTAATATCTCACCAGTCTAATCCCACTCTCCTGTTCACTCCCCATATCATTTAATATCCCATCCAGTTTAATCCCACTCTCCTGCTCACTCCCCATACCCTTTATTATCGCACCCAGTCCAAACCCACTCTCCTGCTCACTCCCCATACCCTTTAATATCCCACCCAGGTTAATCCCACTCTCCTGCTCACTCCCCATACCCTTTAACATCCCACCCAGGCTAATCCCACTCTCCTGCTCACTCCACATACCCTTTAATATCCCACCCAGGCTAATCCCACTCTCCTGCTCACTCCCAATACCCTTTAATATCCCCCCCAGTCTAATCCCACTCTCCTGCTCACTCCCCATTCACTTTAATATCCCACCCAGTCTCATCCCACATCTCGCTCCCTCCCAATACCGTTTAATATCCGACACAGTCTAATCCCACCATCCTGCTCACTCCCCATACCCTTTAATATCCCAACCAGTCTAATCCCACTGTCCCGCTCACTCCCCATACCCTTTAATATCCCATCCAGTCTAATCCCACTCTCCTGCTCACTCCCCATACCCTTTAATATCCCACCCAGTCTAATCCCACTCTCCTGCTCACTCCCCATTCCCTTTAATATCCCACCCAGTCTAATCCCACTCTCCCGCTCACTCCCCAAACCCTTTAATATCCCACCCAGTCTAATCCCACCATCCTGCTCACTCCCCATACCCTTTAATATCCCATCCAGTCTAATCCCACTGTCCCGCTCACTCCCCATACCCTTTAATATCCCATCCAGTCTAATCCCACTCTCCTACTCATTCCCTATACCCTTTAATATCCCACCCCGTCTAATCCCACTCTCCTGCTCACTCCCCATACCCTTTAATATCCCACCAAGTCTAATCCCACTCTCCTGCTCACTCCCCATACCCGTTAATATCCCATCCAGTCTAATCCCACTCTCCTGCTCACTCCCCATACCCTTTAATATCACATCCAGTCTAATCCCACTCTCCTACTCATTCCCTATACCCTTTAATATCCCACCCCGTCTAATCCCACTCTCCTGCTCACTCCCCATACCCTTTAATATCCCACCAAGTCTAATCCCACTCTCCTGCTCACTCCCCATACCCGTTAATATCCCATCCAGTCTAATCCCACTCTCCTGCTCACTCCCCATACCCTTTAATATCCCACCCAATCTAATCCCACTCGCCTGCTCATTCCCCATATCCTTTAATATTCCACCCAGTCTAAACCCACTCTTCTGCTCACTCCCCATACCCTTTAATATCCCACACAGTCTAAACCCACTCTCCCGCTCACTCCCCATACACGTTAATATCCCTCCCAGTCTAATCCTATTCTCCGGCTCACTCCACATACCCGTTAATATCCCAACCAGTCTAAACCCACTCTCCTACTCATTCCCTATACCCTTAAATATCCCACCCAGTCTAATCCCACTCTCCTGCTCACTCCCCATACCCTTTAATATCCCATCCAGTCTAATCCCACTCTCCTACTCATTCCCTATACCCTTTAATATCCCACCCCGTCTAATCCCACTCTCCTGCTCACTCCCCATACCCTTTAATATCCCACCAAGTCTAATCCCACTCTCCTGCTCACTCCCCATACCCGTTAATATCCCATCCAGTCTAATCCCACTCTCCTGCTCACTCCCCATACCCTTTAATATCCCACCCAATCTAATCCCACTCTCCTGCTCATTCCCCATATCCTTTAATATCCCACCCAGTCTAAACCCACTCTTCTGCTCACTCCACATACCCTTTAATATCCCACACAGTCTAAACCCACTCTCCCTCTCACTCCCCATACACGTTAATATCCCTCCCAGTCGAATCCTATTCTCCGGCTCACTCCACATACCCGTTAATATCCCAACCAGTCTAAACCCAGTCTCCTACTCATTCCCTATACCCTTTACGATCCCACCCAGTCTAATCACACTCTCCCGCTCACTCCCCACACCATTTAATATCCCATGCAGTCTAATCCCACTCTCCTGCTCACTCCGCATACCCTTTAATATCGCACCCAGTCTAATCCCACTGTCCCACTCACTACCCATACCCAGTAATATCCTACTAGTCCAATCCCACTCTCCTGCTCACTCCCCATACCCTTTAATATCTCACCAGTCGAATCCCACTCTCCTGTTCACTCCCCATATCATTTAATATCCCATCCAGTTTAATCCCACTCTCCTGCTCACTCCCCATACCCTTTATTATCGCACCCAGTCCAAACCCACTCTCCTGCTCACTCCCCATACCCTTTAATATCCCACCCAGGTTAATCCCGCTCTCCTGCTCACTCCCCATACCCTTTAACATCCCACCCAGGCTAATCCCACTCTCCTGCTCACTCCACATACCCTTTAATATCCCCCCCAGTCTAATCCCACTCTCCTGCTCACTCCCCATTCACTTTAATATCCCACCCAGTCTCATCCCACATCTCGCTCCCTCCCAATACCGTTTAATATCCGATACAGTCTAATCCCACCATCCTGCTCACTCCCCATACCCTTTAATATCCCATCCAGTCTAATCCCACTGTCCCGCTCACTCCCCATACCCTTTAATATCCCATCCAGTCTAATCCCACTCTCCTGCTCACTCCCCATACCCTTTAATATCCCACCCAGTCTAATCCCACTCTCCTGCTCACTCCCCATTCCCTTTAATATCCCACCCAGTCTAATCCCACTCTCCTGCTCACTCCCCATATCCTTTAATATCCCACCCAGTCTAATACCACTCTCCTACTCATTCCTTTACCCTTAAATATCCCACCCAGTCTAATCCCACTCTCCTGCTCACACCCCATTACCTTTAATATCCCACCCAGTCTAATCCCACTCTCCTACTCATTCCCTATACCCTTAAATATCCCAGCCAGTCTAATCCCACTCTCCTGCTCACTCCCCATACCCTTTAATATCCCATCCAGTCTAATCACACTCTCCTACTCATTCCCCATACCCTTTAATATCCCACCCAGTCTAATGCCACTCTCCTGCTCACTCCCCATTACCTTTAATATCTTACCCAGTCTAATCCCACTCTCCTACTCATTCCCTGTACCCTTTAATATCCCACACAGTCTAAACCCACTGTCCCGCTCACTCCCCATACACTTTAATATCCACCCAGTATAAGCCCACTCTCCTGTTCACTCCCCATACCCGTTAATATCCCATCCAGTCGAAACGAACTCTCCTGCTCACTCTCCATAGCCTTTAATATCCCATCCATTGTAATCCCACTCTCCGGCTCACTCCGCATACACTTTAATAACCCACCCAGTCTAATCGCACTCTCCTGCTCACTCCTCATATCCTTTAATATCCCATCCATTCTAACCCCACTCTCCTGCTCACTCCCCATACCCTTTACTAACCCACCCAGTCTAATCCCGCACTTCTACCCTCTCCAAAATTCCTTTATTATCTCACCAGTCTAATCCCATTCTCCCACTCACTCCCCATACCATTTAATATCCCATCCTGTCTAATTCCACTCTCCTGCTCACTCCCCATACCCTTTAATATCCCACCCAGTCTAATCCCACTCTCCTGCTCACTCCCCATACCTTTTTCTAACCCACCCTGTCTAATCCCAAACTTCTACCCTTTCCAAAATTCCTTTAATATCCCACCAGTCTCATCCCACTCTCCTGCTCACTCCCCATATCATTTAATATCGCGCCAGTCTAATCCCATTCTCCTGCTCAATCCCCATACCCTTTACTATCCCACCCAGTCTAATCCAACTCTCCTGCTCACTCCCCATATCCTTTAATATCCCATCCAGTCTAATCCCACTCTCCTGCTCACTCCCCATACCCTTTAATATGCCACCCAGGCAAATCCCACTCTCCTGCTCACTCCTCATACCCTTTAATATCCACCCAGTCTAATCCCACTCTCCTGCTCACTCCCCATACCCTTTGATATCCCACCCAGTGCACTACCACTCTCCTGCTCACTCCCCATCCACTTTAATATCACACCCAGTCTAATCCCACATCTTGCTCACTCCCAATACCGTTTAATATCCGACACAGTCTAATCCCACCATCCTGCTCACTCCCCATACCCTTTAATATCCCATCCAGTCTAATCCCACTGTCCCGCTCACTCCCCATACCCTTTAATATCCCACCCAATCTAATCCCACTCTCCATCTCATTCCCTATACCCTTTAATATCCCACCCAGTCTAATCCCACCATCCTGCTCACTCCCCATACCCTTTAATATCCCATCCAGTCTAATCCCACTGTCCCGCTCACTCCCCATACCCTTTAATATCCCACCCAATCTAATCCCACTCTCCATCACATTCCCTATACCCTTTAATATCCCACTCAGTCTAATCCCACTCTCCTGCTCACTCCCCATACCCTTTAATATCGCACCCCGTCTAATCCCACTCTCCTGCTCACTCCCCATACCCTTTAATATCCCACCCAGTCTAATCCCACTCTCCTGCTCACTCCCCATACCCGTTAATATCCCATCCAGTCTAATCCCACTCTCCTGCTCACTCCCCATACCCTTTAATATCCCACCCAATCTAATCCCACTCTCCTGCTCACTCCCCATATCCTTTAATATCCCACCCAGTCTAAACCCACTCTTCTGCTCACTCCCCATACCCTTTACTATCCCACCCAGTCTAATCCCACTCTCCCGCTCACTCCCCACACCATTTAATATCCCATGCAGTCTAATCCCACTCTCCTGCTCACTCCGCATACCCTTTAATATCGCACCCAGTCTAATCCCACTGTCCCACTCACTACCCATACCCAGTAATATCCTGCTAGTCTAATCCCACTCTCCTGCTCGCTCCCCATACCCTTTAATATCCCACCCAGGTTAATCCCACTCTCCTGCTCACTCCCCAAACCCTTTAATATCCCACCCAGTCTAATCCCACTCTCCTGCTCATTCCCCATACCTTTTAATAGCCCACCCAGTCTAATCCAACTCTCCTGCTGACTCCCCATACACTTTAATATCCCATCCAGTCTAATCCCACTCTCCTGCTCACTCCCCATACCCTTTAATATCCCACCCAATCTAATCCCACTCTCCTGCTCATTCCCCATATCCTTTAATATCCCACCCAGCCTAAACCCACTCTTCTGCTCACTCCCCATACCCTTTAATATCCCACACAGTCTAAACCCACTCTCCCGCTCACTCCCCATACACGTTAATATCCCTCCCAGTCTAATCCTATTCTCCGGCTCACTCCACATACCCGTTAATATCCCAACCAGTCTAAACCCAGTCTCCTACTCATTCCCTATACCCTTTACGATCCCAACCAGTCTAATCACACTCTCCCGCTCACTCCCCTCACCATTTAATATCCCATGCAGTCTAATCCCACTCTCCTGCTCACTCCGCATACCCTTTAATATCGCACCCAGTCTAATCCCACTGTCCCACTCACTACCCATACCCAGTAATATCCTACTAGTCTAATCCCACTCTCCTGCTCACTCCCCATACCCTTTAATATCTCACCAGTCTAATCCCACTCTCCTGTTCACTCCCGATATCATTTAATATCCCATCCAGTTTAATCCCACTCTCCTGCTCACTCCCCATACCCTTTATTATCGCACCCAGTCCAAACCCACTCTCCTGCTCACTCCCCATACCCTTTAATATCCCACCCAGGTTAATCCCACTCTCCTGCTCACTCCCCATACCCTTTAACATCCCACCCAGGCTAATCCCACTCTCCTGCTCACTCCACATACCCTTTAATATCCCACCCAGGCTAATCCCACTCTCCTGCTCACTCCCAATACCCTTTAATATCCCCCCCAGTCTAATCCCACTCTCCTGCTCATTCCCCATTCACTTTAATATCCCACCCAGTCTCATCCCACATCTCGCTCCCTCCCAATACCGTTTAATATCCGACACAGTCTAATCCCACCATCCTGCTCACTCCCCATACCCTTTAATATCCCATCCAGTCTAATCCCACTGTCCCGCTCACTCCCCATACCCTTTAATATCCCATCCAGTCTAATCCCACTCTCCTGCTCACTCCCCATACCCTTTAATATCCCACCCAGTCTAATCCCACTCTCCTGCTCACTCCCCATTCCCTTTAATATCCCACCCAGTCTAATCCCACTCTCCTGCTCACTCCCCATATCCTTTAATATCCCACCCAGTCTAATACCACTCTCCTACTCATTCCTTTACCCTTAAATATCCCACCCAGTCTAATCCCACTCTCCTGCTCACACCCCATTACCTTTAATATCCCACCCAGTCTAATCCCACTCTCCTACTCATTCCCTATACCCTTAAATATCCCAGCCAGTCTAATCCCACTCTCCTGCTCACTCCCCATACCCTTTAATATCCCATCCAGTCTAATCCCACTCTCCTACTCATTCCCCATACCCTTTAATATCCCACCCAGTCTAATCCCACTCTCCTGCTCATTCCCCATACCTTTTAATAGCCCACCCAGTCTAATCCAACTCTCCTGCTGACTCCCCATACACTTTAATATCCCATCCAGTCTAAGCCCACTCTCCCGCTCAGTCCCGATACAGTTTACTATCGCACACAGTCTAATCCCACTCTCCTGCTCACTCCCCATACCCTTTAACATCCCACCCAGGCTAATCCCACTCTCCTGCTCACTCCCCATACCCTTTAATATCCCACCCAGGCGAATCCCACTCTCCTGCTCACTCCCAATACCCTTTAATATCCCCCCCAGTCTAATCCCACTCTCCTGCTCACTCCCCATTCACTTTAATATCCCACCCAGTCTCATCCCACATCTCGCTCACTCCCAATACCGTTTAATATCCGACACAGTCTAATCCCACCATCCTGCTCACTCCCCATACCCTTTAATATCCCATCCAGTCTAATCCCACTGTCCCGCTCACTCCCCATACCCTTTAATATCCCATCCAGTCTAATCCCACTCTCCTGCTCACTCCCCATACCCTTTAATATCCCACCCAGTCTAATCCCACTCTCCTGCTCACTCCCCATTCCCTTTAATATCCCACCCAGTCTAATCCCACTCTCCTGCTCACTCCCCATATCCTTTAATATCCCACCCAGTCTAATACCACTCTCCTGCTCACCCCCCATTCCCTTTAATATCCCATCCAGTCTAATCCCACTCTCCTACTCATTCCCTATACCCTTTAATATCCCACCCAGTCTAATCCCACTCTCCTACTCATTCCCTATACCCTTCAATATCCCACCCAGGCTAATCCCATTCTGCTGCTCACTCCCCATACCCTTTAATATCCCATCCAGTCTAATCCCACTCTCCTACTCATTCCCTATACCCTTTAATATCCCACCCAGTCTAATCCCACTCTCCTGCTCACTCCCCATTACCTTTAACATCCCACCCAGTCTAATCCCACTCTCCTACTCATTCCCTATACCCTTTAATATCCCACACAGTCTAAACCCACTCTCCCGCTCACTCCCCATACACATTAATATCCACCCAGTATAAGCCCACTCTCCTGTTCACTCCCCATACCCTTTAATATCCCACCCAGTCTAATCCCACTCTCCTGCTCACTCCCCATACCCGTTAATATCCCATCCAGTCTAATCCCACTCTCCTGCTCACTCCCCATACCTTTTAATATCCCACCCAGTCTAATCCCACTCTCCTGCTCACTCCCCATTCCCTTTAATATCCCACCCCGTCTAAACCCACTCTCCCGCTCACTCCCCATACACTTTCATATCTTTCCCAGTCTAATCCTATTCTCCGGCTCACTCCACATACCCGTTAATATCCCAACCAGTCTAAACCCAGTCTCCTACTCATTCCCTATACCCTTTACTATCCCACCCAGTCTAATCCCACTCTTCTGCTCACTCCCAAATTCCTTTAATATCTCACCAGTCTAATCCCACTATCCCGCTCACTCCCCACACCATTTAATATCCCATGCAGTCTAATCCAACTCTCCTGCACACTCCCCATACCCGTTTATATCCCACCCAGTCTAATCCCGCTCTCCTGCTCACTCCGCATACCCTTTAATATCGCACCCAGTCTAATCCCACTGTCCCACTCACTACCCATACCCAGTAATATCCTACTAGTCTAATCCCACTCTCCTGCTCACTCCCCATACCCTTTAATATCTCACCAGTCTAATCCCACTCTCCTGTTCACTCCCCATTTCATTTATTATCCCATCCAGTCTAATCCCACTCTCCTTCTCACTCCCCATACCCTTTATTATTGCACCCAGTCCAAACCCACTCTCCTGCTCACTCCCCATACCCTTTAATATCCCACCCAGGTTAATCCCACTCTCCTGCTCACTTCCAATACCCTTTAATATCCCACCCAGTCTAATCCCACTCTCCTACTCACTCCTCATGCCCTTGCATATCCACCCAGTCTAATCCCACTCTCCTGCTCACTCCCCATACCCTTTAATATCCCACCCAGTGTAATCCCACTCTCCTGCTCACTCCCCATCCACTTTAATATCCCACCCAGTCTAACCCTGTTGTGTATGTACCTTTAAGAGAAGAACTGATTTTATACTGCAGTCCCGGCAGTGACCACACCTGTATAAAAAGCCATAGCAGGCTTCTGTACGTCTGTGTTAAGTTTACCCTCTGTTCAGTAAATACATGTTTTATTGTTCTTCTGCAGTCCGTGTATTATTGATACTTGGACACTACACTGGCGACGAGCAGGTTCGAACTCACCTGCAGGACTACATCACCTCACGGGGATCTTTCCCTGAGAAGAAGCTTCTTGGAGGTCGAAGTCAGTGCAACGGGTGTCGACCGCGGGCAACCGCCCAAGGATCCATCGGTGTTCGGAGAATTGCCGGAGAGGCTGTGGAGAGCTGGGCTGGGCTCCCCAGTCAAGGTGTTCCAGCAAATCGTGCTGGTAGCAGGTAGTGCGCTGACCCTTCCGGACTGCGGCGGGCTCGAGCTCGACCTAGCGGCTCTGCAAAGGGGCCGCGCAGCGTCATCGGGAGGAAAGAGAGAGTGAGAGGGTGGAGCGCACAGGGCGCGGTCGGTGCTCAAGAACCGGGCAGCGTAGAGAAAATAAAACGAGGGGAAGGAAAAGTGAGACGCGCCGAAGCCGCGGGTCGCTGCCATTACCCTGTAGAGCGCTAGGAGCAGCGTGGCAGCAAGGGGAAGAAGGAAAAGTGCGGGAGGCGCCATTTTATTCCATTGGGGAAGAAGGAAAAGCGCGGGAGGCACAATTTTATTCCATTGGGGAAGAAGAAAAAGCGCAGGAGGCGCCATTTTAAATCACCCAAGATGCTGAGGAGTGGCGGTATCACTGCTTTCGACAACGAGGTAGAAGATTGGACCACGTATGTGGAAAGAATTGAAGTGTACTGCAATGCCAATGAGGTGGCCAATGGAAAGAAGGCGTCGGTATTATTAAATTTGATGGGCGCGAGAACGTACGGCCGATTGCGGAATTTAATTACCTCAGCTGAACCAATGGAGAAAAGTTTTGAAGAGATTGTTAATATCTTACAGGAAAACCTAAACCCTACACCGCTGCTGATAGCAGAAAGATTCAAGTTCCATAAAAGAAACCAGCACAAAGATGAGAACAATGCTGACTATCTTACGGAACTACGCAAGTTATCGAAGCACTGCCAGTTCGGAGCAGGACTGGCAGACACCTTACGGGATTAGTTTGTCTGCGAGCTCCAGAATGAAGGAATCCAGAAACGACTACTTTCGGAAAAGGACCTGACGCTAGAACAGGCTTTCAGCGTGGCAGTATCCTACGAAGCAGCAGCACGGGGAGCTGCGGAAATACAGCAGAAACCACAAGAATACAGCGCTAACGAAATGGCGTATGGAGCAGAAAAGTGCTATCGCTGCGGCAGAACAACCCATGATCAGAAGGACTGCTGGTTTAAGGATAAAGTATGCAGGCAATGCGGGAAAATGGGACACATAGCAAGAGTCTGCAGGTCGGGAAAGAAAACCAACACTACAAGAACTACTAAGGAAAAGTACAAGAAAGTAAAAAAAATGACAGACTGTAGTTCGGAAGATCAGGAGAGTGATAATGACTCCGGGAGCAGGAGACTAAGTTGTCTAAAGTTACGCAACATGATCGCAAAGGAGGATCACCGAACCATTTGGGTCACCCTCATGATAGCAGGGTCCCAAGTAAAGATGGAATTGGATACAGGATCAGCCCTAACTGTCATGAATCGACGAGACTATGAGAGGCTATTCTCACACATACCCTTAAAGGACACGTCCATTGTATTGAAGACATACACAGGGCAAAAAGTCTACCCCAGAGGTAAAATAAGGGTGCCAGTTAAATACAACGGCAAGGAAACACAGAAACTGTATCTATATATACTACAAGATGGAGGACCACCATTATTGGGACGTGAATGGACCCGAAAAATACAATAGAATTGGCATTCCATTCAGGCGCTAACTGTGACTGACAAAAAGGATGATGACGTCACACCTGGACGACTGTCAAAAATTCTAACTGACGCGAAAGAGATGTTCCAACAAGGACTTGGGACTCTAAAAGGAGTAAAGGCAACGATAAAAATCAAAGATAACGCAAACCCAAATTTTTTTAAGGCCAGACCGGTACCTTACGCGATCCGCCCAGCCGTTGAAGCAGAACTGGAGAGTCTGGAGCGTTCGGGTGTGGTGTCCAAGGTGGACTGGAGCGAGTGGGCCACATCCATCGTTCCTGTAATGAAGAAATCATTGAGCAGCACGCCTGGGGAGCTGAAGAAGGTTCGCATCTGTGGGGACTTCAAGGTAACTGTGAACCCAATCCTACACACAGTACAATATCCACTTCCACGGATAGAAGATATTTTCGCCTCACTATCTGGAGGGAAACGCTTTACGAATATTGATCTGGCCCAAGCGTATCTACAAATGGAGGTGGAAGAAGCATCTAGGAAATACCTCACGATAAACACTCACAAAGGCCTTTACCAGTACAATCGACTGGTATTTGGGGTAGCATCAGCCCCGGCTATTTGGCAGAGGGCGATGGAACAAGTCCTGCAAGGGATCCCGGGGACCCAGTGTTATTTGGACGACATCCTGTTTACGGGCGAAAATGACAGTGAACGCCTTGCCAACCTGGAGCAGGCACTCACTAGATTGCAGGAATATGGGCTATGAGCCAACCGCCCCAAATGCGAGTTCTTCAGGAGACAAATCTCATATTGTGGCCACATGATTGATGAGGAAGGGTTGCATAAGTCACCAGACAAGATTGAGGCTGTAGTCAAGGCCCCAGCACCGGAAAATGTGTCACAACTGAGGTCGTTTCTCGGGTTGGTGAACTACTACCATAAGTTCTTGCCGAATTTATCTACAATTCTGCACCCACTGAACTCCCTGCTGCAAACTGGAGTAACATGGAAATGGAGTGATGAGTGTAAGCGTGCCTTTCAGAAATGTAAATGCCTAATCACTTAAAAAGTATTGGCCCACTACAACCCAACACTACCGATTCGGTTGGCATGTGATGCGTCTCCCTACGGCATTGGAGCGGTGCTGTCACACAAATTCCTTGACGGTTCAGAGAGGCCAATAGCCTTTGCGTCGCGCTCGTTAACCTCAGCCGAGCATAACTACGCCCAGATTGACAGGGAGGCCCTCAGCCTGGTGTGGGGGGTGAAGAAGTTCAATCAATATCTGCACGGGCAGAAATTCACCCTACTGACTGATCATCAGCCCCTGGTCTCCATTTTTAACCCAAAGAAGGGCGTTCCGGTGATGACTGCGCAACGGCTGCAAAGATGGTCACTTTTTCTAGGGGCACATCAGTACGACATAGAGTACAAGGGTATGAAACAGCATGGAAATGCTGATGGGCTGTCGCGCCTACCGTTGCCTACGGTAGAGGAAGCACCTGCAGTGGACCCTGTTGAGATATTCCATGCGACCATGGTCGAATGTCTACCTGTTACAAACTCAAGTATAGAGAAGGAAACCCAAAATGACCCGACACTCTCTCGGGTCTATGATTTGACGGTGAAGGGATGGCCAGCACATGGCGACTCACTGTCGCCAGCATTCTCGCCAAGGAGAGAACAGCTGTCAGTGTGCCGGGGGACCTTGATGTGTGGATCCCGAGTGGTAATTCCACCCAAGTTGAGAGACAGAGTGCTCAATGAGCTTCATGAGGGTCATCTGGGAGGGGTAAAAATGAAAAGCCTAGCCAGGGCTTATGTGTGGTGGCCGGGAATCAATAATTCAAATCGAGGACCTGACCAAGAGCTGCTCAGGATGCCAGAAAGTCCAAAATGCACCACCAGAGGCCCCTCTACACCCATGGGAGTGGCCCTCATCTCCATGGCAACGGGTACACATTGATTTTGCTGGTCCATTTATGGACTCAATGTTTCTAATCGTCGTGGATGCCCATTCGAAATGGCCAGAGGTCATCAAAATGTCCTCCACCACCACGGAGAAAACTATTGCAGTCCTACGGACCATCTTCGCCAGGAATGGCTTGCCAGAACAGATTTGCTCCGACAATGGGCCACAGTTTGTGTCCGAGGATTTCCGGAGGTTTCTGAGGAATAATGGGGTGAAACATTACACATCTGCCCCATATCATCCAGCTACAAATGGATTGGCTGAGAGGTTTGTTCAGACCTTTAAAAAGGCAATAAAGGCGATGTATAACGACGACATACCACTACAACACAAGGGAGATAATTTCTTGTTTGCTTACCGGAATGCGACACATGCAGTCACCAACCAAGCTCCAGCCATAATGTTCTTCAACCGAAGGCTAAGATGTCGCCTGGATTTGCTCAAACCAAACATAAGACGAGACGTTGAGGAGAAGCAATTCTAGCACATCAATGAGAAGCCAACTAGCAGCTTCAAGATAGGGCAACCAGTCTTGGCCCGCGACTACCGAACAGAAAAATGGCAGCCAGGAACGATATGCACACAGCAGGGACCACTAATGTTCACAGTGGACGTTGGAGAGAGCATCGTGAGACGCCATGCTGACCAGATTCTAGAGTCACAGGAACAAGCCAAACCCATACCACGAGCATGTGCACCTGGTAATGAACCCGAAGTACAGATTGCGTCTACCTCAGAGGCAGTGGTATTGGAAGCTGACGAACCAACCAATGACAATGAGCCAGAATCGACTCCGCCGCAAGAACAGGATACTCGAGAAAGGCGCTATCCAGTCAGGGTCAGAAAGCCTCCTCAAAGACTGAACTTATAAATAATTATTTCAGTTGATGTATATAGTACAGAGACAATTGTAATTGTAATTAGTTATTATTTAGTTGTTAAATGAATGTTATGTACTGTTTATCTAAAAGGGGAGGAATTGTTGTGTATGTACCTTTAAGAGAAGAACTGATTTTATACTGCAGTATCGGCAGTGACCACACCTGTATAAAAAGCCAGCGCAGGCTTCTGTACGTCAGTCTTAAGTTTACCCTCTGTTCAGTAAATACCTGTTTTATTGTTCTCCTGCAGTCCATGAATTATTGATACTCGGACACTACAAACCCAACTGTCCCGCTCACTCCCAATACCGTTTAATATATGACACAGTCTAATCCTACCCTCCTGTCTCCTGTTCACTCCCCATACTCTTTATTATCCCATCCAGTCTAATATCACTGTCCCGCTCACTCCCCAGACCCTTAAATATCCCACACAGTCTAATCCCACTCTCCTGCTCACACCCCATACCTTTTAATATCCAACCCAGTGTAATCCGAAACTCCGTCCCACTCCCCATATCCTTTAATATCCCACCCAGTCTAATTCCACTCTCCTGCTCACTCCCCATACCCTTTAATATAACACCCCGTCTAATCCCACACTCCCGCTCACTCCCCATAACGTTTAATATCCCACACAGTCTAATCCCACGCTCCTGCTCACTCCCCATACCCTTTAATATCCCACCCAGTGTATTCCGACTATCCCTCTCACTCCCCATATCCTTTAATATCCCACCCAGTCTAATCCCACTCTGCTACTCATTCCCCATACACTTTAATATCCCACCCAGTCTAATCCCACTCTCCTGCTCACTCCGCATACCCTTTAATATCCCACCCAGTCTAATCCACTCTCCTGCTCACTCCCCATACCGTTTAATATCCCACCCAGTCTAAACCCACTCTCCTGCTCACTCCCCATACCCGTTAATATCTCACCCCGTCTAATCCGACTCTCCTGCTCACTCCCCATACCCTTTAATACCCCACACAGTCTAAACCCACTCTTCTGCTCACTCCCCATACATTTTAATATCCACCCAGTATAAGCCCACTCTCCTGCTCATTCCCCTTACACTTTAATATCCACCCAGTATAATCCCACTCTCCTGCTCACTCCCCATACCCGGTAATATCCCACCCAGTCTAATCCCACTCTCCGGCTCACTCCACATACCCGTTAATATCCCAGCCAGTCTAAACCCAGTTTCCTGCTCACTCCCCATACACTTTAATATCCCACCCAGTCTAAACGAACTCTCCTGCTCACTCCCCATAACCTTTAATATCCCACCCAGTCTAATCCCACTCTCCTGCTCACTCGCCATACCCTTTAATATCCCACCCAGTCTAATCCCACTCTCCTGCTCACTACCCATACCATTTACTAACCCACCCAGTATAATCCCACAATTCTACCCTCTCCCAAATTCCTTTAATATCTCACCAGTCTAATCCCACTCTCCCGCTCACTCCCCATACCATTTAATATCCCATTCAGTCTAATCCAACTCTCCTGCTCACTCCCCATACCCTTTAATATCCCAGCCAGACTAATCCCACTCTCCTGCTCACTCCCCATACCCGTTAATATCCCACCCAGTCTAATACCACTCTACTGCTCACTCCTCATACCCTTTAATATCGCACCAGTCTAATCCCACTGTCCCGCTCACTACCAATACCCAGTAATATCCCACCCAGTCTAATCCTACTCTCCTGCTCACTCCCTATACGCTTTAATATCCCATGCAGTTTAATCCCAATCTCCTGCTCACTCCCCATACCCTTTAATATCTCACCCAGTCTAATCCCACTCTCCTGCTCACTCCCCATGTCATTCAATATCCCATCCAATCTAATCCAACTCTCCTGCTCACTCCCTATACTCTTAAATATCCCACCCAGTCTAATGTCACTCTTCTACCTACTCACAAAATCCTTTAAAATCTCACCAGTCTAACCCCACTCTCCTGCAAACCCACCATACCTTTAATATCACATCCAGTCTAATCCCACTCTCCTGCTCACTCCCCATACCCTTTAATATCCCACCCAGTCTAAACGAACTCTCCTGCTCATTCCACATACCCGTTAATATCCCACCCAGTCTAATCCCACTCTCCTGCTCACTCCCCATACCCTTTAATATCCCACCCAGTCTAATCCCACTCTCCTGCTCACTCCCCATACCCTTCACTATCCCAACCAGTCTAATCCCACACTTCTACTCACTCCCAAATTCCTTTAATATCTCACCAGTCTAATCCCACACTCCCGCTCACTCCCCATACAATTTAATATCCCATCCAGTCTAATCCAACTCTCCAGATCACGCCCCATACCCGTTAATATCCCACCCAGTCTAAACCCACTCTCCTGCTCACTCCCCATACCCTTTAATATCCCACCCAGTCTAAACCCACTCTCCTGCTCACTCCCCATACCCTTTAATATCCCACCCAGTCTAATCCCACTCTCCTGCTCACTCCCCATACCCTTTAATATCCCACCCAGTCTAAACCCACTCTCCTGCTCACTCCCCAAACCCTTTAATATCCCACCCAGTCTAAACCCACTCTGCTACTCATTCCCCATACACTTTAATATCCCACCCAGTCTAATCCCACTCTCCTGCTCACTCCGCATACCCTTTAATATCACACCCAGTCTAAACCCACTCTCCTGCTCACTCCCCATACCCTTTAATATCCCACACCCAGTCTAATCCCAAACTCCTGCTCACTCCCCATACCCTTTAATATCCCACCTAGTCTAATCCCACTCTACTGCTCACTCCCCATACCCTTTAATATCCCATCCCAACTTATCCCACTCTCCTGCTCACTCCCCATATCATTTAATATCCCATCCAGTCTAATCTAACTCTCCTGCACACTCTCCATATCCTTTAATATCCCACCCAGTCTAATCCCACTCACCGGCTCACACCCCATTCCCTTTAATATCGCACCCAGTATAATTTCACTGTCCCGCTCACTCCCCATACCCTTTAATATCCCATCCAGTCTAATCCCACGCTTCTACTCAATCCCAAAGTCCTTTAATATCTCACCAATCGACTCCCACTCTCCTACTCACTCCCCATAAACTATAATATCCCGTCCAATCTAATCCCACCTCCTGCTCACTCCCAAAACTCTTTAATATCCCATCCAGTCTAATCTTACTCTCCTGCTCACCCCCATACCCTTTAATATTCCACCCAATCTAATCCCACTCTCCTGCTCACTCCCTATAATCTTAAATATCCCACCCAGTCTAATCTCACTCTTCTACCTACTCCCAAAATCCATTAAAATCTCACCAGTCTAACCCCACTCTCCTGCAAACCCACCATACCCTTTAATATGACACCCAGTCTAATCCCACTCTACTGCTCACTCCCCATACCCTTTAATATACCACCCAATCTAATCCCACTGTCCCGCTCACTACCCATACCCAGGAATATCCCACCCAGTCTAATCCCACACTCCCGCTCACTCCCCATACCATTTAATATCCCATCCAGTCTAATCCAACTCTCCTGCACACTCCCCATACACTTTAATATCCCACCCAGTCTAATCCCACTCTCCTGCTCACTCCCCATACACTTTAATATCCCACCCAGTCTAATCCCACTCTACTGCTCACTCCCTATACACTTTAATATCCCATGCAGTTTAATCCCAATCTCCTGCACAGTCCCCATACACTTTAATGTCCCATCCAGTCTAAGCACACTCTCCCGCTCACTCCCGATACCGTTTATCCCAGACAGTCTAATCCCACTCTCCTGCTCACTCCCCATACCCTTTAATATCCCACCCAGTCTAATCCCACTCTCCTGCTCACTCCCCATACCCTTTAATATCCCATCCAGTCTAATCCCACTCTCCTGTTCACTCCCCATATCCTTTAAAATCCCTTCCAGTCTAATCCCACTCTCCTAGACACTCCCCATATCCTTGAATATCCCACCCAGTCTAATCCCACTCTCCTGCTCACTCCTCATACCCTTTAATATCCCACCCAGTCTAATCCCACTCTCCTGCTCACTCCCCATACCCTTTAATATCCCACCCAGTCTAAACCCACTCTCCTGCTCACTCCCCATACCCTTTAATATCCCACCCAGTCTAATCCCACTCTCCTGCTCACTCCCCATACCCTTTAATATCCCACCCAGTCTAAACCCACTCTCCTGCTCACTCCCCAAACCCTTTAATATCCCACCCAGTCTAAACCCACTCTGCTACTCATTCCCCATACACTTTAATATCCCACCCAGTCTAATCCCACTCTCCTGCTCACTCCCCATACCCTTTATTATCCCACCCCGTCGAATTCCACTCTCCTGCTCACTCCCCATACCCTTTAATATCCCACACCCAGTCTAATCCCAAACTCCTGCTCACTCCCCATACCCTTTGGGGTATGGGGTGTGAGCAGGAGAGTGGGTTTAGACTGGGTGGGATATTAAAGGGTATGGGGAGTGAGCAGGAGAGTTGGTTTAGACTGGGTGGGATATTAAAGGGTATGGGGAGTGAGCAGGAGAGTGGGTTTCGACTGGGTGGGATATTAACCAAAGATGTGCGGGTTAGGTTGATTGGCTATGATAAATTGACCCTTAGTGTTAGGGGGATTAAAATGTGTGGGGTTACGGAGATAGGGTGGGATATGTGTTGGTGTAGGGGTTACGGGGATCGGGTGGGATATGTGCCGGTGCAGGCTCGATGGGCCAAAATGGCCTCTATCTGCACTGTGGGGTTTCTGTGATTCTGTGATTCTGTGATTTACTATCCCACCCAGTCTAATCCCACACTTCTACTCACTCGCAAATTCCGTTAGTATCTCACCAGTCTAATCCCACTCTCCTGCTCACTCCCCATACTCTTTAATATCCCAACCAGTGTAATCCGACTCTCCCTCTCACTCCCCATATCCTTTAATATCACACCCAGTCAAATCCCACTCTCCTACTCACTCCCCATACCCTTTAGTATCCCACCCAGACTAATCCCACTCTCCTGCTCACTCCCCGTAACCTTTAATATCCCACCCAGTCTACTCCCACTCTCCTACTCACTCCCTATACCCTTTAATATCCCACCTAGTCTAATCCCACTCGACTGCTCACTCCCCATACCCTTTAATATCCCATCCCAACTTATCCCACTCTCCTGCTCACTCCCCATATCATTTAATATCCCATCCAGTCTAATCTAACTCTCCTGCACACTCCCCATATCCTTTAATATCCCACCCAGTCTAATCCCACTCTCCGGCTCACACCCCATTCCCTTTAATATCGCACCCAGTATAATCTCACTGTCCCGCTCACTCCCCATACCCTTTAATATCCCATCCAGTCTAATCCCACTCTTCTACTCAATCCCAAAGTCCTTTAATATCTCACCAATCGACTCCCACTCTCCTACTCACTCCCCATAAACTATAATATCCCGTCCAATCTAATCCCACCTCCTGCTCACTCCCAAAACTCTTTAATATCCCATCCAGTCTAATCTTACTCTCCTGCTCACCCCCATACCCTTTAATATTCCACCCAATCTAATCCCACTCTCCTGCTCACTCCCTATACTCTTAAATATCCCACCCAGTCTAATCTCACTCTTCTACCTACTCCCAAAATCCATTAAAATCTCACCAGTCTAACCCCACTCTCCTGCAAACCCACCATACCCTTTAATATGACACCCAGTCTAATCCCACTCTACTGCTCACTCCCCATACCCTTTAATATACCACCCAATCTAATCCCACTGTCCCGCTCACTACCCATACCCAGGAATATCCCACCCAGTCTAATCCCACACTCCCGCTCACTCCCCATACCATTTAATATCCCATCCAGTCTAATCCAACTCTCCTGCACACTCCCCATACACTTTAATATCCCACCCAGTCTAATCCCACTCTCCTGCTCACTCCCCGTACACTTTAATATCCCACCCAGTCTAATCCCACTCTACTGCTCACTCCCTATACACTTTAATATCCCATGCAGTTTAATCCCAATCTCCTGCTCAGTCCCCATACACTTTAATGTCCCATCCAGTCTAAGCACACTCTCCCGCTCACTCCCGATACCGTTTATCCCAGACAGTCTAATCCCACTCTCCTGCTCACTCCCCATACCCTTTAATATCCCATCCAGTCTAATCCCACTCTCCTGTTCACTCCCCATATCCTTTAAAATCCCTTCCAGTCTAATCCCACTCTCCTACACACTCCCCATATCCTTGAATATCCCACCCAGTCTAATCCCACTCTCCTGCTCACTCCTCATACCCTTTAATATCCCACCCAGTCTAATCCCACTCTCCTGCTCACTCCCCATACACTTTAATATCCCACCCAGTCTAATCCCACTCTCCTGTTCACTCCCCATACCCTTTAATATCCCATCCAGTCTAATCCCACTCTCCTGTTCACTCCCCATATCCTTTAAAATCCCTTCCAGTCTAATCCCACTCTCCTACACACTCCCCATATCCTTGAATATCCCACCCAGTCTAGTCCCACTCTCCTGCTCACTCCCCATACCCTTTAATATCGCACCCAGTGTAATCCCAATGTCCCGCTCACTCCCCGTACCCTTTAATATCTCATCCAGTCTAATCCCACTCTTCTACTCACTCCCCATACCCTTTAATATCCCATCCAGTCTAATCCCACTCTCCTACTCACTCCCCATACCCTTTAATATCCCACCCAGTCTAGTCCCACTCTACTGCTCACTGCCTATACACTTTAATATCCCATGCAGTTTAATCCCAATCTCCTGCTCAGTCCCCATACACTTTAATGTCCCATCCAGTCTAAGCACACTCTCCCGCTCACTCCCGATACCGTTTAATATCCCAGACAGTCTAATCCCACTCTCCTGCTCACTCCCCATACCCTTTAATATCCCACCCAGTCTAATCCCACTCTACTGCTCACTCCCTATACAGTTTAATATCCCACCCAGTCTAATCCCACTCTCCTGCTCACTCCCCATACCCTTTAATATCCCATCCACTCTAATCCAACTCTCCTGCTCACTCCCCATACCCATTAATATCCCACCCAATCTAATCCCACTCTCCCGCTCACTCCCCATACCATTTAATATCCCATCCAGTCTAATCCAACTCTCCTGCACACTCCCCGTACATTTTAATATCCTACCCAGTCTAATCCCACTCTCCTGCTCACTCCCCATACACTTTAATATCCCACCCAGTCTAATCCCACTCTCCTGCTCACTCCTCATACCCTTTAATATCCCACCCAGTCTAATCCCACTCTACTGCTCACTCCCTATACACTTTAATATCCCATGCAGTTTAATCCCAATCTCCTGCTCAGTCCCCAGACACTTTAATGTCCCATCCAGTCTAAGCACACACTCCCGCTCACTCCCGATACCGTTTAATATCCCAGACAGCCTAATCCCACTCTCCTGCTCACTCACCATACCCTTTAATATCCCACCCAGTCTAATCCCACTCTTCTGCTCACTCCCCATACACTTTAATATCCCATCCAGTCTAATCCCACTCTCCTGTTCACTCCCCATATCCTTTAAAATCCCTTCCAGTCTAATCCCATTCTCCTACACACTCCCCATATCCTTGAATATCCCACGCAGTCTAATCCCACTCTCCTCCTCACTCCTCATACCCTTTAATATCGCACCCAGTATAATCCCAATGTCCCGCTCACTCCCCATACCCTTTAATATCTCTTCCAGTCTAATCCCACTCTTCTACTCAATCCCAAACTCCATTAATATCTCACCAGTCTAATCCCACTGTCCCGCTCACTCCCCATACCCTTTAATATCCCATCCAGTCAAATCCCACTCTTCTACTCAATCCCAACGTCCTTTAATATCTCACCAGTCTAATCCCACTCTCCTGCTCACTCCCCATATACTTTAATATCTCACCAGTCTAATCCCACTCTCCTGCTCACTCCCCATACCCTTTAATATCCCACCCAGTCTAATCCAACTCTCCTGCACACTCCCCATATCCTTTAATATCCCACCCAGTCTAATCCCACTCTCCTGCTCACTCCCCATACCCTTTAATATCGCACCCAGTATAATCCCACTGTCCCCCTCACTCCCCATACCCTTTAATATCCCATCCAGTCTAATCCCACTCTTCTACTCAATCCCAAAGTCCTTTAATATCTCACCAGTCTAATCCCACTCTCCTGCTCACTCCCCATACCCCATAATAACTCGCCCTATCTAATCCCACCTCCTGCTCGCTCCCAAAACTCTTTAATATCCCATCCAGTCTAATCCTACTCTCCTGCTCACTCCCCATACCCTTTAATATCCCACCCAGTCTAATCCCACCCTCCTGCTCACTCCCCATACACTTCACTATCCCAACCAGTCTAATCCCACTCTCCTGCTCACTCCCCATACCCTTTAATATCCCACCCAGTCTAATCCCACTCTCCTGCTCACTCCCCATACCCTTCACTATCCCAACAAGTCTAATCCCACGCTCCTGCTCACTCCCCATACCCAGTAATATCCCACCCAGTCTAATCCCACTCTCCTGCTCACTCCCCATAACCCTTAATATCCCACCCAGTCTAATCCCACTCTCCAGCGCATTCCCCATACACTTTAATATCCCACCCAGTCTAATCCCACTCTCCTACTCACTCCCCATACCCTTTAATATCCCACCCAGTCTAATCCCACTCTACTGCTCACTCCCTATACACTTTAATATCCCATGCAGTTTAATCCCAATCTCCTGCTCAGTCCCCATACACTTTAATGTCCCATCCAGTCTAAGCACACTCTCTCGCTCACTCCCGAGACCGTTTAATATCCCAGACAGTCTAATCCCACTCTCCTGCTCACTCCACATACCCTTTAATATCCCACCCAGTCTAATCCCACTCTCCTGCTCACTCCCCATACCCTTTAGTATCCCACCCAGTCTAATCCCACTCTCCTGCTCACTCCCCATACATTTTAATATCCCACCCAGTCTAAACCCACACTCCTGCTCACTCCCCATACCCTTTAATATCGCAGCCAGTCTAACCCCACTGTCCTGCTCACTACCCATACCAAGTAATATTCCACCCAGTCTAATCCCACTCTCCTGCTCACTCCCAATACCACTTAATATCCCACCCAGTCTAATCCCACTCCCCTGCTCACTCCCCATACACTTTAATATCCCACCCAGTCTAATACCACTCCCCTGCTCACTCCCCATACCCTTTAATATCCCACCCAGTCTAATCCCACTCTACTGCTCACTCCCTATACACTTTAATATCCCATGCAGTTTAATCCCAATCTCCTGCTCAGTCCCCATACACTTTAATGTCCCATCCAGTCTAAGCACACTCTCCCGCTCACTCCCGATACCGTTTAATATCCCAGTCTAATCCCACTCTCCTGCTCACTCCCCATACCCTTTAATATCCCACCAGTCTCATCCCACTCTCCTGCTCACTCCCCATACCCTTTAGTATCCCACCCAGTCTAATGCCACTCTCCTGCTCACTCCCCATACACTTTAATATCCCACCCAGTCTAATCCCACTCTCCTGCTCACTCCCCATACCCTTTAATATCCCATCCAGTCTAATCCCACTCTCCTTTTGATTCCCCATATCCTTTAAAATCCCTTCCAGTCTTATCCCACTCTCCTACACACTCCCCATATCCTTGAATATCCCACCCAGTTTAATCCCACTCTCCTGCGCACTCCCCATACCCTTTAATATCGCACCCAGTATAATCCCAATGTCCCGCTCACTCCCCATGCCCTTTAATATCCCATCCAGTCTAATCCCACTCTTCTACTCAATCCCAAAGTTCTTTAATATCTCACCAGTCTAATCCCACTCTCCTGCTCGCTCCCCATACCCCATAATAACCCGCCCTATCTAATCCCACCTCCTGCTCGCTCCCAAAACTCTTTAATATCCCATCCAGTCTAATCCTACTATCCTGCTCACTCCCTATACCCTTTAATATCCCACCCAGTCTAATCCCACTCTCCTGCTCACTCCCCATACCCTTCACTATCCCAACCAGTCTAATACCACACTTCTACTCACTCCGAAATTCCTTTAATATCTCACCAGTCTAATCCCACTCTCCCGCTCACTCCCCATACAATTTAATATCCCATCCAGTCTAATCCAACTCTCCTGATCACTCCGCATATCATTTAATATCCCATCCAGTCTAATCCAACTCTCCTGCACACTCCCCATATCCTTTAATATCCCACCCAGTCTAATCCCACTCGCCGGCTCACACCCCATACCCTTTAATATCGCACCCAGTATAATCTCACTGTCCCGCTAACTCCCCATACCCTTTAATATCCCATCCAGTCTAATCCCACTCTTCTACTCAATCCCAAAGTCCTTTAATATCTCACCAGTCGACTCCCACTCTCCTACTCACTCCCCATACCCATTAATATCCCACCCAGTCTAATCCCACTCTCCTGCTCACTCCCCATACACTTTAATATCCCACCCAGTCTAATCCCACTCTCCTGTTCACTCCCCATACCCTTTAATATCCCATCCAGTCTAATCCCACACTCCTGTTCACTCCCCATATCCTTTAAAATCCCTTCCTGTCTAATCCCACTCTCCTACACACTCCCCATATCCTTGAATATCCCACCCAGTCTAGTCCCACTCTCCTGCTCACTCCCCATACCCTTTAATATCGCACCCAGTGTAATCCCAATGTCCCGCTCACTCCCCATACCCTTTAATATCCCATCCAGTCTAATCCCACTCTCCTACTCACTCCCCATACCCTTTGATATCCCACCCAGTCTAATCCCACTCTACTGCTCACTCCCCATACACTTTAATATCCCACCCAGTCTAATACCACTCCCCTGCTCACTCCCCATACCCTTTAATATCCCACCCAGTCTAATCCCACTCTGCTGCTCACTCCCTATACACTTTAATGTCCCATGCAGTTTAATCCCAATCTCCTGCTCAGTCCCCATACACTTTAATGTCCCATCCAGTCTAAGCACACTCTCCCGCTCACTCCCGATACCGTTTAATATCCCAGACAGTCTAATCCCACTCTCCTGCTCACTCCCCATACCCTTTAATATCCCACCCAGTCTAATCCCACTCTACTGCTCACTCCCTATACAGTTTAATATCCCACCCAGTCTAATCCAACTCTCCTGCTCACTCCCCATACCCTTTAATATCCCATCCAGTCTAATCCAACTCTCCTGCTCACTCCCCATACCCATTAATATCCCACCCAATCTAATCCCACTCTCCCGCTCACTCCCCATACCATTTAATATCCCATCCAGTCTAATCCAACTCTCCTGCACACTCCCCGTACATTTTAATATCCCATCCAGTCTAATCCCACTCTCCTGCTCACTCCCCATACCCTTTAATATCCCACCCAGTCTAATCCCACTCTACTGCTCACTCCCGATACACTTTAATATCCCATGCAGTTTAATCCCAATCTCCTGCTCAGTCCCCATACACTTTAATGTCCCATCCAGTCTAAGCACACTCTCCCGCTCACTCCCGATACCGTTTAATATCCCAGACAGTCTAATCCCACTCTCCTGCTCACTCCCCATACCCTTTAATATCCCACCCAGTCTAATCCCACTCTTCTGCTCACTCCCCATACCCTTTAATATCCCATCCAGTCTAATCCCACTCTCCTGTTCACTCCCCATATCCTTTAAAATCCCTTCCAGTCTAATCCCACTCTCCTACACACTCCCCATATCCTTGAATATCCCACCCAGTCTAATCCCACTCTCCTCCTCACTCCTCATACCCTTTAATATAGCACCCAGTATAATCCCAATGTCCCGCTCACTCCCCATACCCTTTAATATCTCTTCCAGTCTAATCCCACTCTTCTACTCAATCCCAAACTCCATTAATATCTCACCAGTCTAATCCCACTGTCCCGCTCACTCCCCATACCATTTAATATCCCATCCAGTCTAATCCCACTCTTCCACTCAATCCCAACGTCCTTTAATATCTCACCAGTCTAATCCCACTCTCCTGCTCACTCCCCACATACTTTAAGATCTCACCAGTCTAATCCCACTCTCCTGCTCACTCCCCATATCATTTAATATCCCATCCAGTCTAATCCAACTCTCCTGCACACTCCCCATATCCTTTAATATCCCACCCAGTCTAATCCCACTCTCCTGCTCACTCCCCATACCCTTTAATATCGCACCCAGTATAATCCCACTGTCCCGCTCACTCCCCATACACTTTAATATCCCATCCAGTCTAATCCCACTCTTCTACTCAATCCCAAAGTCCTTTAATATCTCACCAGTCTAATCCCACTCTCCTGCTCGCTCCCCATACCCCATAATAACTCGCCCTATCTAATCCCACCTCCTGCTCGCTCCCAAAACTCTTTAATATCCCATCCAGTCTAATCCTACTCTCCTGCTCACTCCCCATACCCTTTAATATCCCACCCAGTCTAATCCCACTCTCCTGCTCACTCCCCATACCCTTCACTATCCCAACAAGTCTAATCCCACTCTCCTGCTCACTCCCCATACCCTTTAATATCCCATCCAGTCTAATCCCACTCTCCTACTCATTCCCTATACCCTTTAATATCCCACCCAGTCTAATCCCACTCTCCTGCTCACTCCACATTACCTTTAATATCCCACCCAGTCTAATCCCACTCTCCTACTCATTCCCTATACCCTTAAATATCCCACCCAGTCTAATCCCACTCTCCTGCTCACTCCCCATACCCTTTAATATCCCATCCAGTCTAATCCCACTCTCCTACTCACTCCCCATATCATTTAATATCCCATCCAGTCTAATCCCACTCTCCTGCTCGCTCCCCATACCCCATAATAACTCGCCCTATCTAATCCCACCTCCTGCTCACTCCCCATACCCTTTAATATCCCAGCCAGTCTAATCCCACTCTCCTGCTCACTCCCCATACCCTTCACTATCCCAACCAGTCTAATCCCACACTTCTACTCACTCCCAAATTCCATTAATATGTCACCAGTCTAATCCCACTCTCCCGCTCACTCCCCATACAATTTAATATCCCATCCAGTCTAATCCAATTCTCCTGATCACTCCGCATACCCGTTAATATCCCACCCAGTCTAATCCCACTCTCCTGCTCACTCCCCATACCCTTTAATATCTCAACCAGTCTAAACCCACTCTCCTGCTCACTCCCCATACCCTTTAACATCCCACCAGTCTCATCCCACTCTCCTGCTCACTCCCCATACCGTATAATATCCCGTCCAATCTAATCCCACCTCCTGCTCACTCCCAAAACTCTTTAATATCCCATCCAGTCTAATCCTACTCTCCTGCTCACGCCCCATACCCTTTAATATTCCACCCAATCTAATCCCACTCTCCTGCTCACTCCCTATACTCTTAAATATCCCACCCAGTCTAATCTCACTCTTCTACCTACTCCCAAAATCCATTAAAATCTCACCAGTCTAACCCCACTCTCCTGCAAACCCACCATACCCTTTAATATGACACCCAGTCTAAACCCACTCTCCTGCTCACTCCCCATTACCTTTAATATCCCACCCAGTCCAAATGACCTCTCCTGCTCACTCCCCATACCCTTTAATATCCCATCCAGTCTAAACAAACTCTCCTGCTCATTCCACATACCCGTTAATATCCCACCCAGTCTAATCCCACTCTCCTGCTCACTCCCCATACCCTTTAATATCCCATACAGTCTAATCCCACTTTCCTGCTCACTCCCCATACCCTTTAATATCCCACCCAATCTAATCCTACTGTCCTGCTCACTACCCATACCCGGTAATATCCCACCCAGTCTAATCCCACTCTCCCGCTCACTCCCCATACCATTTAATATCCCACCCAGTCTAATGCCACTCTCCTGCTCACCCCCATACCCTTTAATATCCCACCCAGTCTAATACCACTCTCCTCCTCACTCCCATACCCTTTAATATCCCACCCAGTCTAATCCCACTCTACTGCTCACTCCCTATACACTTTAATATCCCATGCAGTTTAATCCCAATCTCCTGCTCAGTCCCCATACACTTTAATGTCCCATCCAGTCTAAGCACACTCTCCCACTCACTCCCGATACCGTTTAATATCCCAGTCTAATCCCACTCTCCTGCTCACTCCCCATACCCTTTAACATCCCACCAGTCTCATCCCACTCTCCTGCTCACTCCCCATACCCTTTAGTATCCCACCCAGTCTAATGCCACTCTCCTGCTCACTCCCCATACACTTTAATATCCCACCCAGTCTAATCCCACTCTCCTGCTCACTCCCCATACCCTTTAATTTCCCATCCAGTCTAATCCCACTCTCCTTTTGACTCCCCATATCCTTTAAAATCCCTTCCAGTCTTATCCCACTCTCCTACACACTCCCCATATCCTTGAATATCCCACCCAGTTTAATCCTACTCTCCTGCGCACTCCCCATATCCTTTAATATCGCACCCAGTATAATCCCAATGTCCCGCTCACTCCCCATACCCTTTAATATCCCATCCAGTCTAATCCCACTCTTCTACTCAATCCCAAAGTCCTTTAATATCTCACCAGTCTAATCCCACTCTCCTGCTCGCTCCCCATACCCCATAATAACCCGCCCTATCTAATCCCACCTCCTGCTCGCTCCCAAAACTCTTTAATATCCCATCCAGTCTAATCCTACTATCCTGCTCACACCCTATACCCTTTAATATCCCACCCAGTCTAATCCCACTCTCCTGCTCACTCCCCATACCCTTCACTATCCCAACCAGTCTAATCCCACACTTCTACTCACTCCGAAATTCCTTTAATATCTCAACCGTCTAATCCCACTCTCCTGCTCGCTCCCCATACCCCATAATAACCCGCCCTATCTAATCCCACCTCCTGCTCGCTCCCAAAACTCTTTAATATCCCATCCAGTCTAATCCTACTATTCTGCTCACTCCCCATACAATTTAATATCCGCTCCAGTCTAATCCAACTCTCCTGATCACTCCCCATACCCGTTAATATCACATCCAGTCTAAATCCACTCTCCTGCTCACTCCCCATACCCTTTAATATCCCAACCAGTCTAAACCCACTCTCCTGCTCACTCCCCATATCCTTTAATATCCCACCCAGTCTAATCCCACTCGCCGGCTCACACCCCATTCCCTTTAATATCGCACCCAGTATAATCTCACTGTCCCACTCACTCCCAATACCCTTTAATATCCCACCCAGTCTAATCCCACTCTTCTACTCAATCCCAGAGTCCTTTAATATCTCACCAGTCGACTCCCACTCTCCTACTCACTCCCCATACCGTATAATATCCCGTCCAATCTAATCCCACCTCCTGCTCACTCCCAAAACTCTTTAATATCCCATCCAGTCTAATCCTACTCTCCTGCTCACGCCCCATACCCTTTAATATTCCACCCAATCTAATCCCACTCTCCTGCTCACTCCCTATACTCTTAAATATCCCACCCAGTCTAATCTCACTCTTCTACCTACTCCCAAAATCCATTAAAATCTCACCACTCTAACCCCACTCTCCTGCAAACCCACCATACCCTTTAATATGACACCCAGTCTAAACCCACTCTCCTGCTCACTCCCCATTACCTTTAATATCCCACCCAGTCTAAATGAACTCTCCTGCTCACTCCCCATACCCTTTAATATCACACCCAGTCTAAACGAACTCTCCTGCTCATTCCACATACCCGTTAATATCCCACCCAGTCTAATCCCACTCTCCTGCTCACTCCCCATACCCTTTAATATCCCATACAGTCTAAACCCACTTTCCTGCTCACTCCCCATACCCTTTAATATCCCACCCAATCTAATCCTACTGTCCTGCTCACTACCCATACCCGGTAATATCCCACCCAGTCTAATGCCACTCTCCCGCTCACTCCCCATACCATTTAATATCCCACCCAGTCTAATGCCACTCTCCTGCTCACTTCCCATACCCTTTAATATCCCACCCAGTCTAATCCCACTCTCCTGCTCACTCCCCATACACTTTAATATCCCACCCAGTCTAATCCCACTCTCCTGCTCACTCCCCATACCCTTTAATATCCCATCCAGTCTAATCCCACTCTCCTGTTCACTCCCCATATCCTTTAAAATCCCTTCCAGTCTAATCCCACTCTCCTACACACTCCCCATATCCTTGAATATCCCACCCAGTCTAGTCCCACTCTCCTGCTCACTCCCCATACCCTTTAATATCGCACCCAGTGTAATCCCACTCTCCTACTCACTCCCCATACCCTTTAATATCCCACCCAGTCTAATCCCACTCTACTGCTCACTGCCTATACACTTTAATATCCCATGCAGTTTAATCCCAATCTCCTGCTCAGTCCCCATACACTTTAATGTCCCATCCAGTCTAAGCACACTCTCCCGCTCACTCCTGATACCGTTTAATATCCCAGACAGTCTAATCCCACTCTGCTGCTCACTCCCCATACCCTTTAATATCCCACCCAGTCTAATCCCACTCTACTGCTCACTCCCTATACAGTTTAATATCCCATGCAGTTTAATCCCAATCTCCTGCTCAGTCCCCATACACTTTAATGTCCCACCCAGTCTAATCCCACTCTCCCACTCACTCCCGATACCGTTTAATATCCCAGACAGTCTAATCCCACTCTCCTGCTCCCTCCCCATACCCTTTAGTATCCCACCCAGTCTAATCCCACTCTCCTGCTCACTCCCCATACACTTTAATATCCCACACAGTCTAATCCCACTCTCCTGCTCACTCCCCATACCCTTTAATATACCATCCAGTCTAATCCAACTCTCCTGCTCACTCCCCATACCCATTAATATCCCACCCAGTCTAAACCCACACTCCTGCTCACTCCCCATACCCTTTAATGTCCCATCCAGTCTAAGCACACTCTCCCGCTCACTCCCGATACCGTTTAATATCCCAGACAGTCTAATCCCACTCTCCTGCTCACTCCCCATACCTTTAATATCCCACCTAGTCTCATCCCACTCTCCTGCTCACTCCCCATACCCTTTAGTATACCACCCAGTCTAATCCCACTCAGCTGCTCACTCCCCATACACTTTAATATCCCACCCAGTCTAATCCCACTCTCCTGTTGAATCCACATATCCTTTAAAATCCCTTCCAGTCTAATCCCACTCTCCTACACACTCCCCATATCCTTGAATATCCCACCCAGTTTAATCCCACTCTCCTGCTCACTCCCCATACCCTATAATATCGCACCCAGTCTAATCCCACTCTTCTGCTCAATCCCAAAGTCCTTTAATATCACACCCAGTCTAATCCCACTCTCCTGCTCACTCCCTATATTCTTTAATATCCCACCCAGTCTAATCCCACTCTCCTGCTCACTCCCAATACCCTTTAATATCGCACCCAGTATAATCCCACTGTCCCGCTCACTCACCATACCCTTTAATATCCCATCTAGTCTAATCCCACTCTTCTACTCAATCCCAAAGTCCTTTAATATCTCACCAGTCTAATCCCACTCTCCTGCTCGCTCCCCATACCCCATAATAACTAGCCCTATCTAATCCCACCTCCTGCTCGCTCCCAAAACTCTTTAATATCCCATCCAGTCTAAACCTACTCTCCTGCTCACTCCCCATAACCTTTAATATCCCACCCAGTCGAATCCCACTCTCCCGCTCACTCCCCATACAATTTAATATCCCATCCTGTCTAATCCAACTCTCCTGATCACTCCCCATACCCGTTAATATCCCACCCAGTCTAAACCCACTCTCCTGCTCACTCCCCATACCCTTTAATATCCCACCCAGTCTAAACCCACTCTCCTGCTCACTCCCCATACCCTTTATTATCCCACCCCGTCGAATCCCACTCTCCTGCTCACTCCCCATACCCTTTAATATCCCACACCCAGTCTAATCCCAATCTCCTGCTCACTCCCCATACCCTTTGGGGTATGGGGTGTGAGCAGGAGAGTGGGTTTAGACTGGGTGGGATATTAAAGGGTATGGGGAGTGAGCAGGAGAGTGGATTTAGACTGGGTGGGATATTAAAGGGTGTGGGGTGTGAGCAGGAGAGTGGGTTTAGACTGGGTGGGATATTAACCAAAGATGTGCGGGTTAGGTTGATTGGCTATGATAAATTGACTCTTAGTGTTAGGGGGATTAAAATGTGTGGGGTTACGGAGATAGGGTGGGTATGTGTTGGTGTAGGGGTTACGGGGATCGGGTGGGATATGTGCCGGTGCGGCCTCGATGGGCCAAAATGGCCTCTATCTGCACTGTGGGGTTTCTGTGATTCTGTGATTCTGTGATTTACTATCCCACCCAGTCTAATCCCACACTTCTACTCACTCGCAAATTCCTTTAATATCTCACCAGTCTAATCCCACTCTCCTGCTCACTCCCCATACTCTTTAATATCCCACCCAGTGTAATCCGACTCTCCTGCTCACTCCCCGTAACCTTTAATATCCCACCCAGTCTACTCCCACTCTCCTAATCACTCCCTATACCCTTTAATATCCCACCTAGTCTAATCCCACTCTACTGCTCACTCCCCATACCCTTTAATATCCCATCCCAACTTATCCCACTCTCCTGCTCACTCCCCATATCATTTACTATCCCATCCAGTCTAATCCAACTCTCCTGCACACTCCCCATATCCTTTAATATCCCACCCAGTCTAATCCCACTCGCCGGCTCACTCCCAATACCCTTTAATATCGCACCCAGTATAATCCCACTCTTCTACTCAATCCCAAAGTCCTTTAATATCTCACCAGTCGACTCCCACTCTCCTACTCACTCCCCATACCCTATAATATCCCGTCCAATCTAATCCCACCTCCTGCTCACTCCCAAAACTCTTTAATATCCCATCCAGTCTAATCCTACTCTCCTGCTCACACCCCATACCCTTAAATATTCCACCCAATCTAATCCCACTCTCCTGCTCACTCCCTATACTCTTAAATATCCCACCCAGTCTAATCTCACCCTTCTACCTACTCCCAAAATCCATTAAAATCTCACCAGTCTAACCCCACTCTCCTGCAAACCCACCATACCCTTTAATATGACACCCAGTCTAAACCCAATCTCCTGCTCACTCCCCATACCCTTTAATATCCCACCCAGTCTAAATTAACTCTCTTGCTCACTCCCCATACCCTTTAATATCCCATACAGTCTAATCCCACTCTCCTGCTCACTCCCCATACCCTTTAATATCCCACCCAGTCTAATCCCACTGTCCCGCTCACTACCCATACCCAGTAATATCCCACCCAGTCTAATCCCACTCTCCCACTCACTCCCCATACCATTTAATATCCCACCCAGTCTAAACCCACACTCCTGCTCACTCCCCATACCCATTAATATCCCACCCAGTCTAAACCCACACTCCTGCTCACTCCCCATACCCTTTAATATCGCAGCCAGTCTAATCCCACTGTCCTGCTCACTACCCATACCCAGTAATATTCCACCCAGTCTAATCCCACTCTCCTGCTCACTCCCCATACCCCTTAATATCCCACCCAGTCTAATCCCACTCTCTAGCTCATTCCCCATACACTTTAATATCCCACCCAGTCTAATCCCACTCTCCTGCTCACACCCATACACTTTAATATCCCACCCAATCTAATCCCACTCTCCTACTCACTCCCCATACCCTTTAATATCCCACCCAGTCTAATCCCACTCTCCTGCTCACTCCCCGTATCCTTTAATATCCCACCCAGTCTACTCCCACTCTCCTACTCACTCCCTATACCCTTTAATATCCCACCTAGTCTAATCCCACTCTACTGCTCACTCCCCATAGCCTTTAATATCCCATCCCAACTTATCCCACTCTCCTGCTCACTCCCCATATCATTTATATCCCATCCAGTCTAATCCAACTCTCCTGCACACTCCCCATATCCTTTAAAATCCCACCCAGGCTAATCCCACTCGCCGGCTCACACCCCATACCCTTTAATATCGCACCCAGTATAATCCCACTCTTCTACTCAATCCCAAAGTCCTTTAATATCTCACCAGTCGACTCCCGCTCTCCTACTCACTCCCCATACCCTATAATATCCCGTCCAATCTAATCCCACCTCCTGCTCACTCCCAAAACTCTTTAATATCCCATCCAGTCTAATCCTACTCTCCTGCTCACGCCCCATACCCGTTAATATTCCACCCAATCTAATCCCACTCTCCTGCTAACTCCCTATACTCTTCCATATCCCACCCAGTCTAATCTCACTCTTCTACCTACTCCCAAAATCCATTAAAATCTCACCAGTCTAACCCCACTCTCCTGCAAACCCACCATACCCTTTAATATGACACCCAGTCTAAATGAACTCTCCTGCTCACTCCCCATACCCTTTAATATCCCATACAGTCTAATCCCACTCTCCTGCTCACTCCCCATACCCTTTAATATCCCACCCAGCCTAATCCCACTCTCCTGCTCACTCCCCATACACTTTAATATCCCACCCAGTCTAATCCCATTCTCTGGCTCAGTCCCCATACCCTTTAATATCCCATCCAGTCTAATCCCACTCTCCTGTTCACTACCCATATCCTTTAAAATCCCTTCCAGTCTAATCCCACTCTCCTACACACTCCCCATACCCTTTAATATCCCATCCAGTCTAATCCCACTCTTCTACACAATCCCAAAGTCCTTTAATATCTCACCAGTCTAATCCCACTCTCCTGCTCGCTCCCCATACCCCATAATCACCCGCCCAATCTAATCCCACCTCCTGCTCACTCCCAAAACTCTTTAATATCCCATCCAGTCTAAACCTACTCTCCTGCTCACGCCCCATACCATTTAATATTCCACCCAATCTAATCCCACTCTCCTGCTCACTCCCTATACATCTTAAATATCCCACCCAGTCTAATCTCACCCTTCTACCTACTCCCAAAATCCATTAAAATCTCACCAGTCTAACCCCACTCTCCTGCAAACCCACCATACCCTTTAATATGACACCCAGTCTAAACCCAATCTCCTGCTCACTCCCCATACCTTTTAATATCCCACCCAGTCTAAATGAACTCTCCTGCTCACTCCCCATACCCTTTAATATCCCACCCAGTCTAATCCCACTGTCCCGCTCACTACCAATACCCAGTAATATCCCACCCAGTCTAATCCCACTCTCCCACTCACTCCCTATACCCTTTAATATCCCACCCTCTCTAATCCCACTCTCCTGCTCACTCCCCATACCCTTTAATATCCCACCCAGTCTCATCCCACTCTCCTGCTCACTCCCCATACCCTTTAGTATCCCACCCAGTCTAATGCCACTCTCCTGCTCACTCCCCATACACTTTAATATCCCACCCAGTCTAATCCCACTCTCCTGCTCACTCCCCAAACCCTTTAATATCCCATCCAGTCTAATCCCACTCTCCTGTTGAATCCCCATATCCTTTAAAATCCCTTCCAGTCTAATCCCACTCTCCTACACACTCCCCATATCCTTGAATATCCCATCCAGTTTAATCCCACTCTCCTGCTCACTCCCCATATCCTTTAATATCACACCCAGTCTAATCCCACTCTCCTGCTCACTCCCTATATGCTTTAATATCCCATGCAGTTTAATCCCACTCTCCTGCTCACTCCCCATACACTTTAATATCCCACCCAGTCTAATCCCACTCTCCTGCTCACTCCCCATAACCTTCAATATCCCATCCAGTCTAATCCCACTCTCCTGTTGAATCCCCATATCCTTTAAAATCCCTTCCAGTCTAATCCCACTCTCCTACACACTCCCCATATCCTTGAATATCCCATCTAGTCTAATCTCACTGTCCTGCTCACTCCCCATATACCTTAATATCCCACCCAGTCTAATCCCACTCTCCTGCTCACTCCCAATACCCTTTAATATCGCACCCAGTATAATCCCACAGTCCCGCTCACTCACCATACCCTTTAATATCCCATCGAGTCTAATCCCACTCTTCTACTCAATCCCAAAGTCCTTTAATATCTCACCAGTCTAATCCCACTCTCCTGCTCGCTCCCCATACCCCATAATAACTAGCCCTATCTAATCCCACCTCCTGCTCGCTCCCAAAGCTCTTTAATATCCCATCCAGTCTAATCCTACTCTCCTGTTCACTCCCCATACCCTTTAATATCCCACCCAGTCTAATCCCACTCTCCCGCTCACTCCCCATACAATTTAATATCCCATCCTGTCTAATCCAACTCTCCTGCTCACTCCCCACACCCTTTATTATCCCACCCCGTCGACTCCCACTCTCCTGCTCACTCCCCATACCCTTTGGGGTATGGGGTGTGAGCAGGAGAGTGGGTTTAGACTGGGTGGGATATTTAAGGGTATGGGGAGTGAGCAGGAGAGTGGGTTTAGACTGGGTGGGATATTAAAGGGTATGGGGAGTGAGCAGGAGAGTGGGTTTAGACTGGGTGGGATATTAACCAAAGATGTGTGGGTTAGGTTGATTGGCTATGATAAATTGACTCTTAGTGTTAGGGGGATTAAAATGTGTGGGGTTACGGAGATAGGGTGGGTATGTGTTGTTGTAGGGGTTACGGGGATCGGGTGGGATATGTGCCGGTGCGGCCTCGATGGGCCAAAATGGCCTCTATCTGCACTGTGGGGTTTCTGTGATTCTGTGATTCTGTGATTTACTATCCCACCCAGTCTAATCCCACACTTCTACTCACTCCCAAATTCCTTTAATATCTCACCAGTCTAATCCCACTCTCCTGCTCACTCCCCATACTCTTTAATATCCCACCCAGTGTAGTCCGACTCTCCCTCTCACTCCCCATATCCTTTAATATCACACCCAGCCAAATCCCACTCTCCTGCTCACTCCCCATACCCTTTAATATCCCACCCAGTCTAATCCCACTCTCCTGCTCACTCCCCGTAACCTTTAATATCCCACCCAGTCTACTCCCACTCTCCTACTCACTCCCTATACCCTTTAATATCCCACCCAGTCTAATCCCACTCTGCTGCTCACTCCCCATACCCTTTAATATCCCATCCCAACTTATCCCACTCTCCTGCTCACTCCCCATATCATTTACTATCCCATCCAGTCGAATCCAACTCTCCTGCACACTCCCCATATCCTTTAATATCCCACCCAGTCTAATCCCACTCGCCGGCTCACACCCCATACCTTTTAATATCGCACCCAGTATAATCCCACTCTTCTACTCAATCCCAAAGTCCTTTAATAGCTCACCAGTCGACTCCCACTCTCCTACTCACTCCCCATACCCTATAATATCCCGTCCAATTTAATCCCACCTCCTGCGCACTCCCAAAACTCTTTAATATCCCATCCAGTCTAATCCTACTCTCCTGCTCACACCCCATACCCTTTAATATTCCACCCAATCTAATCCCACTCTCCTGCTCACTCCCTATACTCTTAAATATCCCACCCAGTCTAATCTCACCCTTCTACCTACTCCCAAAATCCATTAAAATCTCACCAGTCTAACCCCACTCTCCTGCAAACCCACCATACCCTTTAATATGACACCCAGTCTAAACCCAATCTCCTGCTCACTCCCCATACCCTTTAATATCCCACCCAGTCTAAATGAACTCTCCTGCTCACTCCCCATACCCTTTAATATCCCATACAGTCTAATCCCACTCTCCTGCTCACTCCCCATACCCTTTAATATCCCACCCAGTCTAATCCCACTGTCCCGCTCACTACCAATGCCCAGTAATATCCCACCCAGTCTAATCCCACTCTCCCACTCACTCCCCATACCATTTAATATCCCACCCAGTCTAATCCAACTCTCCTGCACACTCCCCATACCCATTAATATCCCACCCAGTCTGAACCCACACTCCTGCTCACTCCCCATACCCTTTAATATCGCAGCCAGTCTAATCCCACTGTCCTGCTCACTACCCATACCCAGTAATATCCCACCCAGTCTAATCCCACTCTCCTGCTCAATCCCCAAACCCCTTAATATCCCACCCAGTCTAATTCCACTCTCTAGCTCATTCCCCATACACTTTAATATCCCACCCAGTCTAATCCCACTCTCCTGCTCACACCCATACACTTTAATATCCCACCCAATCTAATCCCACTCTCCTACTCACTCCCCATACCCTTTAATATCCCACCCAGTCTACTCCCACTCTCCTACTCACTCCCTATACCCTTTAATATCCCACCTAGTCTAATCCCACTCTACTGCTCACTCCCCATACCCTTTAATATCCCAGCCCAATTTATCCCACTCTCCTGCTCACTCCCCATATCATTTACAATCCCATCCAGTCTAATCCAACTCTCCTGCACACTCCCCATATCCTTTAATATCCCACCCAGTCTAATCCCACTCGCCGTCTCACACCCCATACCCTTTAATATCGCACCAAGTATAATCCCACTCTTCTACTCAATCCCAAAGTCCTTTAATATCTCACCAGTCGACTCCCACTCTCCGACTCACTCCCCATACCCTATAATATCCCGTCCAATCTAATCCCACCTCCTGCTCACTCCCAAAACTCTTTAATATCCCATTCAGTCTAATCCTACTCTCCTGCTCACACCCCATACCCTTTAACATTCCACCCAATCTAATCCCACTCTCCTGCTCACTCCCTATACTCTTAAATATCCCACCCAGTCTAATCTCACCCTTCTACCTACTCCCAAAATCCATTAAAATCTCACCAGTCTAACCCCACTCTCCTGCAAACCCACCATACCCTTTAATATGACACCCAGTCTAAACCCAATCTCCTGCTCACTCCCCATACCCTTTAATATCCCACCCAGTCTAAATGAACTCTCCTGCTCACTCCGCATACCCTTTAATAGCCCATACCGTCTAATCCCACTCTCCTGCTCACTCCCCATACCCTTTAATATCCCACCCAGTCTAATCCCACTGCCCCCTCACTACCAATACCCAGTAATATCCCACCCAGTCTAATCCCACTCTCCCACTCACTCCCCATACCATTTAATATCCCACCCAGTCTAATCCAACTCTCCTGCACACTCCCCATACCCATTAGTATCCCACCCAGTCTAAACCCACACTCCTGCTCACTCCCCATACCCTTTAATATCCCATCCCAACTTATCCCACTCTCCTGCTCACTCCCCATATCATTTACTATCCCATCCAGTCTAATCCAACTCTCCTGCACACTCCCCATATCCTTTAATATCCCACCCAGTCTAATCCCACTCGCCGGCTCACACCCCATACCCTTTAATATCGCACCCAGTATAATCCCACTCTTCTACTCAATCCCAAAGTCCTTTAATATCTCACCAGTCGACTCCCACTCTCCTACTCACTCCCCATACCCTATAATATCCCGTCCAATCTAATCCCACCTCCTGCTCACTCCCAAAACTCTTTAATATCCCATCCAGTCTAATCGTACTCTCCTGCTCACACCCCATACCCTTTAATATTCCACCCAATCTAATCCCACTCTCCTGCTCACTCCCTATACTCTTAAATATCCCACCCAGTCTAATCTCACCCTTCTACCTACTCCCAAAATCCATTAAAATCTCACCAGTCTAACCCCACTCTCCTGCAAACCCACCATACCCTTTAATATGACACCAAGTCTAAACCCAATCTCCTGCTCACTCCCCATACCCTTTAATATCCCACCAAGTCTAAATGAACTCTCCTGCTCACTCCCCATATCCTTTACTATCACATCCAGTCTAATCCAACTCTCCTGCTCACTCCCCATACCCTTTAATATCCCACCCAGTCTAATCCCACTCTCCTGCTCACTCCCCATATCCTTTTATATCCCATCCAGTCTAATCCGTCTCCCGCTCACTCCCCATACCCTTTAATATGCCACCCAGTCTAATCCCACTGTCCTGCTCACTCCCCATACACTTTACTATCCCACCCAGTCTAATCCCACACTTCTACTCACTCCCAAATTCCTTTAATATCTCACCAGTCTAATCCCACTCTACCGCTCACTCCCCATACAATTTAATACCCCATCCAGTCATATCCAACTCTCCTGATCACTCCCCATACACTTTAATATCCCACCCAGTCTAATCCCACTCTCCTGCTCACTCCCCATACCCTTTAATATCCCAACCAGTCTAATCCCACTCTCCTGCTCACTTCCCATACCCTTTAATATCCCACCCAGTCTAATCCACTCTCCTGCTCACTCCCCATACCGTTTAATATCCCACGCAGTCTAAACCCACTCTCCTGCTCACTCCCCATACCCTTCAATAACTCACCCCGTCTAATCCGACTCTCCTGCTCACTCCCCATACCTTTTAATACCCCACACAGTCTAAACCCACTCTTCTGCTCACTCCCCATACACTTTAATATCCACCCAGTATAAGCCCACTCTCCTTCTCACTCCCCATACACTTTAATATCCACCCAGTATAATCCCACTCTCCTGCTCACTCCCCATACCCGGTAACATCCCACCCAGTCTAATCCCACTCTCCGGCTCACTCCATATACCCGTTAACATCCCAGCCAGTCTAAATCCAGTTTCCTGCTCACTCCCCATACACTTTAATATCCCACCCAGTCTAAACGATCTCTGCTGCTCACTCCCCATAAACTTTAATATCCCATCCAGTCTAATCTCACTCTCCTGCACACTCCCATACCCTTTACTAACCCACCCAGTCTAATCCCACAATTCAACCCTCTCCCAAATTCCTTTAATATCTCACCAGTCTAATCCCACTCTCCCGCTCACTCCCCATACCATTTAATATCCCATTCAGTCTAATCCAACTCTCCTGCTCACTCCCCATACCCTTTAATATCCCACCCAGACTAATCCCACTCCCCTGCTCACTCCCCATACCCTTTAATATCGCACCAGTCTAATCCCACTGTCCCGCTCACTACCAATACCCAGTAATATCCCACCCAGTCTAAACCTACTCTCCTGCTCACTCCCTATACGCTTTAATATCCCATGCAGTTTAATCCCAATCTCCTGCTCACTCCCCATACCCTTTAATATCCCACCCAGTCTACTCCCACTCTACTACTCACTCCCTATACCCTTTATTATCCCACCTAGTCTAATCCCACTCTACTGGTCACTCCCCATACCCTTTAATATCCCATCCCAACTTATCCCACTCTCCTGCTCACTCCCCATATCATTTAATATCCCATCCAGTCTAATCCAACTCTCCTGCACACTCCCCATATCCTTTAATATGCCACCCAGTCTAATCCCACTCGCCGGCTCACACCCCATACCCTTTAATATCCCATCCAGTCTTATCCCACTCTTCTACACAATCCCAAAGTCCTTTAATATCTCACCAGTCTAATCCCACTCTCCTGCTCGCTCCCCATACCCCATAATAACCCGTCCAATCTAATCGCACCTCCTGCTCACTCCCAAAACTCTTTAATATCCCATCCAGTCTAATCCTACTCTCCTGCTCACACCCCATACCCTTTAATATTCCACCCAATCTAATCCCACTCTCCTGCTCACTCCCTATACTCTTAAATATCCCACCCAGTCTAATCTCACTCTTCTACCTACTCCCAAAATCCATTAAAATCTCACCAGTCTAACCCCACTCTCCTGCAAACCCACTATACCATTTAATATGACAGCCAGTCTAAACCCAATCCCTGCTCACTCCCTATAGCCTTTAATATCCCACCCAGTCTAAATGAACTCTCCTGCTCACTCCCCATACCCTTTAATATCCCATACAGTCTAATCCCACTCTCCTGCTCACTCCCCATACCCTTTAATATCCCACCCAGTCGAATCCCACTGTCCCGCACACTACCCATACCCAGTAATATCCCACCCAGTCTAATCCCACTCTCCCGCTCACTCCCCATACCATTTAATATCCCATCCAGTCTAATCCAACTCTCCTGCACACTCCGCATACCCATTAATATCTCACCCAGTCTAAACCCACACTCCTGCTCACTCCCCATACCCTTTAATATCGCAGCCAGTCTAATCCCACTGTCCTGCTCACTACCCATACCCAGTAATATCCCACCCAGTCTAATCCCACTCTCCCGCTCAATCCCCATACCATTTAATATCCCATCCAGTCTAATCCAACTCTCCTGCACACTCCCCATACCCATTAATATCTCACCCAGTCTAATCCCACTCTCCTGCTCATTCCGCATACCCCTTAATATCCCACCCAGTCTAATCCCACTCTCTAGCTCATTCCCCATACACTTTAATATCCCACCCAGTCTAATCCCACTCTCCTGCTCACTCCCCATACCCTTTAATATCCAACCCAGTCAAATCCCACTCTACTGCTCACTCCCTATACACTTTAATATCCCATGCAGTTTAATCCCAATCTCCTGCTCAGTCCCCATACACTTTAATGTCCCTTTCAGTCTAAGCACACTCTCCCGCTCACTCCCGATACCGTTTAATATCCCAGACAGTCTAATCCCACTCTCCTGCTCACTCCCCATACCCTTCATTATCCCACCCGGTCTAATCCCACTCTCCTGCTCACTCCCCATACCCTTTAATATCCCACCCAGTCTAATCCCACTCTCCTGCTCACTCCCCATACCCTTTAATATCCCACCCAGTCTAATCCCACTCTCCTGCTCACTCCCCATACACTTTAATATCCCACCCAGTCTAATCCCACTCTCCGGCTCAGTCCCCATACCCTTTAATATCCCATCCAGTCTAATCCCACTCTCCTGTTCACTCCCCATATCCTTTAAAATCCCTTCCAATCTAATCCCACTCTCCTACACACTCCCCATACCCTTTAATATCCCATCCAGTCTAACCCCACTCTCCCGCTCACTCCCCATATCCTTTACTATCACATCCAGTCTAATCCCACTCTCCTGCTCACTCCCCATATCCTTTACGATCACATCCAGTCTAATCCAACTCTCCTGCTCACTCCCCATACCCGTTAATATCCCACCCAGTCTAATCCCACTCTCCTGATCACTCCCCATACACTTTAATATCCCACCCAGTCTAATCCCACTCTCCTGCTCACTCCCCATACCCTTTAATATTCCAACCAGTCTAATCCCACTCTCCTGCTCACTCCCCATACCCTTTAATATCTCACCAGTCTAATCCCACTCTCCCACTCACTCCCCATATCATTTAACATCCCATCTAGCCTAATCAAACTCTCCTGCTCACTCCCCAAACTCGTTAATATTCCACCCAGTCTAATCCCACTCCCCTGCTCACTCCCCATACCCTTAAATATCGCACCCAGTCCAATCCCACTGTCCCGCTCACTACCCATACCCAGTAATATCCCATCCTGTCTATTCCCACTCTTCTACTCACTCCCAAAGTCCTTTAATATCACACCACTCAATTCCCACTCTCCTTCTCACTCCCCATACCCTTTAATATCCCACCTATTCTAATCCCACTCTCCTGCTCAATTCCAATACTCTTTAATATCCCACCCAGTTTAATTATACTCCCCTGCTGGACCCCAATCCCTTTAATATCCAACCCGGTCTAATCCCACTCTCCTGCTAACTCCTGATACCGTTTAATATCACATACAGTCTAATCCCACTCTCCTGCTCACTCCCCATACTCTTTAATTTCCCACCCAGTGTAATCCGACTCTCCCTCTCACTCCCCATATCCTTTAATATCCCACCGAGTCTAATCCCACTCTCCTACTCACTCCCCATACCCTTTAATATCCCGCCCAGTCTAATCCCACTCTTCTGCTTACTCCCCATACCCTTTATATCCCACCAAGCCTAATCCCACTCTGGCGCTCACTCCCCATACCCTTTAATATACCACACAGACTAATCCCACTCTCCTGCTCAATCCCAATACTATTTAATATCCCACCCAGTTGAATTCGACTCCCCTGCTGAACCCCAAACCCTTTAATATCCAACCCGGTCTAATCCCACTCTCCTGCTCACTCCCGATACCGTTTAATATCCCACTCAGTCTAAACCCACTCTCCTGCTCACTCACCATACCATTTAATATCCCACCCAGTCTAATCCAACTCTCCTGCACACTCCCCATATACTTTAATATTCCACCCAGTCTCATCCCACTGTCCCGCTCACTACCCATACCCAGTAATATCCCACCCAGTCTAATCCCACTCTCCCGCTCACTCCCCATACCATTTAATATCCCATCCAGTCTAATCCAACTCTCCTGCACACTCCCCATACCCATTAATATCTCACCCAGTCTAAACCCACACTCCTGCTCACTCCCCATACCCTTTAATATCGCAGCCAGTCTAATCCCACTGTCCTGCTCACGACCCATACCCAGTAATATCCCACCCAGTCTAATCCCACTCTCCCGCTCACTCCCCATACCATTTAATATACCATCCAGTCTAATCCAACTCTCCTGCACACTACCCATACCCATTAATATCTCACCCAGTCTAATCCCACTCTCCTGCTCACTCCGCATACCCCTTAATATCCCACCCAGTCTAATCCCACTCTCTAGCTCATTCCCCATACACTTTAATATCCCACCCAGTCTAATCCCACTCTCCTGCTCACACCCATACACTTTAATATCCCACCCAATCTAATCCCACTCTCCTGCTCACTCCCCATACCCTTTAATATCCCACCCAGTCTAATCCCACTCTACTGCTCACTCCCTATACACTTTAATATCCCATGCAGTTTAATCCCAATCTCCTGCTCAGTCCCCATACACTTTAATGTCCCTTCCAGTCTAAGCACACACTCCCGCTCACTCCCGATACCATTTAATATCCCAGACAGTCTAATCCCACTCTCCTGCTCACTCCCCATACCCTTTAATATCCCACCCAGTCTAATCCCACTCTCCTGCTCACTCCCCATACCCTTTAATATCCCACCCAGTCTAATCCCACTCTCCTGCTCACTCCCCATACCCTTTAATATCCCACCCAGTCCAATCCCACTCTCCTGCTCACTCCCCATACACTTTAATATCCCACCCAGTCCAATCCCACTCTCCGGCTCAGTCCCCATACCCTTTAATATCCCATCCAGTCTAATCCCACTCTCCTGTTCACTCCCCATATCCTTTAAAATCCCTTCCAGTCTAATCCCACACTCCTACACACTCCCCATACCCTTTAATATCCCATCCAGTCTAATCCAACTCTCCTGCTCACTCCCCATACCCTTTAATATCCCACCCAGTCTAAACGAACTCTCCAGCTCATTCCCCATACCCGTTAATATCCCACCCAGTCTAATCCCACTGTCCTGCTCACTCCCCATACACTTTACTATCCCACCCAGTCTAATCCCACACTTCTACTCACTCCCAAATTCCTTTAATATCTCACCAGTCTAATCCCACTCTACCGCTCACTCCCCATACAATTTAATACCCCATCCAGTCTTATCCAACTCTCCTGATCACTCCCCATACACTTTAATATCCCACCCAGTCTAATCCCACTCTCCTGCTCACTCCCCATACCCTTTAATATCCCAACCAGTCTAATCCCACTCTCCTGCTCACTCCCCATACCCTTTAATACCTCACCAGTCTAATCCCACTCTCCCACTCACTCCCCATATCATTTAATATCCCATCTAGCCTAATCAAACTCTCCTGCTCACTCCCCAAACTCGTTAATATTCCACCCAGTCCAATCCCACTGTCCCGCTCACTACCCATACCCAGTAATATCCCATCCTGTCTATTCCCACTCTTCTACTCACTCCCAAAGTCCTTTAATAGCACACCACTCAATTCCCACTCTCCTTCTCACTCCCCATACCCTTTAATATCCCACCTATTCTAATCACACTCTCCTGCTCAATTCCAATACTCTTTAATATCCCACCCAGTTTAATTATACTCCCCTGCTGAACCCCAAACCCTTTAATATCCAACCCAGTCTAATCCCACTCTCCTGCTCACTCCCCATACCCTTTAATATCCCACCCAGTCTAATCCCACTCTCCTGCTCACTCCCCATACACTTTAATATCCCACCCAGTCTAATCCCACTCTCCTGTTCACTCCCCATATCCTTTAAAATCCCTTCCAGTCTAATCCCACTCTCCTACACACTCCCCATACCCTTTAATATCCCATCCAGTCTAATCCAACTCTCCTGCTCACTCCCCATACCCTTTAATATCCCAACCAGTCTAAACGAACTCTCCAGCTCATTCCCCATACCCGTTAATATCCCACCCAGTCTAATCCCACTGTGCTGCTCATTCCCCGTACACTTTACTATCCCACCCAGTCTAATCCCACACTTCTACTCACTCCCAAATTCCTTTAATATCTCACCAGTCTAATCCCACTCTACCGCTCACTCCCCATACAATTTAATACCCCATCCAGTCTTATCCAACTCTCCTGATCACTCCCCATACACTTTAATATCCCACCCAGTCTAATCCCACTCTCCTGCTCACTCCCCATACCCTTTAATATCCCAACCAGTCCAATCCCACTCTCCTGCTCACTCCCCATACCCTTTAATATCTCACCAGTCTAATCCCACTCTCCCACTCACTCCCCATTTCATTTAATATCCCATCTAGCCCAATCAAACTCTCCTGCTCACTCCCCAAACTCGTTAATATTCCACCCAGTCTAATCCCACTCCCCTGCTCACTCCCCATACCCTTAAATATCGCACCCAGTCCAATCCCACTGTCCCGCTCACTACTCATACCCAGTAATATCCCATCCTGTCTATTCCCACTCTTCTACTCACTCCCAAAGTCCTTTAATATCACACCACTCAATTCCCACTCTCCTTCTCACTCCCCATACCCTTTAATATCCCACCTATTCTAATCCCACTCTCCTGCTCAATTCCAATACTCTTTAATATCCCACCCAGTTTAATTATACTCCCCTGCTGAACCCCAAACCCTTTAATATCCAACCCGGTCTAATCCCACTCTCCTGCTAACTCCCGATACCGTTTAATATCCCACTCAGTCTAAACCCACTCTCCTGCTCACTCACCATACCATTTAATATCCCACCCAGTCTAATCCAACTCTCCTGCACACTCCCCATATCCTTTAATATTCCACCCAGTCTAATCCCACTCTCCTGCTCACTCCGCATACCCTTTAATATCCCATCCAGTCTATTCCCACTCTTCTACTCAATCCCAAAGTCCTTTAATATTTCACCAGTCTACTCCCACTCTCCTGCTCACTTCCCATACCCTATAATATCCCGCCCAATCTAATCCCACCTCCTGCTCACTCCCAAAACTCTTTAATATCCCATCCAGTCTAATCCTACTCTCCTGCTCATGCCCCATACCCTTTAATATGACACCAGTCTAAACCCACTCTCCTGCTCACTCCCCATACCCTTTATTATCCCACCCAGTCTAATCCCACTCTCCGGCTCACTCCCCATACCCTTTATTATCCCACCCAGTCTAAACCCACTCTCCTGCTCACTCCCCATACCCTTTAATATCCCACCCAGTCTAATCCCACTCTCCGGCTCACTCCCCATACCCTTTAATATCCCACCCAGTCTAAACCCAGTCTCCTGCTCACTCCCCATACACTTTAATATCACACCCAGTCTAAACGAACTCTCCTGCTCACTCCACATACCCTTTTGTACCGCATCCAGTCTAATCCCACTGTCCTGCTCACTACCCATACACAGTAATACCCCACCCAGTCTAATCCCACTCTCCTGCTCACTCCCCATACCCTTTAATATCCCACCCAGTCTAATCCCACTCTCCTGCTCACTCCACATACCCTTTAATATCGCATCCAGTCTAATCCCACTCTCCTGCTCACTCCCCATACCCTTTAATATCCCACCCAGTCTAATCCCACTCTCCTGCTCACTCCCCATACCCTTTATATCGCACCCAGTCTAATCCCACTGTCCTGCTCACTACCCATACACAGTAATATCCCACCCAGTCTAATCCCACTCTCCTGCTCACTCCCCATACCCTTTAATATCGCACCCAGTCTAATCCAACTCTCTTGCTCACTCCCTATACACTTTAATATCCCATGCAGTTTAATCCCAATCTCCAGCTCAGTCCCCATACCCTTCAATATCCCATCCAGTCTAATCCCACTCTCCAGCTCAGTCCCCGTATCCTTTAAAATCCCTTCCAGTCTAATCCCACTCTCCTGCTCACTCCCCATACCCTTTAATATCCCACCCAGTCTAATCCCACTCTCCTGGTCACTCCCCATTCCCTTTAATATCCCACCCAGGCTAATCCCACTCTCCTGCTCACTCCCGATACGATTTAATATCCCACCCAGACTAATCCCACTCTCCTGCTCACTCCCCATGTTAGATCCGTGTGTTAATGGAGACACGGAATGCAGGAGTTTATTTAACAAGTGTTTACTGAACAAAATCTGGAGGTGAACTAACTACACAAGATGCTACACAGGCTTATATACCCGAGTGGTCACTACCAGTACTACAGCACACAGGGGCCCCAAAAACATAGTTCCTCTTAAAGGTACATACACTACAATTCATCCCCTTTTAGATAAATAGTACATAACAGTCTTTGAAGTGCGATTTTCAACAGAGTGCTGAGAGTTGGGTGAGTCAGGGAGTTAGGTGAGTCAAGGCCTCAGAGCCTCGGCGGGTGCTTCAGCGGCAGAGCGGGCCTACAAAGGGCCCCAGAGGCCAGGTAAGGCTTACTTTACTGGTGGTATTGAACTAAGTTAACTTAAATTGATTAAAGGGGTAGGCCATGCCAGGAGAGCCCAGCCCTGCGATGTGCTCCTCTTGCTCTATGTCGGAATTCAGGGACGCTGCCAGTGTCCCTGACCAACACGTGTGCCAGAAATGCATCCAGCTGCAGCCACTAACGGGCCATCTTGCGGCGCTGGAGCTGCGGGTGGATGGGTTGTGGAGCATTCACGATGCTGAGAGGGTCGCGAATTACTCGTACAGTGAGTTGGTCACACCGCAGGGTAGGGCTGCACAGGCAGAAGGGAAATGGGTGACCACCAGGCGGAACAATAGAAGCAGGCAGGTAGTGCAGGAGACCCCTGTGGCCATCCCCCTTTCAACCAGGTATACCGCTTTGGACACTGTTGAGGGGGATGACTTACCAGAGGAAGGCAGCAGCAGCCAACTTCCTGGCACTGGGGGTGCTCCTCCTGCCCAGGAAGGGAGGAAAAACAGTGGGAGAGCAATAGTGGTAGGGGATTCTATAGTAAGGGGAACAGATAGGCGTTTCTGTGGCCGTAGGCGTGAATCCAGGATGGTTTGTTGCCTCCCTGGTGCCAGGGTCAAGGATGTCACTGAGCGGCTGCAGGGCATTCTGGAGGGGGAGAGCGAACAGCCAGAGGTCGTGGTCCACATTGGTACCAACGACATAGGTAAAAAGAGGGATGAGGTCCTGCAGCAAGAATTTAGGGAGCTAGGTAGAAGATTAAAGAGCAGGACCTCAAAGGTTGTAATCTCTGGATTACTCCTGGTGCCACGTGCAGTGAGTATAGGAAGATAGAACAGATGAATGCGTGGCTAAAGAGTTGGTGCAGGAGGGAGGGCTTTAGTTTCCTGGATCACTGGGTCTGCTTCTGGGAAAGGTGGGACTTGTACAAGTCGGACGGTTTACACCTGAACCAGAGAGGGACCAATATCCTTGCGGGGAGGTTTGCTAGCACTGTTGGGGGGTGGGGGTTTAAACTAACTTGGCAGAGTGGAGCTATAGTAGGGGGTGATTTACAGCCAAATACGGAGGAAAAAACAAGTCAGCTGGGAAGGCAGAGCAAATATGTGAAGGCAAAAGGGAATATGGCAAGGCTGGAAGGCATTTTATTTTAATGCAAGGAGTCTTGCAAATAAGGTGGATGAACTGAAGTTGTTGTTGAACACATGGGAGTACGATATTGTTGCTATCACGGAGACATGGTTGAGGGAGGGTCAGGACTGGCAGCTCAATATTCCGGGGTATAGAATCTTCAGGCGAGACAGAGGGGGGTGTAAAAGGGGAGGGGGTGTTGCAATATTAATTAAGGAGTCAATTACTGCTGTAAGGAGGGATGATATATTAGCGGGTTCCTCTAATGAGGCCATATGGGTAGAACTTAAAAACAAAAAGGGGGCAAGCACTTTGCTGGGAGTGTACTATAGGCCCCCAAACAGTCAGGGGGAGATAGAGGAACAGATATGTAGGCAAATCTCAGAAGTGTGAAAATAATAGGGTAATAATAGTGGGGGATTTCAACTTCCCCAATATTAATTGGGATAGTCAGAGTGTGAAAGGCTTCGAGGGTGCAGAATTCTTAAAGTGCATCCAGGAGAGCTTTTTGAGCCAGCGTGTAGAAAGTCCTACAAGAGAGGGGGCGGTACTGGACCTAATTCAAGGGAATGTAGCCGGGCAAGTGGTGGAAGTGTCAGTAGGAGAGCATTTTGGCGACAGTGACCATAATTCGGTGAGATTTAAGGTGGTCATGGAAAAAGACAAAGACGGCCCAGAAATAAAGGGTTCTAAATTGGGGGAAGGCCGATTTTAATATGATAAGGCAGGATCTGGCCAAAGTGGACTGGGAGCAGCTACTTATAGGAAAATCCACATCAAAGCAGTGGGAGACTTTCAGAAGGGAAATAGAGAGAGTACAATGCCAACATGTTCCTGTAAAGGTCAAGGGTGGTACCAACAAGCAAAGGGAACCTTGGATGACAAGGGATATACAAAAATGCATTAGGAAAAAAAGGGGGGCTTTTGGCAGTTACTAAAGACGGAGGAAGCCCTAGAGGAGTATAAAAAGTGCAGGGGCATACTTAAAAAAGAAGTTAGGAGAGCGAGGAGGGGCCATGAAATAACACTGGCGAGCAAAATAAAGGAAAATCCTAAGATGTTTTATAAGTATATCAAGGGCAAGAGGATAACCAGGGAAAGGGTAGGGCCCATTAGGGAACAAAGTGGCAATCTGTGTGTAGAGCCAGATGATGTAGGTGGGGTTTTAAATGAATTTTTTGCATCTGTGTTCACTATGGAGGAAGACGATGTAGACATAGAAATCGGGCAAGGGGACTGTGATATACTTGAACATATTAGCATCGAGAGGGAGGAGTTACTAGCGGTTTTAGCAGGCCAAAAAGTGGATAAATCCCCAGGCCCGGGCGAGATGTATCCCAGGCTGCTGTGTGAGGCAAAGGAGGAGATTGCAGGGGCTCTGACACAAATTTTCAGAACCTCTCTGGCCACAGGGGATGTACCAGAGGACTGGAGAACAGCTAACGTAGTACCATTATTCAAGAAGGGTAGCAGGGATAAACCAGGGAATTACAGGCCAGTGAGCCTAACATCTGTGGTAGGGAAATTATTGGAAAAAATTCTGAGGGACAAAATTAGTCTCCACTTGGAGAGGCAAGGATTAATCGGGGATAGTCAGCATGGCTTTGTCAAGGGTAAATCATGTCTGACCAATCTGATTGAATTTTTCGAGGGGGTGACTAGGTGTGTGGATGAGGGAAATGCTGTGGATGTGGTATACATGGACTTCAGTAAGGCTTTTGACAAAGTCCCGCATAGGAGACTGGTCAAGAAGGTAAGAGCCCATGGGACCCAGGGTGCCTTGGCACGTTGGATCCTAAACTGGCTGAGTGGCAGGAGGCAGAGGGTGATGGTTGAAGGTTGCTTTTGTGACTGGAAGCCTGTGTCCAGTGGGGTACCTCAGGGATCGGTGCTGGGTCCCTTGCTGTTTGTGATCTACATAAATGATTTGGATGAGAATGTAAAAGGTATGATCAGTAAGTTCGCAGATGACACGAAAATTGGTGGGGTGGTAAATTGCGAGGAGGAAAGCCTTAGGCTACAGGACGATATAAATGGGTTGGTCAGATGGGCGGAAAAGTGGCAAATGGAATTTAACCCTGAAAAGTGCGAGGTGATGCATTTTGGACGGACAAATAAGGCAAGGGAATACACAATGAGTGGTAGAGCCCTAGGAAGCACAGAGGGTCAGAGGGACCTTGGTGTACATGTACATAGATCCCTGAAGGCAGTGGATCAGGTAGATAAGGTGGTTAAAAAGGCATATGGGATACTTGCCTTCATAAGCTGAGGCATAGAATATAAGAGCAGGGAGGTTATGATGGAGCTGTACAAAACGCTGGTAAGGCCACAGCTGGAGTACTGTGTGCAGTTCTGGTCGCCTCACTATAGGAAGGATGTGATTGCTTTGGAGAGGGTGCAGAGAAGATTCACCAGGATGTTACCTGGGATGGAGCGCCTCAGCTATGAAGGAAGACTAAACAGGTTGGGGTTGTTTTCCTTGGAGCAAAGAAGGCTGAGGGGGGACCTGACTGAGGTGTACAAAATGATGAGGGGCATAGATAGGGTAGATAAAGAGGAACTTTTCCCCTTAGTAGGGGGGTCAATAACAAGGGGGCATAGATTCAAGGTAAGAGGCAGGAGGTTTAGAGGGGATTTGAGGAGGAACTTTTTCACCCAGAGGGTGGTTGGAGTCTGGAACTCACTGCCTGAAAGGGTGGTAGAGGCAGGAACCCTCACAACATTCAAGAAGCATTTGGATGAGCACTTGAAATGCCATTGCATACAAGGCTATGGACCAAATGCTGGAAAATGGGATTAGATTAGACAGGGCTTGATGGACGGCGCAGACACGATGGGCCGAAGGGCCTCTTTCTGTGCTGTATAACTCTATGACTCTATGATAATATTTTAAGTAATCATTAAATAACATTTTTGCAAGAACAATAATATACACATTTGCTGAAGTTAATCAATTACAAATTCAGTCTCTCTGGAGGCTTCCTGACTCGGTCCGGATAAGGCCTCGGTGGTGTAGTAGGTTCTTTTGGAAAGGTCGATTCGGCTTCAATGCCAGTGTCGGGTTCATCTGGTTCCAGTATCACCGGATCGGAGGTAGATACTATGGGTATCTCTACTTCATCACTAGGCGTATGGAGTTGTGGTGTAGGTTGTCCTTTTTCGGATGACTCTATGATCTGGTAAGCATGGCGCCTTATTATGCTTTCTCCAATGTCCACGGTATACATCAGCAGTCCTAGTCGTGTGCAAATAGTTCCAGGCTGCCATTTCTCGGTATGGTAGTCCCGGGCCAAAACTGGTTGACCTATCTGGAAGGTTCTAGTTGGCCTTTCATTCATGCTTTGAAATTGCCGGTTCTCTACGTCCCTTCTGACGTTTGGCTTGACCAAATCCAGCCGGCATCTTAGTCTTCTATTGAAAAACATCATGGCGGGGGTTTGGTTTGTAACCACATGTGTTGCATTCCTGTACGCAAACAAGAAGTTATCTACCTTATGTTGTAGATTTATGTCTTCATTACCCATGGCCTTTATGGCCTTCTTGAAGGTCTGGACAAACCTTTCAGCCAATCCATTGGTGGCGGGATGGTATGGGGCGGACGTGTAGTGATTAACCCCATTGTTTTTTAAGAACTTCCTGAATTCTTCGGATACAAATTGCGGTCCATTATCAGAACAGATCTGTTCAGGCAGCCCATTCCTGGCGAATATGGTCCTTAATACTGTGATGGTTTTTTCCGTGGTGGTGGAGGACATCTTTATTACCTCCGGCCACTTGGAGTGTGCAGCCACCGCGATTAAGAACATTGAGTCCATAAATGGACCAGCAAAGTCGATGTGTACCCTTTGCCATGGAGATGAAGGCCACTCCCATGGATGTAGAGGGGCTTGTGGTGGGGTGTTTTGGACCTTCTGGCATCCTAGACAGCTCTTGGTCATTTCTTCGATGTCTCCATCGATACCTGGCCACCACACAAACGCTCTGGCTAAGTTCTTCATTTTCACTCCACCCAGATGCCCCTCGTGAAGCTCCTTTAGCACTCTATCCTTGAGTTTGGGTGGAATCACCACTCTGGATCCACACATCAAGGTTCTTCGGCACACTGACAGCTGTTATCTTCTTTGCGAGAATGCTGGCAACAGTGGTTCGCCATGTGCTGGCTATCCCTTCACCGTTAAATCGTAGACTCGTGAGAGTCGGGTCATTTCGTGTTTCCTTTTCAATGGTAGAATTTGTCACCGGTAGACATTCCACTATGGTCGAGTGGAATATCTCCACTGGGTCCACTGTAGGCACCTCTTCCACCGTTGGCAACGGTAGGCGCGATAACCCGTCAGCATTCCCATGCTGTTTTGTTCCTTTGTACTCTGTCATATTGGTGTGCCCCTAGGAAAAGGGACCACCTCTGTAGCCTTTGCGCTGTCATAATGGGAACGCCCTTTTTAGGGTTGAATATGGAGACGAGGGGTTGATGGTCAGTCAACAAGGTAAATTTTTGTCCGTGTAGGTAATGGTTGAATTTCTTCACCCCCCACACCAGGCTGAGTGCCTCCCTGTCGATCTGGGCATAGTTGCGCTCAGCTGAGTTCAATGAGCGTGACGCAAAAGCTATCAGCCGCTCCGAGCCATCAGGGAATCTATGCGATAATACCACTCCCACGCCGTAAGGGGATGCATCGCACGCCAGTCTGATTGGCAGTGATGGGTTGTAATGAACCAACACTTCCCTGGACATGATCAAGCCTTTGCATTTATGGAAGGCACGTTTACAGTCTTTGCTCCATTTCCAAACTACTCCCGTTTGTAGCAGTGCGTTAAGCGGGTGCAGAACCGTCAACAAGTTTGGTAAAAATTTATGGTAGTAATTTACTAATCCCAGGAACGACCTTAATTGTGAGACATTTTCAGGCGCTGGGGCCTTTACGACCGCTTCAATTTTTTCAGGTGACTTATGCAACCCTTCTTCGTTAATGACATGGCCACAATATGATACTTGTTTCTGGAAAAATTCGCACTTGGGGCAATTTGCTCGTAGGCCCCGCTCGCTCAGCCTCGCGAGCACCTGCTCCAAGTTGGCAAGGTGCTCGTTGTCGTTTTCTCCTGTTACAAGGATGTCGTCTAGGTAGCATTGAGGACTTGCTCCATAGCTCTTTGCCAGATAGCCGGAGCTGATGCCACTCCGAAAACCAGTCGATTGTACTGGTACAGGCCTTTGTGTGTTTATCGTGAGATACTTTTTAGAGGCCTCCTCAACCTCCATCTGTAGATATGCCTGTGCTAAGTCAATTTTGGTGAAACGTTTCCCTCCGGATAGTGAGCCGAAAATATCTTCTATCCTCGGAAGAGGATACTGTACCGTGTGAAGAACCGGGTTTACAGTCACCTTGAAGTCCCCACAGTTGCGAACTTTTCTCTGTTCTTCAGATTTATCATTATTCAATGTTTTCTTCATGACTGGGACGATGGGTGTTGCCCACTCGCTCCAATCTACCTTGGATAACACGCCTGCTTTTTCCAAATTCTCCAGCTCTGCCTCGACAGCTGGACGAATTGCGTATGGCACCGGCCTTGCCTTAAAAAACTTGGGAATTGCCGCATCTTCCACTTTTATTGAGGCGGTGGCGCCTTTCAGGGTTCCTAGTTCCTGTTGAAACACTACTTTGGCGTTAGCCAAGATTTTTTTTAATCGTCCAGGTATGACGTCATCATCGTTTTTTTTTCTTACTGGTCACCGTCAGTGCCTGAATGGAGTGCCAGTCTAAACGTATCTTTCTGATCCACTCACGTCCCAACAACGGTGGACCACCATCTGGTAGAACGTATAAATACAACTTCTGTGTTTCCTTGCCGTTGTATACAACAGGCACCCTTATTTTCCCTCTGGGGTATACTTTCTGCCCCGTATATGTCTTCAAGACAATGGATGTGTCTTTCAAAGGTATATGCGGAAATAGCCGCTCGTAATCCCGTCGACTTATGACGGTCAGAGCTGATCCTGTATCGAGCTTCATTTTGACTGGGGACCCCGCTATCGTGAGGGTAACCCAAATGGTCTGGTAATCTTCTTTGGCAATTACATTATGTAATTTGAGACAGCTTAGTCTCTTGTTTCCAGAGTCGCTATCGCTCTTCTGGTCTTCGGAGCTACTGTCCATCATCATTTGTACCTTTCTGTACTTTTCCTTATTGACCTTTTTACTGTCAGCAGATTTCTTTCCAGATCTGCATACACGTGCAATGTGTCCCATCTTTCCGCACTGCCTGCATGCTTTGTCCTTGAACCAGCAGTCCTTCTGGCCATGGGTGGATCTGCCGCAGTGATAACATCTCTCGAAACCCCATGTCATTTCATGGGTGCCGAAGTCCTGTGGCTTTTGCTGTATCTCTGCAGCTCCTCTTGCTGCTGCTTCGTATGATACAGCCACACTGAAAGCCTTGTCCAGTGTCAAATCTTTCTCAGAAAGTAGCCTTTTTTGTGTTCCTTCGCTTAGGAGACCGCAGACGAATTTGTCTTGTAGAGAATCTGCCAGTCCTGCCCCAAATTGGCAGTGCTTTGACAGCTTTCGTAATTCGGTGAGGTAATCAGCGTTACTTTCATTCTTGTGCTGATTCCTCCTGAAGAATTTGAATCGTTCCGCTATCAGCAGCAGTGTTGGGTTTAAGTGCTCCTGTAAGGTATCAACAATCTCATTAAAATTCTTGTCCATTGGTTTGGCTGGAGTGATCAAGTTTTGTAACAGCCCGTATGTCCTTGCGCCCATCAGATTTAGAAGTACCGATGCCTTTTTATCATCCGCTACTTCATTCGCCTTGCAATATACCTCCACTCTTTCCACATATGTGGTCCAATCTTCTATATCACTATCGAAAGCATAATATTGCCAGTCTTCGGCATCTTGAAAATCTAAAATGGCGCTTCCCGCGCTTTTCTTTCTTCCCCGCCGTGTTAAGATGGCGCCTCCCGCCGCTGCTGCCAACGCTGTTCTCCGCGGTTCCCGTTGCGACCTGCAGCTTTTCATGGTATTTCTATTTTTTTTATATATCGCTTCAATATTCTCTCCGTAATTGAAGAACCGTTACCGTTGTGGAGCGGGCCCTCTGGGACTTTCCCCTCCCTCTGCTCGGTCCGAACGCCGACCTGCTTCGCAGCACCGGCCGCACCCTGAGTGCTCCACCCTCTCTCTCTCTCTCTCGCTCTGCTTCTGCTTCCCGACTCGCTGCCCGGCCCCGTTGCAGAGCCATCCGATCGAGCTCTAGCCCGCCGCAGCCCAGGAAGGATCAGTGCACTACCTGCCACCAGCCCGTTTAGCTGGGGAAACCACAGACTGGAGACCAAGCCTGGCCCTCGTTTTCGAGATTCTTTGAGTTATTGTATTTTATTTTTTTTCTTGCTTCTGGCTTCGACCTTCATCTGAGGAATCGATCCCCTTAAGGTGCTGCCGAATTGCAGGTAAGTTCATTTCTAACTCGTCGCCACTGTTACATCCGTGTGTTAATGGAGACACGGAATGCAGGAGTTGATTTAACAAGTGTTTACTGAACAAAGTCTGGAGGTGAACTAACTACACAAGACGCTACACAGGCTTATATACCCGAGTGGTCACTACCGGTACTACAGCACACAGGGGCCCCAAAAACATAGTTCCTCTTAAAGGTACATACACTACACCCCATACCCTTTAATATCCACCCAGTCTAATCCCACTCTCCTGCTCACTCCCCGTACACTTTAATATCCATCCCAGTCTAATCCCACTCTCCTGCTCACGCCCCATACACTTTAATATCCATCCCAGTCTAATCCCACTCTCCTGCTCACTCCCCATACACTTTAATATTCCACCCAAACTAATCCCACTCTCCTGCTCACTCCCTATACGCTTTAATATCCCATGCCGTTTAATCCCAATCTCCTGCTCACTCCCCATACACATTACTAGTCCACGCAGTCTAATCCCACACTTCTACTCACTCCCAATGTCCTTTAATATCTCACCAGTCTAATCCCACTCTCCTGCTCACTCCCCATACCCTTTAATATCGCACCCAGTATAATCCCACTGTCCCGCTCACTCCCCATACCCTTTAATATCCCATCCAGTCTAATCCCACTCTTCTACTCAATCCCAAAGTCCTTTAATATCTCACCAGTCTACTCCCACTCTCCTGCTCACTCCCCACACCCTATAATATCCCACCCAGTCTAATCTCACTCTTCTACCTACTCCCAAAATCCTTTCAAATCTCACCAGTCTAACCCCACTCTACTGCTCACTCCCCATACCCTTTAATATGATACCCACTCTACACCCACTCTCCTGCTCACTCCCCATACAATTTAATATCCCACCCAGTCTAATCCCACTCTCCTGCTCACTCCCAATACCCTTTAATATCCACCCAGTCTAATCCCACTCTCCTGCTCACTCCCCATACCCTTTAATATCCCACCCAGTCGAATCCCACACTCCTGCTCATTCCCCGTACCCTGTAATATCCCACGCAGTCTAATTCCACTCTCCTGCTCACTCCCTGTGGTAAACCACTGTTAACCTGTACATGCCTGTGTGGTAAACCACTGTTAACCCTGTACAAGTCCAGGCATGTCTCAGCCCCTGGCTCCACCCCTAAGCCCGGGTATAAAGGTGACTCACCACCCTTCCCCCGACAGCTCTTAGGGTGGATTCACTAGCAGAGGCATGCTCTAGTTCTTAGTCAATAAAAGCCTACTTCATTTAAGTCCATCTCGTAGTCTTTGGTATTGTTGATAGCGCATCACTCCCCATATCCTTTAATATCCCATCCAGTCTAATCACACTCTCCCACTCACTCCCCATTCCCTTTAATATCCCACAGTCTTTCCCACTCTCCTGCTCACACCCCAAACCCTTTAATATCCCACCCAGTGTAATCCAACTCTCCATCTCACTTCCGATATCCTTTCATGTCCCACCCAGTCTAATCCCACTCTCCTACTCACTCCCCATATCCTTTAATATCCCACCCAGTCTAATCCCACTCTCCTGCACACTCCGCATACCCTGTAATATCCAACCCAGTCTAATCCCACTCTCCTGCTCACTCCCAATACACTTTAATATCCCACCGAGTCTAATCCCACTGTCCCGCTCACTCCCCATACCCTTTAAGATGCCATCCAGTCTAATCCCACTCTCCTGTTCACTCACCATACCCTTTAATATCGCACCTAGTGTAAACCCACTCTCCTTCTCACTCCCCATACCCTGTAATGTCCCACCCAGTGTAAACCCACTCTCCTTCTCACTCCCTATACCCTTTTAATATCCCATGCAGTATAATCCCAAACTCCTGCTCACTCCCCATACCTTTTAATCTCTCACCCAGTCTAATCCCACCATCCTGCTCACTCCCAACGTCCTTTAATATCTCACCAGTCTAATCCCACTCTCCTGCTCACTCCTCATATACTTTAACATCCCATCCAGTCTAATCCCACTCTCCTGCTCACTCCCCATACCCTTTAATATCCCACCCAGTCTAATCCCACTCTCCTGCTCACTCCCAATGTCCTTTAATATCTCACCAGTCTAATCCCACACTCCTGCTCACTCCCCATATACTTTAATATCCCATCCAGTCTGCAATGATCAGTAACCTGTCATTCTGGAATGTTACACTAGGTGGTGCTGTATATATATATATGTGGGCTACCCACGATGCACTAGTCTACCCGCAAGGCAGCAGTCAAGATGGAGGCCTCTGCAGATACTGTACCTATTCCACATGTGCTCAATAAAGTGTCTAGCAATAGCTAGCTATACTTAATAAAAACAACTAGTTATTAATGAACACAACACAGTCTAATACCACTCTCCTGCACACTCCCCATACACTTTACTATCCCACCCAGTCTAATCACACACTGCTACTCACTCCCAAAGTCCTTTACTATCTCACCAGTCTAATCCCACTCTCCCGCTCACTCCCCATACCCTTTAATATTCCACGCAGTCTAATCCCACTCTCCTGCTCACTCCCTATACCCTTTAATATCCCACCCAGTCTAATCCCACTCTCCTGCGCACACCCGATACCCTTTAATATCTAACCAATTCTAACCCTACTCTCCTGCTCACAACCCATTCCCTTTAATATACCACCCATCCGTTTCCCACACTCCTGCTCATTCCTCATAGCCTTTAATATCCCACGCACTCTAATCCCACTCTCCCGCTCACTCCTCATGCTCTTTAATATTTCGCCCAGCCTAATCCCACTCTCCTGCTCACTCCCCATACCCTTTAATATCCCATGCAGACTGATCCCACTCTCCTGCTCATTCCCCATAACCTTTAATATCCCACCAAGTCTAATCCCACACTCCCGCTCATCCCCCATACCCTTTCACATCGCACCCAGTCTAATCGCACTCTCCTGCTCACTCCCCATACCCTTTACTCTCCCACCCAGACTAATCCCACTCTTCGATTCACTCCCAAAGTCCTTTAACATCTCATCCAGTCTAAACGCACTCTCCTCCTCATTCCCCATAACCTTTAATATCCCACCGAGTCTAATCCCACTCTCCTGCTCACACCCCATGCCCTTTCATATCCCACCCATTCTAAACGCACTCTCCTGCTCACTCCCCATGACCTTTAATATCCCACCCAGTGTAATCCGACTCTCCTTCTCACTCCCGATATCCTTTAATATCCCACCCAGTCTAATTCCACTCTCCTGCACACTCCCCATACCCTTTAATATCCCACCCAGTCTAATCCCACTCTCCTGCACACTCCCCATACCCTTGAATTATCCCACCCAGTCTAATCCCACCCTCCTGCTCACACCCCATGCACTTTAATATCTCACCCAGTCTAATCCCACTGTCCCGCTCACTCCCCATTTCTTTTAATATGCCATCCAGTCTAATCCCACTCTCCTGCTCACTCCCTGTATCCTTTAATATGCCACCCAGTCTAATCCCACTCTCATGCTCACTCACCATACCGTTTAATATCTATTCCAGGCTAATCCCACTCTCCTGCTCACTCCCCATACCCTTTAATATCCCACCCAGTCTAATCGCACTCTCCCGCTCACTCCCCTTACCCTTTAATATCCCACCCAGTCTAATCCCACTCTCGTGCTCATTCCCCGTATACTTTAATATCCATCCAGTCTAATCCCACTCTCCTGCTCACTCCCCTTACCCTTTAATATCCCACCCAGTCTAATCCCACTCTCCTGCTCATTCCCCTTACCCTTTAATATCCTACCCAGTCTAATCCCACTCTCCTGCTCACTCCCCTTACCCTTTAATATCCCACCCAGTCTAATCGCACTCTCCCGCTCACTCCCCTTATCCTTTAGTATCCCACCCAGTCTAATCCCACTCTCCTGCTCATTCCCCGTATCCTTTAATATCCACCCAGTCTAATCCCACTCTCCTGCTCACTCCCCATACCATTTAAAATCCCACACAGTCTAAACCCACTCTGCTGCTGACTTCCCATACCCTTTGTTGTGGTGAAAATAAATTCACATCTAAACCGTGTAAAAGTAAAATGATGCAGTTTATTATCAGAGCTCTGGGAGAAGAGTCTCAGACCCCGCAGTCTGTGCGAGCACCTTCTCGTTCTCTCTTGGTTGGTACTGCTTTTTATTCTATTTTCATCCAATCACATTGTATTACAATAATCACCTGATCACATATGGATTCTTTTCAGTATTAGTAAAGGTTAGTTACATCTTACTATGCCTTTGGTCACAGGTCAAGTTCCCATGACCCCTATATTCTGCTGTGTCTACAATTTTTCGCTAAAGCAGCATATTCCTTATCGCTTACGCAAAACGCACATATTCTGTCTGGTTCCACAACTGCGTCTTGTCTTGGTTTTTCAAAGCTTCTCACATTGTTCTTTGTTTAGTTTTGCCTTTTTACGTAAGTCAATTTTTATTGTGATATTTCTTATCTCAACCTGGTTTCTTTTAGTCACTTTCACATGACCCCACTCCTTTGTTCTGACTTTAATTTTGCTGGCATCACTTAAGTAGTGGTCACATCGGCTGTCCGAATTCTGAGAGGGTTCAATTTAACCCCTTCAATACAATAGCTAATTAATCCTCTCCTGCAATGATTCTGGCGGTTAGGCCCTCATGACCATTCTTGGTCTGCAATACTGGGCTGCAGGTCATAGGTTACAGTATCAACAACTCGTTTGTAACTGAGCCCATCCTTTCTGTTCTGTTTCTTATCTCTGCCACCTGGATTATGACATCTGGTTCTACAGGCTGCCAGACCATATTTGCTAGGCTGAGGCTTCTTTAATAATCTACGCAAGCCATTTTGTTTCTTTATGTTCCTACTTCAATTTTAGCTGATTTTATTAAATCTTTCTCACAGTTCAGCATTAGCTGTGTGTAGCTTGGTGGCTATGCCTTATCTTATTCATGTAAGGCTCCATTGTATAAAGTCCTTGAGCTGGGCAGACATTTTATCGTCACCTGGCTTCTCCTCAGCTCTTAGTGATTTCGCACATAACCCCTTTCTCTTTCCTTTGTCTAAAGTAATTTGTTTGCTCTGCATTTTAAACACTGAGAGGATTTGCTTTCAACCCTTTCACCTTTAATATCCCTCCCAGTCTAATCCCACTCTCCCGCTCACTCCCCATACCCTTTAATATCCCATCCAGTCTAATCCCACTCTCCTGCTCATTCCCCATACACTTTAATACACCATCCAGTCTAATCCCACTCTACTGCTCACTCCCCATACACTTCAATATCCCACCCAGTCTAATCCCACTCTCCTGCTCACTCCCCATACACTTCAATATTCCACCCAGTCTAATCCCACTCTCCTGCTCACTCCCCATACCCTTAAATTTCTCATCCAGTCTAATCCCACTCTTCTACTCACTCCCAAAGTCCTTTAATATCTCACCAATCTAATCCCACTCTCCGGCTCACTCCCTATGCCCTTTAATATCCCACACAGTCTAATCCCACTCTCCTGCTCACTCCCCATACCCTTTACTATCCCACCCAGTCTAATTCCACTCTCCAGCTCACGCCCGATACACTTTAATATCCCATCCAGTCTAATCCCACTCTCCTGCACACTCCACATACCCTTTACTATCCCACCCAGTCTAATTCCACTCTCCTGCTCACTCCCCATAACCTTTAATATCTCACCCAGTGTAATCCCACTCTCCTGCTCACTCCTCAAAGCCTTAAATATCCCACCCAGTCTAATCCCACTCTCCTGCTCACTCACAATACCCTTTAATATCCCACCCAGTCTAATCCCACTCTCCTGCTCACTCCCCATACCTTTAATATCCCACCCAGTCTAATCCCACTCTCCTGCTCACTCCCCATAAACTTTAATATCCACCCAGTATAATCCCACTCTCCTGCTCACTCCCCGTACCCGTTAATATCCCACACAGTCTAATCCCACTGTCCTGCTCACTCCCCATACACTTTAATATCCCACCCAGTCTAATCCCACTGGCCCGCTCACTCCCCATGCACTTTAATATCCACCCAGTCGAATCCCAATCTCCTGCTCACCCCTCATATCATTTAACAATCCACCCAGTGTAATCCCACTCTCCTGCTCACTCCCCATACCCTTTAATATCCCTCCCAGTGTAATCCCACTCTCCTGCTCACTCCCCATACCCTTTAATATCCCTCCCAGTCTAATCCCACTCTCCTGCTCACTCCCCATACCCTTTAATATCCCTCCCAGTCTAATCCCACTCTCCTGCTCACTCCCCATACCCTTTAATATCCCTCCCAGTCTAATCCCACACTCCTGCTCACTCCCCATACCCTTTAATATCCCACCCAGTCTAATCCCACTCTCCTGCTCACTCCCCATACACTTTAATATCCCAGCCAGTCTAATCCCACTCTCCTGCTCACTCACCATTCCCTTTAATATCGCACCCAGTCTAATCCCACTCTCCTGCTTACTCCTCATGCCCTTTAATATCCCACAGTCTAATCCCACACTCCTGCTCACTCCCCATATCCTTTAATATCCCACCCAGTCTAATCCCACTCTTCTATTCACTCCCAAAATCCTTTAACATCTCACCAGTCTAATCCCACTCGCATGCTCACTCCCCATACACTTTAATATCTCACACAGTGCAATCACACTCTCCCGTACACTCCCCATACACTTTAATATCCCACCCAGTCTAATCCCACTCTCCTGCTCATTCCCCACACCATTTAATATCCCACCCAATCTAATCACACCCTCCTGCTCACTCCCCATACCCTTTCATATTCCTCCCAGCATAATCCCACTCTCCTGCTCACTCACCATACACTTCAATGTCAGTCACAGTCTAATCCCACTCTCCTGCTCACTCCCAATACCCTTTGATATCCCACCCAGTCTAATCCCACTCTCTTGCACACTCCCTGGCCTAGAAATTGAGTTTGCCTCCGGCAGGGCTGTAGCGCCCGAAATTTAGCGCCAGCGTTAATTGCCGCTGCGCCCGCCAAAAATTCAGCTGCGCCGCGCCCAGACGGCTGCGGGCGCTAATGGAGGGTGTCAGCGCCTCGCAATGGGCGCTGAATGCAGGATTGCGGCGCTAATCCCCCGCTGCGGCACCCGATGCGGTGCGGCAGGCTGTGGTACTGCAGGCCTCCTCCTTCTGTTAAGGAGGAGCTGCCTGCAGCCGACCGCTGGCCGGTGGATTCGCACGAAAAATGAGCCCGGCACCTCGGAGAAGTGCCGGGCTCCCGGCCCACACACATCTGTGCCGCGGGGGGGTGGTGGAGGAGTCCGGGGAGGGAGGTGCGGGCAGGCGGCCGCCTGGAAAGCGGCCGGCCGCCGCGCCACCTTAATGCGCCAGCGCTAAGTCCAGCAAGAACTTCTGAAAAATCGTTGGTTGCGGCTGCCACGGGCGAGGCGGCCGCAACTGAATTTCGGCGTCCGGCCGCGTTACCACGGCAACCGGGACGCTGCGCACACCGATGACGTCATCGGTGCCGGCGCAGCGCTACCGGCTAACGCCGATGGTAGGGCCCAAATCAATTTCCGAAGCGGCTGTAATTCCGGCGCAAGGCCCTCTAGCGCCTCTAATTGGGCGCTAACCCCACTCAATTTTGAGGCCCCCATACCCTTTAATATCCCACCCAGTCTAATCCCACTCTCCTGCTCACTCCCCATACACTTTAATATCCCATCCAGTCTAATCCCACTCTCCTGCTCACTCCCCGTATCCTTTAATATCACACCCAGTCTAATCCCACTGTCATGCTCACTCACCATTCCCTTTAATATCTATTCCAGTCTAATCCCACTCACCTGCTCACTCCCCATACCATTTAAAATCCCACCCAGTCTAATCCCACTCTCCCGCTCACTCCCCATACCATTTAAAATCCCACCCAGTCTACTCCCACGCTCCTGCTCACTCCCCATACACTTTAATATCCCACCCAGTCTAATCCCACTCTCCTGCTCACTCCCCGTATACTTTAATATCACACCCAGTCTAATCCCACTCTCCCGCTCACTCTCTATACCCTTTAATATCCTACCCAGTCTAATCCCACTCTCCTGCTCACTCCCCTTACCCTTTAATATCCCACCCAGTCTAATCGCACTCTCCCGCTCACTCCCCTTATCCTTTAGTATCCCACCCAGTCTAATCCCACTCTCCTGCTCATTCCCCGTATCCTTTAATATCCACCCAGTCTAATCCCACTCTCCTGCTCACTCCCCATACCATTTAAAATCCCACACAGTCTAAACCCACTCTGCTGCTGACTTCCCATACCCTTTGTTGTGGTGAAAATAAATTCACATCTAAACCGTGTAAAAGTAAAAAGATGCAGTTTATTATCAGAGCTCTGGGAGAAGAGTCTCAGACCCTGCGGTCTGTGCGAGCACCTTCTCGTTCTCTCTTGGTTGGTACAGCTTTTTATTCTATTTTCATCCAATCACATTGTATTACAATAATCACCTGATCACATTGTATTACAATAATCACCTGATCACATATGGATTCTTTCCAGTATTAGTAAAGGTTAGTTACATCTTACTATGCCTTTGGTCACAGGTCAAATTCCCATGACCCCTATATTCTGCTGTGTCTACAATTTTTCGCTAAAGCAGCATGGCCTAGAAATTCAGTTGGGCGCACCAGCCGTTAGCGCCTTAGGGGGAGTAGATCTCGAGCGCTAGGCGCTTATCGCCTGGGCGCAGCGCGATCTGCGCCTCTCCCCAACTTCAGGACACATTTAGCGCCGGCGCAAAGTCTTAGCGCGCGCCCTGCTGCGCGCGCAGATCATGACGTCATATAATAGTGCAACGCCCTTTGTGCGCCCCAAACCGGAACTTCACTCACGCCGGCCCATTGTGCGCCAGGCGTCCCGCACGACTGTGAAGTGGAACGGTACACAGGCCAGCCGGGCCGGGGGGAGCGCTAATTAAAGGGCACTTACCCAGCAGTATAAAGGCCAGCCATTTTGCAGCATTCACTCTTGTGCAACGGTTGTTTGGACAGAGACCAAGGAGGAGAGTTTACTGGTTTGGACCAACACTTGGACAGGTATTTTTGGCTCAGGCCAGAGCTTACCAATTATCTTAGCCTTCATTCAGAGCTCAGTGTTTGCCAGCATATAATGGGGGCTGCATTGGGTGGCAATGCTGAATTTCAGCCTTATGCCAGAAGGGCTTACAGACGCCGTGAGAGAGTGGCAGCCCTGGCTAGATGCAATGGGGGCAACAGGCGTCGCCAACTGAGACCTTACCCACGCAGGGTATACCGTCAGCAGACCTCCTATCTGACCATGTCTGCCGCGATGTGTGTTAGGAGGCTGCGATTCCGATGGGAGGTGGTTGCAGACATCTGCCGGCTGCTTCAGAGAGATCTGCAGCCACAGCTGGTGCGCAGGACGTCTCTGTCGGTGGCAGTGAAGGTGACGGTGGCTCTCAACTTCTATGCCTCCGGCTCCTTCCAATCCGCTACTGGGGACATCGCTAACATCTCCCAGTTCGCCGTGGATTGCTGCATCCGCCAGGTGACCGAAGCCCTTTTCAGAAGGAGACATCAATTCATCTCCTTCCCCATGACCCTGGACAAGCAGCAGCAGCGTGCAGTGGGGTTTGCAAGAATAGCGGGCTTCCCCATGGTGCAGGGCGCCATTGACTGCACGCATGTGGCTTTGCGGGCACCTCTTGAGCATGCCGAGGATTACCGCAACCGGAAGGGCTACCATTCCCTCAATGTACAGCTGGTGTTTGACCACAGGCAGCGCATCCTAGCTGTCAATGCCCGCTTTCCAGGCAGCAGCCACGATGCCTTTATCCTGCGACAGACAACTGTGGCTGACATGTTCCAGGCACAGCCTCCCCCAAGAGGATGGCTTATCGGGGACAAAGGTTATCCTTTGTGTACCTGGCTCATGACCCCGCTGCGCGCGCCCACGACCCCTGCTGAAGAGGCATACAACGAGAGCCATCAAGCAACGAGGAACCTCATAGAACAAACAATTGGCGTGCTCAAGCAACGGTTCTGCTGTCTCGATCGCTCCGGGGGAGCCCTCCAGTATTCGCAGGATCGAGTCTCCCAATTCGTCATCGTTTGCTGCATGCTGCACAACCTGGCCATCCGCAGGACTCAGGCACTGCCACCTCACGTTGGACCACCACCTCAGGAGGAGGAGCATGAGGACGACGAGGACGAGGAGTACCAGCCCAGGAGGGACGCACAAGGTCCAAGGGCCGTCCGTCGTCGGCTCATTGAACGTCACTTCTAGGCCCCCTGTCAGGGAATGGCTTGTGCCAATGATAGAACATGATTGCAGCCGCTCCGCAAGCCCTCAGCCGGTTAAGGCAACAAAGACTTCAAAGATCAAACATGGACAATGTGAATAAATAAAATGCTTTATTGTACAAACTCTGGGCCCTTCCCACATGAAAACCAAAAACAGAGGAAACCCCCAAAAAACACTCAAACACATTACTCGCTCCCACAACCTGGGGAGGATTAATAAAATAGGGCAACTAAAATGGCCGTCATTGTCGGCCTTCGTCCAAAACAAACATCACATCATCGGCCTTCAAAAAACTAACATCCAATTCTCGGCCTCAAGAAACAAACACAAATGGCCACACATTCGAATATTTGGGCCGCTAGGGCGATGCCTTGGCCATCTTTGGGTGGCCCCTGCCCGCCCTGCTGCTCCGCCTCAAAGTAAGGCCATTGGCTGCTGCAAGGCTGGGGGCAGGCTCCTGAGGGGCACATGTCGTGACGGCAGATGCCCTTAGGGGTCGGCCTAGTCGAGGTCTGGGCGTCGAGCGGCCGGCTGCTGATTGCTGCAGCTGTGGCTGGCCAGCATCAGTCGCTGCAGCAGCTCCTGGCAGCTCCACTGGGGGAGTGGCAGTGGCGGCTGGAGGAATGGCGGCAAGCTGGCGGATGGCAGGCGCTCGCTGGTCGCCTGAGACACTGGCACTCGCCCGGGCCAGCACTGCAGCATGCGCACCAATCTGCCGAGGGACAGACCGATGTGCTGCTGCAGCGCGCCGGGTGCCCTGGTGATGCCTGGCTGACACAGCGAGTGTGGCAGCAGTGAGTGCCCGTGTTGACCTGTTCACTGACTGCAGCAGAGCAGCCAGTGACTGGACGGCACCACTAATCACCTGGCCAGTCGCTGCAAGATCTGCCCGGTATTCCGCCCGACTGGTGGCCTCTAAGGGCCCGAACTCGGCCACACTCCGAGAGAGGGAATCGATGGACTCAGGCAACCGTGACACTACCGCCATGAGCTCCGTGTGCCGGCGCTCCGAGTCCGCGGACAAGTCTTCGAGGCCTTCCATCTCCTCGGCGAAGAGCATCTCCTGACTGGAGGCCGGACTCTCCCTCTGGGGAGAAGGCCGCCGAGCTGGCCGACCCTTCCTGCGTTGATGGAGGCCACTGGGCCCAGCAATTGGACTCCCCTCCGACGCATCCCCCCTCTGGGGAGAAGGCCGCCGAGCTTCCACCCCCCTCCCGCCTTTCTGCAGCACGCAGGTCCCAGGAGCTCCCCTCCCCTCCGACACTTCCGCCACGCTGCCCTCCAGGGAAGACGTGTCCCGTACATTGGCCTGGGTGTCCGCGGCTGAGGGTTCCCCTGATGGGCCGCCTTCCTCTTGCTCCTCCGCCTGCTCCTCCTCGGAGGGTCTGTCACTGGCAAGTTGAGGGACCTCCTCTTGACCATCTGAAAGCAGGAAGGCACAAGGGTAGCTTTAGAGTGAGGAGAGGGCGTCAGTGCGGGATGCATGAGTGGTGGCATTCAGCGCATTGGTCGGACAGTGGCAAAGGATGTAGATCTGATGCGCAAGTGGGACGAGAGAGGTGCAAAAGGTGATGTCCTTACCATTGCTTCCCAGAACAGGGTCGGCATCTCCACATGCAACGGGCCCAATCACCCGGCGACCCATGAGGCGCTCCATGCAATGTTGCAGGTCGGTGAGTGGCTGGATATGGGGTCGTCCTCCCCCGGTCGCAGTCTGGCTCCTGCGATTATTCGCCAGCTTGGCCTGCAAGAGAAAGGACGGCCTCTAAGTACAGTGTGTCGCCATGATCTGGTGTGCACTGCCTCCCATGGTGGAATAGCCTGGCCAGTGTGTCACCATGATCTGGTGTGCACTGCCTCCCATGGTGGAATAGCCTGGCCAGTGTGTCGCCATGATCTGGTGTGCACTGCCTCCCATGGTGGAAGAGCCTGGCCAATGTGTCGCCATGATCTGGTGTGCACTGCCTCCCATGGTGGAATAGCCTGGCCAGTGTGTCGCCATGATCTGGTGTGCACTGCCTCCCATGGTGGAATAGCCTGGCCAGTGTGTCGCCATGATCTGGTGTGCACTGCCTCCCATGGTGGAATAGCCTGGCCAGTGTGTTCAGTGCAGAATGTGCAATTGATGCTCATGCCTGTGCCATAGCTGCTGGATGAAGGCTGGCCATTAGAGCTTTCAGGTCCCTTTGCCCATAATGTGAGGTGCACATGCAAGGATGAGGAGGTCATTGGAAAGGGTACTCACCCTGACAATGCGTGTGAGGTCATTTATCTTTTTGCGGCATTGGGCACCGGTCCTGGGGACGTCGCTGTTGGCTGACAGCTTGCTGGCGACATGCCTCCAGGCTCTCCTGTAGACGCGGACCGTCGCCTTCTTGCCATTGTCCGGGTACAAAACATGGCGCCTCTTCTCCACAGCAGCAAGCAGCACACTCAGATCACGCTCTGAGAAGCGCTGCGCACGTTCACGGGCCTTCTCCATGTCTTCAGGCGCTATTTGGGTCCAGCAGCAGTGTTCAGGCCTAGCTGGAGGGCTCCACTATCCAGGGCGTGGCAGCAGACACAGTCGACCCTTCCCCCTTAAGAGCTGGCCGGCGCCAGGGTGTCTGCTGTCAGTCACGAGATGGCCGCACCTGCGCTGCGCCCGGCCTCGCCGCTATCAATCACCACCTCCGGCTTAGCGCCCAAAGAGAGGCGTCCAACAGCAGTTTTAGCGCTCGCCCGAACTAGTAGGGCGAAGCTAATGAATATCGGAGAAGTGGCCTAGATTTGGAGGCAGCCGCTAACTTTAGCGGACGCCCCACTTTAGCGCCCCAAAAGTGGCGTCAATGAATTTCTAGGCCCATATTCCTTATCACTTACGCAAAACGCACATATTCTGTCTGGTTCCACAACTGCGTCTTGTCTTGGTTTTTCAAAGCTTCTCACATTGTTCTTTGTTTAGTTTTGCCTTTTTACGTAAGTCAATTTTTATTGTGATATTTCTTACCTCAACCTGGTTTCTTTTAGTCACTTTCACATGACCCCACTCCTTTGTTCTGACTTTAATTTTGCTGGCATCACTTAAGTAGTGGTCACCTCGGCTGTCCGAATTCTGAGTGGGTTCAATTTAACCCCTTCAATACAATAGCTAATTAATCCTCTCCTGCAATGATTCTGGCGGTTAGGCCCTCGTGACCCTTCTTGGTCTGCAATACTGGGCTGCAGGTCATAGGTTACAGTATCAACAACTCGTTTGTAACTGAGCCCATTCTTTCTGTTCTGTTTCTTATCTCTGCCACCTGGATTATGACGTCTGGTTCTACAGGCTGCCAGACCATATTTGCTAGGCTGAGGCTTCTTTAATAATCTACGCAAGCCATTTTGTTTCTTTATGTTACTACTTTAATTTTAGCTGATTTTATTAAATCTTTCTCACAGTTCAGCATTAGCTGTGTGTAGCTTGGTGGCTATGCCTTATCTTATTCATGTAAGGCTCCATTGTATAAAGTCCTTGAGCTGGGCAGACATTTTATCTAGCCACCTGGCTTCTCCTCAGCTCTTAGTGATTTCGCACATAACCCCTTTCTCTTTCCTTTGTCTAAAGTAATTTGTTTGCTCTGCATTTTAAACACTGAGAGGATTTGCTTTCAACCCTTCCACCTTTAATATCCCTCCCAGTCTAATCCCACTCTCCCGCTCACTCCCCATACCCTTTAATATCCCATCCAGTCTAATCCCACTCTCCTGCTCATTCCCCATACACTTTAATACACCATCCAGTCTAATCCCACTCTCCTGCTCACTCCCCATACACTTCAATATTCCACCCAGTCTAATCCCACTCTCCTGCTCACTCCCCATACCCTTTAATATCTCATCCAGTCTAACCCTACTCTTCTACTCACTCCCAAAGTCCATTAATATCTCACCAGTCTAATCCCACTCTCCTGCTCACTCCCCATACCCTTTATTATCCCATCCAATCTAATCCCACTCTCCTGCTCAATCCCCATACCCTTTAATAGCCCACCCAGTCTAATCTCACTCTCCCGCTCACTCCCCATACATTTAATATCTCACCCTGTCTAATCCCACTCTCCTGCTCACTCCCCATACACTTTAATATCCCACCCTGTTTAATCCCGCTCTCCCGCTTACTTTTTATACCGTTTAATATCCCACACAATCTAATCCCGCACTCCCGCTCACTCCCCATACCCTTTAATAGCCCACCCAGTCTAATCCCACTCTCCTGCTCACTCCCCATACTCTTTAATATCCACCCAGTCGAATCCCACTCTCCTGCTCACTCCCCATACACTTTAATATCCCACCCAGTGTAATCCCACTCTCCTGCTCACTCCCCATACCCTTTAATAGCCCACCCAGTCTAATCCCACTCTCCTGCTCACTCCCCATACTCTTTAATATCCACCCAGTCTAATCCCACTCTCCTGCTCACTCCACATACCCATTAATATCCCACCCAGTCTAATCCCGCACTCCCGCTCACTCCCCATACCCTTTAATATCCCATCCAGTGTAATCCCACTCTCCTGCTCACTCCCTGTACCCTTTAATTTCCCACCCAGTCTAATCCCACTTTCCTGCTCACTCCCCATACCCTTTAATATTCCACCCAATCTAATCCCACTCTCCTGCTCACTCCCTGTACCCTTTAATTTCCCACCCAGTCTAATCCCACTCTCCTGCTCATTCCCCATAACCTTTAATATCTCACCCGGTGTAATCCAAATCTCCTGCTCACTCCTCATAACTTTTCATATCCCACGTAGTCTAATCCCACTCTCCCGCTCACTCCTCATGCTCTTTAATATCCCACAGTCTAATCCCACTCTCCCGCTCACTCCCCATACCCTTTAATATCTCACCCAGAATAATCCCAATCTCCTGCTCACTCCCCATACCCTTTAATATTCCACCCAGAATAATCCCACTCTCCTGCTCACTCCCCATACCCTTTAATATTCCACCCAGAATAATCCCACTCTCCTGCTCACTCCACATACCCTTCAAAATCCCACCCAGTCTAATCCCACTCTCCTGCTCATTCCCCATACCCTTTTTGTATCCCACACAGTCTAATCCCACAATCCTGCTCACTCCCCGTACCCTTCAATATCCCACCCAGTCTAATCCCACTGTCCCGCTCACTCCCCATACACTTTAATATCCATCCAGTCTAATCCCACACTCCTGCTCACACCCCATACCCTTTAATATCCACATAGTCGAAACCCAATCTCCTGCTCACCCCTCATACCTTTAATATCCCACCTAGGCTAATCCTACTCTCCTGCTCACGCCCCATACCCTTTAATATCCCACCCAGGCGAATCCCACTGTCCCGCTCACTCCCCATACACTTTAATATCCGACACTGTCTAATCCCACTCTCCCGCTCCCTCCCCATACCCTTTAATATCCCAACCAGTCTAATCCCACCCTCCTGCTCACTCCCCATATCCTTTAATATCCCACACAGTCTAATGCCACTCTCCTGCTTACTCCTCATGCCCTGTAATATCCCACAGTCTAATTCCACTCTCCTGGTCACTCCCCATACCATAGCATTTCGGGCCTCGAGACATTGCCGCTGTAGTAGGACTCCTGGGTGTACTTCTGTGTGGGGACTCCGGCGGTGTAGAGCTGGTCTGAGACCTGGATGGGGAAGATGGCTGATTCCAAGATGGCGGCCCGCTCGGCGCGCATGAGGCGGTGAGGGCCGCATGGCCGGAAAATAAGAGTCAGAGTTTTTCTGGGCCACGTCCAGCGATCGCGCAGTGGCCACTTCCTTTTTTAAGTCCAGGGCCTCCTTCCCCAGCAGTCTCTGCCGGATATAATTCGATTTGAGGCCCGTGATGAAGGAATCGCGGACCAATTCGTCAGAGTACGCGTTGGCCGTCACGGCCTTGCAGTTACAGTCCCGGACCAAGTCCTTTAGGCCCTGTAAGAAATCGTCCATTGATTCCTCAGGCCGCTGCCTGCGTGTAGCCAGCAGATGTCTGGCGTACACTTCGTTTACTGGCCTCTGGTATTGGGCCTTCAGGATAGTGATGGCCTCCGTGTAAGAGGTGGCGTCCCGGATGAACGAATAAATCCGATGATTAACGCGAGTAGTCAGTCGACTCAGTTTATCTACCTCGCGAGCGGATGAGGCCCTCGCGAAGAGTTCGAAGCATTTGAGCCAGTGTCCAAATTGATTTGATGCTTCAGCAGAATGTGGATCCAAGTCCAGACGCTCTGGTTTTAGGAGTCGATCCATCCTAGTATTCTTTAGTGATTAAAATTGATGTGCCTTCAATAACCACAAAACTAGAAGTTATAAACTTGAACAAGTTGGCTTTTAATCACTAAGATCAGAGCTAACATCTCAACACACTGACTGGCTTGCAGGAATGAGTCATAAAGATCCTGGGATCTTTATGTAAGAGAAGTCAGGGGTGGAGCCAAGAGCCAAGACCTGGAACATTCCAGGTTAGTCAGGAAAGAGGAAGTGCAACTATACACCGTGTGGGGGAGGGTCATATACATGAGTGCAAAACGAACACAGGCAAGACAAACACATTTCATTACAACCCTTTAATATCCCACCCAGTCTAATCCCACTCTCCTGCTCACTCCCTGTACCCTTTACTGACCCACCCAGTCTAATCCCACTCTTCTATTCACTCCCAAAGTCCTTTAACAACTCACCAGTCTAATCCCACTCTCCTGCTCACTCCCCATATCCTTTAATAACCCATTCAGTCTAAATGCACTCTCCTGCTCATTCCCCATAACCTTTAACATCCCAACGAGTCTAATCCCACTCTCATGCTCACTCCCCATACACTTTAATATCTCACCCAGCCTAATCCCACTCTCCCGCTCACACCCCATACACTTCAATATCTCACCCAGGCTAATCCCACTCTCCTGCTCACTCCCCATACCCTTCAAAATCCCACCCAGTCTAATCCTACTCTCCTGCTCATTCCCCATACCCTTTAATATACCATCAAGTCTAATCCCACTCTCCCGCTCACTTCCCATACCCTTTCTATATCCCACCCAGTCTAATCCCACTCTCCTGCTCACTCCCCATATCCTTTAATATCCCACCCAGTCTAATCCCACTCTCCTGCTCACTCCTCATAACATTTAATATCCCACCCAGTCTAATCCCACTCTCCTGCTCACTCCTCATACCCATTAATATCCCACCCAGTCTAATCCCACTGTCCCGCTCACTCCCCATATCCTTTAATATCCCACCCAGTCAAATGCCACTGGCCCGCTCACTCCCCATACACTTTAATATCCATCCAGTCTAATCCCACACTCCTGCTCACAGCACATACCCTTAAATATCCACCCAGTCGAATCCCACTCTCCTGCTCACCCCTCATACCTTTAATATCCCAATTAGGCTAAACCTACTCTCCTGCTCACACCCCATACCCTTTAACATCCCACCCAGTCTAATCCCACTGTCCCGCTCCCTCCCCATACCCTTCAATATCCCAACCAGTCTAATCCTACTCTCCTACTCACTCCCCATACCCTTTAATATCCCACGTAGTCTAATCCCACTCTCCTGCTCACTCCTCATATCCTTTAATATCCCACCCAGTCTAATCCCTCTCTCCTGCTCACTCACCATAGCCTTTAAAATTCCACCCAGTCTAATCCTCCTCTCCTGATTACGCCCCATACACTTTCTTATCCACCCAGTCTAATCCCACCCTCCTGCTCATTCCCCATACACTTTAATACACCATCCAGTCTAATCCCACTCTCCTGCTCACTCCCCAAACCCTTTAATATCCCACCCAGTCTAATCACACTCTCGTGCTCACTCCCCATACACTTTAATATCCCACCAAGTCTAATCCCACTCTCCTACTCACTCCCCATACACTTTAATATCCCACACAGTCTAATCCCACTCTCCTACTCACTCCCCATACTCTTTAATATCCCACCCAGTCTAATCCCACTCTCCTGCTCACTCCCCAAATCCTTTAATATCCCACCAAGTCTAATCCCACTCTCATGCTCACTCCCCATATCCTTTAATATCCCACCCAGTCTAATCCCACTATCCTGCTCACACCCCATACCATTTAATATACCACCCAGTCTAATCCCACTGTCCCGCTCACTCCCCATACCCTTTAATATCCCACCCAGTCTAATCCCACTGGCCCGCTCACTCCACATACACTTTAATATGCATCCAGTCTAATCCCACACCCCTGCTCACACCCCATACCCTTTAATATCCACCCAGTCGAATCCCAATCTCCTGCTCACCCCTCATACCTTTAATATCCCACCCAGTCTAATCCCACTCTCCTGCTCACTCCCCATACACTTTAATATCCCACACAGTCTAATCCCACTCTCCTGCTCACTCCCCAAATCCTTTAATATCCCACCAAGTCTAATCCCACACTCCTGCTCACTCCCCAAACTCTTTAATGTCCCACCCAGTCTAATACCACTCTCCTGCTGACTCCCCATACCCTTTAATATCCACCCAGTCTAATGCCACTCTCCCGCTCATTCCCCATACCCTTTAATATCCCACCCAGTCTAATCCAACTCTCCTGCTCAATCCCCATACTCTTCAATATCCCACCCAGTCTAATCCCACTGTCCTGCTCACTCCCCAAATCCCTTAATATCCCACCAAATCTAACCGCACTCTCCTGCTCACTCCCCGAACCCTTTAATGTCCCACAGACTAATACCACTCTCCTGCTCACTCCCCATACCCTTTAAAGCCCAGCCAGTCTAATTTCACTCTCCGCTCACTCCCCATACATTTAATATCCCACCCTGTCTAATCCCACTCTCCTGCTCACTCCCCATACCCTTTAATATCCCACATAGTCTAATCCCACTCTCCTGCTCACACCTCATATCCTTTAATATCCCACATAGTCTAATCCCACTCTCCTGCTCACACCTCATATACTTTAATATCCACCCAGTCTAATCCCTGTCTCCTGCTCACTCCCGAAACCCTTTAATATCCCACCAAATCTAATCCCATTCTCCTGCTCTCTCCCCATACCCTTTAAAGCCCACCCAGTCTAATTTCACTCTCCGCTCACTCCCCATACATTTAATATCCCACCCTGTCTAATCCCACTCTCCTGCTCACTCCCCATACCCTTTAATATCCCACCAAGTCTAATCCCACTCTCCTACTCACTCCCCATACACTTTAATATCCCACACAGTCTAATCCCACTCTCCTACTCACTCCCCATACTCTTTAATATCCCACCCAGTCTAATCCCACTCTCCTGCTCACTCCCCAAATCCTTTAATATCCCACCAAGTCTAATCCCACTCTCATGCTCACTCCCCATATCCTTTAATATCCCACCCAGTCTAATCCCACTATCCTGCTCACACCCCATACCATTTAATATCCCACCCAGTCTAATCCCACTGTCCCGCTCACTCCCCATAACCTTTAACATCCCAACGAGTCTAATCCCACTCTCATGCTCACTCCCCATACACTTTAATATCTCACCCAGCCTAATCCCACTCTCCCGCTCACACCCCATACACTTCAATATCTCACCCAGGCTAATCCCACTCTCCTGCTCACTCCCCATACCCTTCAAAATCCCACCCAGTCTAATCCTACTCTCCTGCTCATTCCCCATACCCTTTAATATACCATCAAGTCTAATCCCACTCTCCCGCTCACTTCCCATACCCTTTCTATATCCCACCCAGTCTAATCCCACTCTCCTGCTCACTCCCCATATCCTTTAATATCCCACCCAGTCTAATCCCACTCTCCTGCTCACTCCTCATAACATTTAATATCCCACCCAGTCTAATCCCACTCTCCTGCTCACTCCTCATACCCGTTAATATCCCACCCAGTCTAATCCCACTGTCCCGCTCACTCCCCATATCCTTTAATATCCCACCCAGTCAAATGCCACTGGCCCGCTCACTCCCCATACACTTTAATATCCATCCAGTCTAATCCCACACTCCTGCTCACAGCACATACCCTTAAATATCCACCCAGTCGAATCCCACTCTCCTGCTCACCCCTCATACCTTTAATATCCCAATTAGGCTAAACCTACTCTCCTGCTCACACCCCATACCCTTTAACATCCCACCCAGTCTAATCCCACTGTCCCGCTCCCTCCCCATACCCTTCAATATCCCAACCAGTCTAATCCTACTCTCCTACTCACTCCCCATACCCTTTAATATCCCACGTAGTCTAATCCCACTCTCCTGCTCACTCCTCATATCCTTTAATATCCCACCCAGTCTAATCCCTCTCTCCTGCTCACTCACCATAGCCTTTAAAATTCCACCCAGTCTAATCCTCCTCTCCTGATTACGCCCCATACACTTTCTTATCCACCCAGTCTAATCCCACCCTCCTGCTCATTCCCCATACACTTTAATACACCATCCAGTCTAATCCCACTCTCCTGCTCACTCCCCAAACCCTTTAATATCCCACCCAGTCTAATCACACTCTCGTGCTCACTCCCCATACACTTTAATATCCCACCAAGTCTAATCCCACTCTCCTACTCACTCCCCATACACTTTAATATCCCACACAGTCTAATCCCACTCTCCTACTCACTCCCCATACTCTTTAATATCCCACCCAGTCTAATCCCACTCTCCTGCTCACTCCCCAAATCCTTTAATATCCCACCAAGTCTAATCCCACTCTCATGCTCACTCCCCATATCCTTTAATATCCCACCCAGTCTAATCCCACTATCCTGCTCACACCCCATACCATTTAATATCCCACCCAGTCTAATCCCACTGTCCCGCTCACTCCCCATACCCTTTAATATCCCACCCAGTCTAATCCCACTGGCCCGCTCACTCCACATACACTTTAATATGCATCCAGTCTAATCCCACACCCCTGCTCACACCCCATACCCTTTAATATCCACCCAGTCGAATCCCAATCTCCTGCTCACCCCTCATACCTTTAATATCCCACCCAGTCTAATCCCACTCTCCTGCTCACTCCCCATACACTTTAATATCCCACACAGTCTAATCCCACTCTCCTGCTCACTCCCCAAATCCTTTAATATCCCACCAAGTCTAATCCCACACTCCTGCTCACTCCCCAAACTCTTTAATGTCCCACCCAGTCTAATACCACTCTCCTGCTGACTCCCCATACCCTTTAATATCCACCCAGTCTAATGCCACTCTCCCGCTCATTCCCCATACCCTTTAATATCCCACCCAGTCTAATCCAACTCTCCTGCTCAATCCCCATACTCTTCAATATCCCACCCAGTCTAATCCCACTGTCCTGCTCACTCCCCAAATCCCTTAATATCCCACCAAATCTAACCGCACTCTCCTGCTCACTCCCCGAACCCTTTAATGTCCCACAGACTAATACCACTCTCCTGCTCACTCCCCATACCCTTTAAAGCCCACCCAGTCTAATTTCACTCTCCGCTCACTCCCCATACATTTAATATCCCACCCTGTCTAATCCCACTCTCCTGCTCACTCCCCATACCCTTTAATATCCCACATAGTCTAATCCCACTCTCCTGCTCACACCTCATATCCTTTAATATCCCACATAGTCTAATCCCACTCTCCTGCTCACACCTCATATACTTTAATATCCACCCAGTCTAATCCCTGTCTCCTGCTCACTCCCGAAACCCTTTAATATCCCACCAAATCTAATCCCATTCTCCTGCTCTCTCCCCATACCCTTTAATATCCTACCCTGTCTAATCCCAATCTCCTGCTCACTGCCCAAATCCTTTAATATCCCACCCAGTCTAATCCCACTCTCCTGCTCACTCCCCATACCCTTAAATATCACACCCAGTCTCATCCCACTCTCCTGCCCACTCCCCATACCCTTTTAATACCGCCCAGTCTAATCCCACTCTCCCGCTCATTCCCCATACCCTTTAACATCCCACAGTCTAATCCCACTCTCCTGCTCATTCCCCATATCCTTTCATATCCCAGCCAGTCTAATCCCACTCTCCTGCTCACTCCCTATACCCTTCAATATCCCACACAGTCTAATCCCACTCTCCTGCTCACTCCCCATATTGTTAAATATTCCACCCAGTGTAATCCCACTCTCCCGCTCACTCCCCATACCCTTTAATATCTCGCCCAGTGTAATCCCACTCTCCCGCTCATACCTCATACCCTGTAATATTCAACCAGTCTAATCCCACTCTCCCGCTCACTCCTCATATCCTTTAATATCTCACGTAGTCTAATCCCACTCTCCTGCTCACACCTCATATACTTAAATATCCACCCAGTCTAATCGCAGTCTCCTGCTCACTCCCAAAACCCTTTAATATCCCACCAAGCCTAATCCCATTCTCCTGCTCTCTCCCCATACCTTTTGATATCCTACCCTGTCTAATCCCAATCTCCTGCTCACTCCCCAAATCCTTTAATATCCCACCCAGTCTAATCCCACTCTCCTGCTCACTCCCCATGTAATGATATCAGCAAATAGTGATGTTATTTGCCTGTTTGATTATCATGTCTTACCAGCATAGTTGCCTGATTGCTTACTTATGCCTGACCAGCAGAGGTCATGTGACAGAGACAAGCAGTTTGGTTTAGTTTCAGTTTTGCTTTAGATGGATTTCTAACATGATGTCTCCTGTAAATGCTGTTAACTGAGTTGAACATACTTTAGATAATAAGTCATTCTCTTTCATAAATGTCTCGTCATTGAACCCACAAAGAAATCAATACATGGTGTCAGAAGTGATTGAAAGAGATGAAGAGAAAAAATCTGAAGTTAAATCAGCTCTCCACAAATTAGCAAGCCAAAAGAGAACATCGTTGCTTACCATTGGAGAATTGCTAGCGAAGTGAAAAAATGGAAGGTTTACACCCACCGGCGACGCTTCAGTTGACAGGTAATGTGGCTGAAAATTGGAGGAGGTTCAAACAACGTTTGGGGTCGTATTTATCAGCAATCGGAGCTGACGAGAAAGGTGATAAAATGAAAGCGTCACTGTTCTTACATGTCGTGGGTGATGAAGCGCTGGAGGTGTATAATAACTTCACATTCGCTGCTGATGGAGACAAAATGAAGCTAGATAAAATAATGGAACAGTTTGAGGCCTACTGCATACCTAAACGTAACGTGATGTTTGAGAGGCACAGATTTTTCACATGTGTACAGAAAACGGGTGAGACTATTGATCAGTATGTGACTGAACTGAGAAACCGAAGCAAAACATGTGAATTTGGGGGACTGACAGACTCGCTGATAAAAGACAGACTGGTGTGTGGTACTCCAGATAATGGTCTAAGGGAAAGACTGCTAAGAGAGCAAGATCTAGACTTGGGAAAAGCCATTGCACTGTGCACGGCTACAGAGACTGTGAAGTTGCAGGCAAAGGAGCTGTTCAGTGACAGTAGCTGCAACGTGGATGCAGTGAGAAAGAACGGACACAAACCGTTTAACAAAAAGAGTGCCAATGTGAAAAAAGAGGCCTGGCCAGCGAACAAAAATGAAAGGGGCAATCGAAAGTCATGTAGTCGATGCGGTACACAGCATCCACCAAAAAAGTGTCCAGCATATGGTAAAACATGCAATAGTTGCAACAAAAACAACCATTATGCCCGTTGCTGCAAGAACCAAGCGCAACAAAGCAAGGTCCATGCAGTAGATGAAAGCGAGATAGAGGAGTTCAATGTGGATGTTGTGTCTGAAAACAAAAAAGAAGTAAGAGACTGGATGTTGACACTAAAAGTGAATGACATACATATTCCATTTAAATTGGATACTGGAGCACAAGTTAATGTGATATCAGAGACTGATTTTAAGAAAATTAGACCCAGACCAAAGATACATGGAATCAAAGTGAAAGTGACAGGATACTCAGGTACTGATATACCAGTGAAAGGAAGATGCATTGTCAAAGTAACACACAAGGACAGAGAGCACACGCCAGCATTAATCGTGGTGCCAAAGGATGTGCAAGCCATACTAGGTTTAAAAGCCTGTGAGAGACTGAACCTGGTAAAGAGAGTCCTCGTTGTGGAAAGCGAAGGAGCGACAGTCTATGATGAACTCATGAAAGAGTACAACGACCTATTTAAGGGTCTAGGCTGCATTCCAGGAGAACACACGATCAGAGTAGATAAAAGTATGACACCGGTCATACATCCATGCAGAAAAGTTCCGTTTGCTCTTCAAAAGCAACTGAAGGCAGAGTTGGACAGGATGGAAAGCCTGAACGTGATTCGGAAGATAGATGAGCCAACTGAATGGGTGAGTTCCCTCGTCGTAGTGGACAAAAGAATGGAAAGCTCAGAATTTGCCTGGATCCAAGAGATCTAAACAGAGCAATAAAGAGAGAGCACTTCAAGCTTCCTACACGTGAGGAAATCATGGCACAGTTTGCAAATGCAAAGTATTTCAGCAAGTTAGATGCATCATCAGGATTTTGGCAGATGAAATTGGACGAAGCAAGTTCAAGACTGTGCACGTTCAACAGTCCATTTGGCAGATACAGATTCCTAAGGTTACCATTTGGCATTGCCTCAGCTCCTGAAGTGTATCACAAGACTATCCATATGATCTATGAGCACCTGGAGGGAGTTGATACATCAATGGATGACATCATAGTATGGGGAACCACGAGAACTGAGCATGACGAGAGACTGAAATAAGTGCTGGAAGCAACAAGGAAAACAAACCTGAAGCTGAATAGAGAGAAATGCCAGCTCGGGGTGACAGAACTGACATTCGTGGGAGATATCCTTAGCAGTGAGGGCATCAGACCAGATCCCAGAAAGGTGTCCGCCATTGAGAATATGCCAAAGCCACAATGCAAAAAGGACGTGCAGAGGTTTAATGGAATGATCAACTACATGGGGAAATTCATATCCAACCTCTCAGAAAAGATGGCGCCACTGAGAAGACTAACTGAAAAGAACATAGAATGGGAATGGAATCATGAGCATGAGAAGTCATGGAGCGATCTAAAGAAACTGCTCACAGAGGAACCAGTTCTGAGGTTTTATGACCCAGCGAGACCCATCAAGATATCGTCAGATGCATCACAGAGTGGGCTCGGTGCCGTTCTTCTGCAAAAATATGACTACTGGCAACCTATTGCATATGCATCACACTCAATGACAGACGTGATATGCTCAGATAGAAAAGGAGCTGCTCAGCATCACATACGCCTGTGAAAGATTTCACCAGTTTGTGGCAGGACAAGCAATCAGTGTAGAGACTGACCATAAGCCCTTGATTGCATTGTTCCAAAAGCCACTGAATAGCTGTCCGCTTAGAATACAAAGAATGATGATCAGGCTGCAACGCTATACACTGAATGTTGCGTACACTCCGGGTAAACTGATGTATACAGCAGACACGTTGTCCAGAGCTGTTGACCCAAGTGAGCCCGCAAACACCACAATGGATGAAAAAGTGAAAGCCTACATGGACATGATCACAAGTGCACTGCCCATGGCAGATGCAAAAATGGAGCTCATAAAGACTGAGACAAACAAAGATGAAACAATGAGACGACTGAGGAAAAGCATCTTGGATGGATGGCCCAACATGAAGCAAGACTGCTCACCTGACATAGCAGAGTACTGGAACTGCAGGGCGGAACTATCACTGGTCGAAGACATCATCTACAAAGGAAGTAAAATAGTTATCCCAAAGAGTCTGAGAAAAGAGATGCTAAAAAGGATCCATGGAGGACATCTAGGAATCGAAAAGTGTAAGAAAAGAGCACGAGAGGTGATGTACTGGCCACGAATCAACCAAGATGTGACAAATGAGGTGTCAAACTGCACAATATGCCTGAAATATCGAGCAAGCAATCCGGTAACCACTAAAGCCACACCCAGCACCAGACAGACCTTACCAGAAGGTAGGCGCTGACCTATTCGTATGTCAAGGGAAGGACTATCTTGTAGTCACAGACTATTACTCCCTGTATCCAGAGGTTTGTAGACTGTACACCACCACTGCAGATGCTGTGATAAGATGTATGAAAGCCATATTCTCCAGACATGGCGTGGCAAGCGAGGTCTTCACAGACAACGGACCTCAGTTTTACAATGCAAGTTTCCGACACTTTGCCAAAGAGTGGGACTTTGTCCACACAACGTCAAGTCCTCACTATCCACAGTCCAATGGACTAGTGGAAAAATTGGTCCAGACAGTGAAAAGACTGATGTACAAGGCAAAAGACAGTGGAACTGACTTCTACCAGAGCATGCTTGTATACCGCACAATGCCGCTCAAGTGTGGTAAGTCACCAGCCCAACTCCTTATGGGACGTCGGCTAAGGTCAAACCTACCCATCCCGGAGAACCTCCTGAAAACAAAAGAGGGGGAGAAAGTGAGGAAGTTCAAAGAACAACAGAAAGAAAAGCAGAAGTACTACTATGACAGAGGAACACAAAACCTACCTGAACTCCACACTGGTGACCAAGTAAGGTTCAAAGACAAAACAAACACATGGACTCAGAAGGGAACTGTCCTGAGTGAAGTTCAACCAAGATCATACACCATTCAGACAGATGAGGGTGCTGTTCTGAGAAGAAATCATCGAGATCTTCTCATGGGACCAGCCACAGCAGGTCAAGAGACTGATACTGTTGAACAACCTGATCACACAGCTGAGAAACCATCATCTGAGGCAACAACTCAGATTCAAGGACAATCAATCAGAAAATCCTCAAGACACGTGAAGCCTCCTGAGAGACTCATTGAGCAAATTTAAGGACTATTGTTATAGAAGGAAGTAATGTTATCTTATTCTTTCTTCAAGTTCTAGTGTATTTACATATTTCATGTGAACACACAAAGCAAGGTTAAAAAACCTTGATCATGATAATGATAATGTAAGTTCATTAAGTGTTACCGTTAAAATGCAGATTAATACAAAGAAAACATGTGGTTAGTTAAAAGTAAAATACTTTTGTTTTAAGAAAAGGAGATGTAATGATATCAGCAAATAGTGATATTATTTGCCTGTTTGATTATCATGTCTTACCAGCATAGTTGCCTGATTGATTACTTATGCCTGACCAGCAGAGGTCATGTGACAGAGACAAGCAGTTTGGTTTAGTTTCAGTTTCGCTTTAGATGGATTTCTAACATGATGTCTCCTGTAAATGCTGTTAACTGAGTTGAACATACTTTAGATAAAAAGTCATTCTCTTTCATAAATGTCTCGTCATTGAACCCACAAAGAAATCAATACACCCCATACCCTTAAATATCACACCCAGTCTAATCCCACTCTCCTGCTCACTCCCCATACCCTTTTAATACCGCCCAGTCTAATCCCACTCTCCTGCTCATTCCCCATACCCTTTAATATCCCATCCAGTCTAATCCCACTCTCCTGCTCACTCCTCATTCCCTTTAATATCCCACACAGTCTAATCCCACACTCCTGCTCACTCCCCATACCCTTTAATATCCCACCCAGTCTAATCCCACTCTCCTGCTCATTCCCCATACCATTTAATACACCATCCAGTCTAATCCCACTCTCCCGCTAACTTCTCATACCGTTTAATATCCCACACAGTCTAATCCCACACTCCTGCTCACTCCTCATACCCTTTAATATCCCACCCAGCCTAATCCCACTCTCCTGCTCATTCCCCATACCATTTAATATCCCACCCAGCCTAATCCCACTCTCCTGCTCACTCCCCGTACCCTTTAATATCCCACGCAGCCTAATCCCTCTCTCCTGCTCACTCCTCATACCCTTTAATATCCCACCCAGCCTAATCCCACTCTCTGGCTCACTCCTTATACCCTTTAATATCCCATGCAGTCTAATCCCAATCTCCTGCTCACTCCCCATACTCTTTAATATTCCACCCAATCTAATCCCACTCTCCTGCTTGTAGTGTATGTACCTTTAAGAGAGAATGGCCTAGAAATTGGGTTGGTAGCGCTGGCGCTGAGCGCCTAAAGAGACCTAGAATTGGGGTGAAGCCCTATGTTGGGGCGAACGCTATGAAGATAGCGCCAACTCAGATATTGACTATACATTTAGCGCCTGTGCTAACTGTTTGCACGCGCACACGAGCGCAAGCAGCTCATGACGTCATTTCATTGTGCAATGCCTTTTAGGAGCGCCTGAGCGCATATTGGGTGGCGCCCGGAGCCTTAGCGCCCAGCGCTATTAGTGACAGTTCGAGGGAGGGCTAACAGGCCCTTCTCGGAGTAGGGCGGCGCTATTTAAAGGGGACAGCTCTAGTGCAGAATCTTCTGCCGCTTGGCCTGCTCATTGCGATCGCTGCTAGAGAGAGTTGGCGAGCTAATGTGGAGCGGAGTTCTGGGAATTTAGCTTTACAATATTTGGGACCTTCAACCCTGTCCGAAGCACTTGCAGCACTACACCTAAAAGCCTTTTGACCAACTGGCATCGGAATGGGAGCTTGTTTGGAGGGCGACGGCCTCATCGCCCAAAACTGTGAAGGGGCAGAGACACGGCGGGAGAGAGGGCCGGGATTGGCCAGAATGAGGAGGGGCAATGGAGGTTGGCCAATCCGACGGGATGCTGCGAGGGTCTTTAGGCAGCAGGTGACAAGCCTTGACATGTCGGAGGGACAGTGTTTGCGAAGGCTCCGAATCTGGAGGGACATTGTTACTGATCTGTGCCACCTGCTTGGTCAGGATCTGCAGCCGCGTGAATGCTGCAGAACCTCTCTGTCCGTGATGGCTACACTGACTGATGGCCTCCATTTTTATGCCAACGGATCCTTTCAGTCAGCCATTGGGGACAATGCGACTGTCGCTCAGGCTGCAGTCCGCTGTTGCATCCGGCAAGTGACAGATGCCCTTTATAGGCGAACGCATCAATTCATTACCTTCCCTCGGACCCTGCACAAGCAGGCGGAGGAGGAGGAGTATGAGGAGGAGGAGGAGGAAGAGCAGGCGGAGGAGGAGGAGGAGGAGGAGGAAGATGGAAGGGCTGCTGAAAGTGGAAGGTCCATACGTCAGAGGCTCCTCTGGACTCCTGTCGACACCCCTGTGGCGGAATGATGAGAGTCATAACTCATGCGCACTTCGGATGTTTGAGGGCCTCTGAATGCCAGCATCACTGAAAGTAGTCACATGCACCATGCAACATTGAAACTTCTGTTTATTGACACAAAAGTCTTTCATTACAGCTAAACAACGTAATGTGAGCAGAAACCATAACTTTCAAAATAACTGTGAACTGTTCAGCAAAGCCGCAAAACTCAACAAACCTTCTGCAAATATAATAGCAGGTGAGGGTGTCCTTGAATTTGGACAAACAAACGTCTCAGCACCTCCCTCTACAACTGGCCCTTTGAGGGAGAACGACTTCTCTTTCGCGCCTCGGCCCCTTCCCTCCCTGCTGTTCCTACGTAATTGGACCCCAGTGGCGGGCTCAAGGCTGGGGGATGCTTGCTGACTGTCTGGAAGCGCAGAAGCCCCTGAGGGGCGGCTTGGCCGACCTCTGGGCTTGGAGGGTGCGGACACAGGATGCTTGCTGTGACCATGGCTGGAAGCAGTGTGGCCTGCAGGTGGTGGCAGCTGCAATGCAGGCGTCCCAGCGCTGGCATGTGCAATGGTCTCCTGCCGAGAGAGGACACCTGCACCATGGTCGGACGACACACTGGCTATCTGAGGGGAGTGGCTCGGCTCATCCGCCACAACCGCATGCTCCACTGATTCCTGGCCTTGTACGGGAGTGGAAGGGCCCGGGGTGATCCTATCTGATGCAGAGAGGGTGGCTGCAGTGAGAGATCGCGTTGCGTCAATCTGGCTGTGGAGGAGCCCAGCAAGTGACTGCGTGGCAACAGTGAGGACCTGTGTGCCAGGTGCCAGTGCTTCGGAGAAGGCCTGGACAGTTCTTCCCATGGCTTCGGACAAGGCAGGTGCCGACCGCTCCACTGCCTCGGACAAGCCCTGAACAGTCCTTTCCATTGCCGACTCAAAGCCATGGACAGTCCTCTCCATTGTTGGGCCGAAGCCCTGGATAGTCCTGTCCATTGTGGCCCCGAAGCCCTGGATAGACCTGTCCATTGTTTCCCCGAACACCTGGAGAGTCCTCTCCATTGTTGCCCTAAAGCCCTGCAGAGTCCTCTCCATTGTTGCCCCAAAGTCCAACATACTCCTAGCCAATGAATCTATTGACTCAGGCATCTTCTCCACTGCAGCCATCAGCTCCGTGTGTCTGACCCGGGCCTGTTTGCTCATCTCAGCCAGGCGACGGACCTCATCTGCACTCTGTGCAGCAGTCATGACAACCTGCCTTGCCCTGCGGGGAGGCGGTGGCTGAACTTGCCTACCCCCTGTGCGTTGCTGCATGCTGCTTGGCCCGGCAACTGGTTCATCCTCAGAGCCACCCCCCCTCCCCTCCAGGGGACTACTATCCCCAGTCTGCAGATGTCTCAGCTCCCCGGATTCTGCAGCGGCTGGTCCGGATTCCTCCTGGTCCTCACCTCCGGTGGCACTGGCACTGGCAGCTTCAGCGCGTTGAGCCCGAGTTGGTGCTGCTTCATCTGAAAGTGGGAGGTGGAAGAGTGGCTTTAGCAAAAGGACAGCTTTGCTGAAAGGCATGCCAGATTGCGGCAAGGCTCTGACATGGCTGCACACTGAGGATGCATGCTGGTGGGGGGACCAAGTGGAAGGCAACAGGTAAAAAAGGTGAGAGTCTTTCCCTCGCTGTCGGTTATGGGGTCGGCAGATGCAGTGGTCACAGGACCAGACAGACGTCCTCCAAGTATCTGGTGCACTCTCTCCTCCAGATCCGTGAGAGTGACCACTTGTGCAGGTTCGCCACCGGTTCGACGCTGCTCCTTCCGGATCATCGCCAGCTTGGACTGCAGGGGAAAGAAGGGGAGGTTCTGTTACACGATGCCTTGAGACCTGATCGCATGCCCCCGATGGTGCAAGAGCCCTTACATGAGGCCTTGAGACCTCATCGCATGCCCCCCATGGTGCAAGAGCCCTTACATGAGGCCTTGAGACCTCATCGCATGCCCCCCATGGTGCAAGAGCCCTTACATGAGGCCTTGAGACCTCATCGCATACCCCCCATGGTGCAAGAGCCCTTACATGAGGCCTTGAGACATCTGTCCATGTGTGTGCCCAGAAAGGGCCATGGGTGCATACTGACAGATGGCCATTGGCGCATCATTGCAGCAGGTTGCCCGAAGTCAGCTGCAGATGGAGGGAAGCACAAGTTTGGTAAACCATCACTCACCCTAACGATCCATGTGAGGTCGTTGAATTTCTTCCTGCACTGAACAGGGGTCCTGGTCGCCATGCTGCTGGAGTTCACCCTCACAGCAACCTCCCTCCAAGACCGTCGATAAGCCTTCTGATTCGGCCTCTTGCCATTATCCGGATACAGGACCTCTCGACGGTGTTCAACTGCAGTCACCAAGTGGTCCAGAGCCTCAGTGCTGAAGCGCTCTGCTCTCTGCCTAACCTTCTCCATGATGAACAAGTTTGTACCGCCAGACAAGGGCGAGCACCGAATCTGAGGCCTGCAGGGCGTTGGGTGTTGAAGCTCAGGCTGACTGACCCACCCCTTTAAGAGCCGGCCGGCGCCTGGAGGTCTCGTGCTTTCCCGTAATTGAGTTCACCTGCGCTGCACCCGTCCGCGTCGAAATTGAGTAGCGCCTGCCCTTTTGCGCCTTAAGAGCACCGTGCAATGGCTGATTTAGCGCCTCAATCCCCTTTGGGGGCGATGCAACCCAATATCGCGCCAGGCAGCGAAAAGTTTCGTCTGGCTATAAATTTTGCGCATCGCCAGTTCTAACGCCTCAAGCGGGGCTATACCCAATTTCTAGGCCAACTACTTTTACAGCTCCTGTTTGCTGTAGTACCGGCAGTGACCACACCTGTATATAAGCCTTGAGCATGCATCTGTACTGTTAGTCTTAGACTACCCTCCTCCAATAAACACCTGTTGATTGTTAATTTACAGCCTCCGTCTAGTTATTGAGAAACATCATACTTTAGGAATCACGGATTCAACAGTGGCGACGAGGTCGATTCGAATCTACCTGCAACTCTGCATTTCCTTTCAAGGATTTGCTCCAGGAGGACGGTGGAAGAAAGTCGAGGCCCGAAGCACGGGCGTCGACCATGAGCAACCGCCCAGTCATCCGGCAGAGAGTGAACATCGCAGGGGAGGCTGTTGAGAGCTGGGGCTTGGTTCTCCAGCCACGACGATCCAGCAACAGACTGGCAACAGGTAGAGCGCAGACCTTTCCCGGACAGCGGCGGCGGGAGCCGACCGACGGCACAGAAAAGGCCGAGCAGCGTCGACGGGGTAAGAGAAAGGGTGAAGCGCACAGGGCGCAGCCGGGGGTTGAAAACCGAGTGGCGTCGACGGAAAACAAAAAAAAGAGAGAGAGGGTAAAGCAGCAGCCGGGTTCAGGACCGAGCGGTGGCAACGAGAGAGGCGCACAGGAGAACGCACAGAGCACAGCCAGGGCTCAAGGGCTGAACAGCGGCCGCGGGGGAAAGAAAGGAAGCGCGGGAGACGCCATTCAGCTGCGGAGAAGAAGGGAGAGCGCGGGAGATGCCATTTTAGAAGCCGCAGCGGAGAAGAAGGGCGAGCGCGGGAAGAAAGGAAAGCGCGGGAGACGCCATTTTGTGCCAGCAGAGAAGAAGGGAGAGTGCGGGAGATGCCATTTTAGACAGTTTAATCAAACCCAGGGATGCCGAAGAGTGGCAGTATCACTGCGTTCGACAATGAAGTCGAAGATTGGGCGACATATGTGGAACGCATTGAGGTGTACTGCAAGGCGAATGAAGTGCCAGATGCTAGGAAAGCACTGGTTTTGTTGAATTCCATGGGTGCAAAAACTTATGGCTTACTGCGAAACCTAATAACCCCAGAGAAGTCAGTGGATAAGAATTTCGAAAGCATAGTGGAAATCCTACAGGACCACTTAAACCCCACACCGCTGCTGATAGCAGAAAGATTTAAGTTCCACAAAAGGAACCAGCATAAAGACGAAAGTAATGCTGAGTACTTAACGGAACTGCGCAAGCTATCGAAACACTGCCAGTTTGGATTGGGACCAGCAGATACGTTAAGGGACAAGTTTGTGTGTGGGCTTCAAAGTGAAGGAACCCAGAAATGGCTTCTATCAGAAAAGGATCTTACGCTGGACAAGGCTTTCAGCATGGCAGTATCACACGAAGCAGCCACACGGGGCGCTGCAGAGATACAACGGAGACCGCAAGAATATGGCACCAATGAAATGTCATATGGAGCAGGGAAGTGTTATCGCTGCGGCAAAACAACACACGACCAGAAGGATTGTTGGTTCAAGGACCAAGTGTGCAGACAGTGTGGAAAAGCAGAACACATAGCAAGAGTCTGCGGGTCAGGGAAGAAAATCAGCAGCAAGAAATCTCCACAGGAGAAGTACAAAAAGGTACATAAGGTGATGGACAGTAGTTCAGACAAACAGAAAAGTGATACAGACTCCGGAAGCAAGGAGCTGGGTTGTCTGAAACTACATAAGGTAATCAAAATGGAGGATCACCAGACTATCTGGGTCACGCTCAGGATAGACGGAGTCCAAGTGAAAATGGAATTGGACACAGGATCAGCCCTAACAGTCATAAACCAAAGGGACTACAAGCAGCTATTCTCACATATACCCTTGAAAGCTACAGAGATTGTCTTGAAGACGTACACGGGGCAAAAAGTCTACCCCAAAGGAAAAATAAGGGTGAACGTGATATACAAAGGCCAGGAAATACCCAAAATGGACCTAAATGTATTGCCAGATGGAGGACCACCACTACTAGGAAGTGAATGGATCCGGAAGATACAATTAGATTGGCATTCCATACAGGCACTGAAGGTTGAGGCCAAAAAGGATGATGAAGTCACACCTGGACGACTGTCAAAAATGCTAACTGATGCACAAGAAGTGTTCCACGAGGGACTCGGAACACTAAAAGGCATAACAGCGATGATTAAAATAGAGGAAAATGCAAGCCCAAAGTTTTTTAAGGCCAGACCGGTGCCTTATGCGATCCAACCAGCCGTTGAAGCAGAGCTGGGAGGGTTGGAACGTTCAGGAGTACTATCCAAAGTAAACTGGAGCGAGTGGGCTACACCCATCGCTCCTGTAAAGAAGAGGTCGTTGAGTAATACGCCTGGGTAACCAAAGAAGGTCCGCATCTGTGGGGATTTAAAGGTGACAGTGAACCCAGTCCTTCACACGGTACAATATCCACTTCCACGGATTGAGGATATTTTCGCCTCGCTATCTGGAGGTAAACACTTCACCAAAATTGATCTGGCCCAGGCGTACCTGCAAATGAAGGTAGAAGAAGCCTCGAAACAGTACCTCACAACCAACACTCATAAAGGTCTCTACCAATACAACCGGCTGGTGTTCGGGGTAGCATCGGCTCCGGCTATTTGGCAAAGGGCAATGGATCAAGTCCTGCAAGGGATTCCAGGGACCCAGTGTTATTTGGACGACATCCTGGTCACGGGCGAAAATGACAGTGATCACCTCGCCAACCTGGAGAAGGTGCTCACTAGATTAAAGGAATATGGGCTACGAGCTAATCGCCACAAGTGCGAGTTTTTCCAGAAGCAGATCTCGTATTGTGGCCACATTATTGATGAAGAGGGGTTACATAAGCCCCCTGAAAAGATTGAGGCAGTAGTCGAGGCTCCAGCACCGGAAAATGTGTCACAACTGAGGTCGTTCCTCGGGCTGGTGAACTACTACCATAAGTTCTTACCAAATTTGTCTACAGTATTACACCCACTGAACACCCTACTGCAAACGGGGGTACCATGGAAGTGGAATGACGAATGTAAACGAGCTTTCCAGAAGTGCAAAGAATTGATCACATCAAAAGAGGTGTTGGCCCATTTCAACCCAGCACTACCAATTCGGTTGGCATGTGATGCATCACCCTATGGCATTGGAGCGGTGCTGTCGCGCAAGTTCCCAGACGGGTTGGAGAGGCCAGTAGCCTTTGCGTCTCGGCCACTAACCTCAGCCGAGCGCAACTACGCCCAGATCGACAGGGAGGCCCTCAGCCTAGTATGGGGAGTAAAAAAATTCAACCACTATCTGCATGGGCAGAAGTTCACCTTGCTGACTGACCACCAACCACTTGTCTCCATCTTTAATCCAAAGAAGGGCGTTCCGGTGATGACTGCACAACGGCTACAAAGATGGTCCCTTTTTCTAGGGGCGAACCAATATGAAATAGAGTATAAGGGCACGAAACAGCATGGAAACGCTGATGGGCTATCACGCCTGCCACTGCCTACTGTGGAGGAAGCACCAGCAGTGGACCCTATCGAAATATTTTATTCGTCGATTATTGAACGATTGCAAGTAACTAATGCGGATATAGAGAAGGAGACCCGCAATGATCCGACACTGTCTCGGGTATATGATATGACGGTGAAGGGATGGCCAACACATGGCGACTCACTGTTGCCAGCATTCTCATCCAGAAGAGAACAGCTGTCGGTATGCCAGGGGACAGTGATGTGTGGATCCCGAGTGGTAATTCCACTCAAGTTAAGGGAGAGACTGCTCAATGATCTTCACGACGGCCATCTGGGAGGGGTGAAAATGAAAAGCCTTGCTAGGGCTTATGTGTGGTGGCCGGGGATCGATCAACAAATCGAGGACCTAACAAAGAGCTGCTCAGGATGCCAGAAGGTCCAAAATGCACCACCACATGCCCCTCTACACCCATGGGAGTGGCCCTCCTCTCCATGGCAACGGGTGCATATTGATTTTGCTGGTCCATTCATGGACTCAATGTTCTTAATAGCAGTGGATGCGCACTCGAAATGGCCTGAGGTGATTAAAATGTCCTCAACCACTACAGAGAAAACGATTGCAGTCCTACGGACCATATTTGCCAGGAACGGCTTGCCAGAGCAGATTTGCTCTGATAGCGGACCACAGTTTGTGTCCGAAGAGTTTCGGAAATTTATGAGAAGGAATGGGGTAAGGCATTACACATCCGCCTGGCCACCAAACTCCAAACTCTTGGCCTGAACACTTCCCTCTGCAACTGGACCCTGGACTTCCTAACAAACAGACCCCAGTCTGTCAAATTAGGTAACCACACCTCCCCCCCCCGACCCTGAACACGGGGGCCCCACAAGGATGTGTGCTGAGCCCCCTCCTCTACTCCCTCTTCACCCACGACTGTGTGGCTGCTCATGGTTCCAACACCATCATCAAGTTTGCGGATGATACCACTGTAGTAGGCCAGATCACCAACAACGATGAGTCAGCCTACAGTGAGGAGGTCCAGCATCTCGTGAAGTGGTGCGCCGATAACAACCTGGCCCTTAACATCAAGAAAACCAAAGAAATCATTGTGGACTTCAGGAAGTCGAAAGGCGGAAGTCACACCCCCATCCACATCCATGGGGCTGTGGTGGAAAGGGTGGACAGCTTTAAGTTCCTCGGAGTCCACATCACGGAAGACCTCTCCTGGTCCCTCAATACCTCCTCTCTGGTGAAGAAGGCCCAGCAGCGCCTATATTTCCTAAGGAGGCTGAAGGGATGTTACCTGTCACCCCTGATCCTCTCTAACTTTTACCGCTGCACAATAGAGAGCATCCTGACGAACTGCATCACAGTATGGTATGGCAGCTGTAGCTACTATGACCGGAAAGCCCTGCAGCGGGTAGTCAAAACTGCCCAACGCATTACCGGCACCCGGCTACCGACCATAGAGCACATATACCAGAAACGCTGTTTACGGAGGTCACGGACCATCATCAAAGACTGTAAGAGTCATGAAAGAAAATACTTTAAAATATTGGTTAAATAGTATAATACAATTAATTTACCTGACTGACTTATTCACAGAAATCACAGAAACCCCACAGCACAGACAGAGGCCACCTCAGCCCATCGAGCCTGCACCGACACATATCCCACCCCATCCCCGCAACCCCACACAGTTAATCCCCCTAACACTAAGGGTCAATTTTTATCATAGCCAATCAACCTAACCCCGCACATCTTTGGACTGTGGGAGGAAACCGGAGCACCCGGAGAAAACCCACGCAAACACGGGGAGAATGTGCAAACTCCACACAGACAGTCACCCGAGGCCGGATTCGAACCCGGGTCCCTGGCGCTGTGAGGCAACAGTGCTAACCACTATGCCACCGTGCTGCCCTTATTGAGAAACCCCCTATTTTCTTGTTCCAGTAGTATAGTCTGAGATACCCCCTTTATTCTTGCTACAATGGTACAGTCCTTAAGATTGTCACATGGTATCCAGCCATTTTACAGCTCAAGCTGCACGAGGCTGGAGAGCAGGTAAAGGCTTTTGAGGGCTGGAGCAATACAGTTTTTGACCGTGTTCGTTTAAACGTGTTTTGCTTTGTAATTCTGTTTGTAAGGTGTTACAGTAAACAGTTTAAAGACAAAGTTGCGTTTTGGAACATTTTATTTCGACACGCGTCTACTCGTTGTTAAAAGCCTCAAAGCTCAGTGGCTGCATGTTTGGAAATTACGAAGCGCCACTACATTAGTCAAAAACTAGCTCCCTAAGAAGGAAAGGATGGAATTGTCGGCGAACGTATACATGAATGGTCACGGAGCCAGACGACAATATAAGAAAGCGAAGGTACAGTGACTGTTACTTGCCTTGTTCATTCTATTGAGAAGCTAAATAAGAGCTGCGGGTAAAATGGCCGAGGCCTTACGGAGCCGTGAGGAGCTTCCCCCAGCCAGAAGGATTGTTGGCCAAAAGAGGGAAGTAAAGCTCACCCCAAAGGCAATGGAAGAGAAGTTACATAGAAGAATAGGTGCAAGGAGGGCTAAATTAGCTCAGATAACTGGAAAAATGAAGATAATTGATTGTCTCATGGAAGATAATGCTAATATTAAGAAAGCTGAAGACATAATGCATTATGATTTCTCCAAGTTGCATGAAGAATTTAATGTACTCAATGAAGTTGTATTAGCACTTCTGTCTGAAGAAGAGGGAAACGCTGATCAGCACAACTGGTTTGATCTTAAATCATCCAGCATTAAGGACTATGTCAAGGCCACAGAACAGTGGATGTTAAAGATTCGTCAAGATGCTGATACAGCAGAGAAAGATAAAGATGAAGATGAAGTCGGACCAGATGATAGCATTTCAGAGACTTCAGCCAGACTGAGCAAAAATCAAAAAGAAGGTAGCTCTGTTTCTGGACACAGGTCAGTCGCTTCTACCACACGCTCGTCGCGACGCATGAGAGAGGAGGTTGAACGGGAAGCGTTGATGGCGCACGCAGCATCTTTAGTGGAGAAGCAAGCTCTTGAATGGGAAGAGGCCCAACTGCAGGCCCAACAGGCCCAACTGCAGGCCCAACAGGCCCAAGTGCAGGCAAAGAAAGAACAGCTGGAGATAAAAACAGCTATTGCGGTCTCAGATGCCAGGTTGAGTGTGTATGAAGATTATGAAGGCTCACAGGATGGCATGAACGAATACTGCCAGTCAATGTTGTCACACAGAGTTGGATCCAGGGCACCTTCAAGAGTTAAAAGAGAGTCTGAAGGCCATCTCCTGGCATTACAGCATGGAAGAGAGGCCTCTCCACTAACAGGAGCACGTGATGCTACCCCAGACATCAGACGGTCTAGACTAGACCCTGCTGATGACCACCAGAGGCCTGAAGACACAGGGAGAAGCCTATACCGAGTGATGCAATGTCAGAACGAAATTACAGAGATGCTTGTAAAACAACAGAATCTGTTTCGACTCCCTCAAAGAGACATACCAGTGTTCCAAGGTGACCCACTCAAGTATAAGCCCTTCATCAGATCCTTCGAACAAGCCATTGACTCCAAAACAGAGAGCAGCAGTGATAAGTTGTACTACCTGGGACAGTACACCAGTGGTAAACCACAAGACCTGGTCAGAAGCTGTGAACACATGAGACCGGACCGGGGATACATAGAAGCCAGGAAGTTGCTGCAGGAGCACTATGGTAACGAGCTGAAGATAGCCACTGCATATATTGAAAAGGCTACCAAGTGGCCACAGATTAGATCGGAGGACGGGGAGGCATTGAACACATATGTTCTTTTTCTCATAGGATGTCGCAACACCATGGAGGATGTTGAATTCATGGAAGAGATGGCCAATCCTACGACTATGAGAATCATCATCTCTAAGCTTCCTTACAGGATGAGAGAACAATGGAGAAGAACAGCCTTTGAGATAATGGAGAGACGGAAAAGTAGAGCCAGGTTTGCAGACTTAGTGAATTTCATAGACAAACAGGCTAAAATTGCTAGGGACCCATTGTTTGGAAACATCCAGGATGTCAGCCCGACTACTGATGGAAGAGTGAAAGCCAAGCCTGCTGAATCAAAGACTCTCAGGAAAGGTGGTTCCAGGGGAAGCAGCTTTGCAACTATCGTCACTCAGGCTGGGGAAGAAAGGTCTCGGAACTCATCTCCCAAAAAGAGCAGCACAGTGGCGCCTGCTAATGCCTTTCAGAAGCCATGTTTATTCTGCCAGAAGAATCATACATTGGATTTCTGCAGTGACATCAAAGCACAGCCACATAAGGACAGAATCGAATTTCTGAAGTACAATGGCCTATGTTTTGGATGTCTCTCTCAGGGGCACCTGAGTAGAAACTGTAAGCAAAGAACAACATGCAGAGAGTGCACTCGGAAACATCCCAGTCTGCTGCATATCCACAAAGAAGAACAAGTCTCTAAGAAGAGTGAAGGAAACAATACCGACGAGAAGGTTGTTTCAAGTGCTCTGGTGTCGCTAGAACCAGAGACTTGTGGATTCACTGGGGCCGGTGACAGTGATTGTATTCTTGCCATCGTACCTGTAAAGATCAAGTCTAAGAGGAGTGAGAAGTTTGTGGAGACTTACGCCTTCATGGATCCAGGTAGTTCAGCAACGTTCTGCACAGAATCACTCATGCGACAGCTGAACGTTAGAGGCAGAAGAACAGAAATCCTATTACGCACCATGGGTCATGAGAAGTCAATGCAAAGTTATATCCTGTCAGACTTGGAAGTGTGTGGACTTGAAGAGAAGGACTTCATAGACGTGCCTAATGTTTTCACACAGAGGGAGATTCCTGTTAAAATAGGAAACTTAGCCCTGCAGAAGGATGTGGAGAGATGGCCTTACCTGGAAAAGGTGCGTCTCCCATATATTGAAGCAGAAATTGGCCTATTAATTGGAACCAATGCCTACAAAACTATGGAGCCATGGCAGGTGATAAACAGCAAGGATGACGGACCCTACGCAGTCAGGACAGCCCTTGGATGGGTAGTCAATGGACCGGTAAGGAGAGATGATGGCAACAAGTCGAACAAGGAGCAACGACAAAATGTAACAGTTAATTGTATCTCTATCGCAAGCATTGAAGAGCTGTTGATACAGCAGTTCAACGCAGACTTTTCAGAACGCAGCTGTGAGGAAAAGACAGATGTCACAAGAAGACCATCAGTTCATGGATTTGATGACAAGGTCTACACAGTTCATTGATGGCCACTATCACATTGGTTTGCCACTGAGAAGACAGACCGCGAAGATGCCGAACAATCGCTGCATAGCAGAGCAGCGCGCCATCAGTCTAAAGAGAAAGCTGAACAAGAACCCCGACTTTCACGAAGACTACAAAGGCTTCATGAGAAACATCATAGCGAAAGGCTATGCTGTAAAAGTGCCCGAGGAACAGTTGAACAGAGACGATGGAAGGGTCTGGTACATTCCTCATCACGGTGTGTATCACCCAAAGAAGAAAAAGATCCATGTAGTGTTTGACTGCGCCGCCTCATTCAGAGGAACTTCACTGAATGACCAGCTGCTTCAAGGTCCTGATCTTACTAATACCCTCATTGGCGTCTTGACTAGGTTTAGACAAGAGCTCGTTGCCATGATGGCAGATATAGAATCAATGTTCTACCAAGTCAGAATCCCTGATGAAGATGCTGATCTTCTGCGTTTCCTTTGGTGGCCAGATGGCGACGTTAGTCAAGCGATGGTGGAATGTAGAATGGCTGTACACTTGTTCGGAGCCACATCATCTCCCAGCTGTGCAAGCTACGCTCTCAGAAAAACTGCAGAAGATGGCAAAGGCAAAGCACCATCAGAGGCTGTGGAGACAATCTTCAGAAACTTTTATGTCGATGACTGTCTGAAGTCCGTGTCAACAGAAGACGATGCCATTGCACTGTCAAGAGACCTTAGGACTCTGTGTTCGAATGGAGGATTCCATCTGACTAAGTGGATAAGCAACAGCAGAGCAGTTCTAGCTTCTATCCCAGAAAAGGAAAGAGCCACTGAAGTCAAAGATCTGGACCTGAGCCACGATGCCCTTCCTATTGAGAGAGCGCTTGGTGTACAATGGTGCATTGAGTCAGACACGTTCAACTTCAGAATAATGGTGAATGAAAGACCATCCACAAGACGAGGGATTCTCTCCGTGGTCAGTTCCATCTACGACCCTCTTGGATTCCTGGCACCACTCATTCTGCCGGTGAAGCTGATCCTACGAGAGCTGTGTAGAGACAAGAGAGGATGGGATGAAGATATCCCAGAAGGTCAAGCTCAGAGATGGATGGCTCAGATGGTTGACAGATTTGCAACAACTTTCTAGCTTCAACGTCAGTAGATGCATCAAGCCTGTGAGTATTGGAGTTACAAAGACGGCTCAACTACATCATTTCTCGGACGCCAGTGAGGACGGCTATGGCATGGCTACTTACCTCTTGCTGACAAATCAACAGGGCCAGAAACATTGTGCCTTCCTCATGGGGAAATCCAGGGTGGCTCCACTGAAGCAGGTCACCATCCCGAGACTGGAGTTGACGGCAGCGGTTGTTGCAGTTAAAGTTGACCAGGTGATGCGGAAAGAGTTACAGCTCCCATTAGAAGAATCTGTCTTCTGGACGGATAGCACGACGGTGCTGAAGTATATAGAGAATGAGAAGATACGCTTCAAGACCTTCGTAGCAAACAGAATCTCATCCATTAGAGAAGCTACACAACCATCTCAATGGAGGTATGTAAACACCTCATTAAACCCAGCAGATCAAGCCTCACGGGGATTGAAGGCTGAAAACTTCATGAGGAGTGAAACTTGGATACAAGGCCCAAGTTATCTGCTGGAAACAGAGAGATCATGGCCAGAAAGACCAGATATGCCAAGTCAGATTGCTGAAGACGACGTCGAAGTCAAGAGATCAGTCACAGTAAATCTCATAACTACGAAAGAGAACTTTGACACAGTGAACAAGCTTGTTAACCATTTCTCAGGATGGCACCAGTTGAGGAAAGCAGTTGCATGGTTTCTAAGGTTGAAAGAGTTGCTGCTACACCTGAGCGGTAAGAGAAAAGAGTATCGAGCCACTATCCATCAGTCTGAAAGTAACCCTGATAAGCTGAGAATGCTTCTACAGCAATATATGCACCAGCACAAGACCACATTGGGTAAGAATTCATTGACCGTGGAGGATTTGGCCAAGGCTGAGATGGAGATAGTTTGCTTCAGTCAAAGACAAAGATATCCAGAAGAAATCGAAGCTTTACAGCGAAATACTCCAATCAAGAAAGGTAGTCATATCTACAAGCTGGACCCTACACTGCAAGATGGAGTACTGAGGGTGGGAGGGCGACTAAGTAAATCTGCCATGCCAGAGGAGGCCAAGCATCCTGCTATCCTTTCTAAGGACCTCCGGGTTGCTACTCTCATTCTTCAGCATATACGCCAGAGTATTGGACACAGTGGGAGGAATCACGTGCTTGCGAAGCTAAGACAAAGATACTGGATTCCAGGAGCTAATTCTGTAATAAGAAAAATACTCTCTGAATGCATTGTTTGCAGACGGTTACACGCTAGAGCTGGGGAGCAGAAAATGGCAGACCTGCCTGAAGACCATTTGTTACCAGACCAGCCCCCATTTACAAACGTAAGGGTGGACTATTTCGGTCCTTTCGAGGTAAAGCGAGGACGGAGCCTTGTCAAGAGATATGGTGTGCTTTTCACTTGTTTGACCATCAGAGCAGTTCATATTGAGGTGGCACACACGCTTGACACTGATTCCTGTATTAACGCCCTGCGGCGCTTTGTCTGTAGAAGAGGACAGGTGTCCATTATGCGTTCTGATAATGGCACTAATTTTGTCGGAGCGGAGAGAGAAATACGGGAAGCTATTGAAGGTTGGAATCAGCTTAAAATACAGGAAGCCATGATGCAAACAGGAATTAAGTGGATCTTCAATCCACCGGCTGCATCCCACCATGGAGGTGTCTGGGAAAGACAGATACGCACCGTAAGAAAACTATTCAGTTCTGTACTGAAGCTGCAAGTGCTTGGCGACGAGGGACTTCAAACCGTTCTGTGTGAGGTTGAAGCCATCATTAATGACCGACCGATAACTAAGACATCAGATGATCCCAATGACCTCGAAGCCCTGACTCCGAACCACCTGTTGTTGTTGAAAACACAGCCAGTCATGCCCCCGGGAGTCTTCAAAAAGGAAGATCTGTATGCCCGTCGGAAGTGGAGGCAAGTTCAGTATATGTCAGACCTTTTCTGGACCAGATGGACAAGAGAATACTTACCTCTGCTACAGGAGCATCAAAAATGGTCCAAAATAAAGAGGAACTTCATTGTCGGAGACATCGTCTTAATCGTGGATGATTCAGCCCCTAGAAATTCTTGGTTGATGGGAAAAATAATTAAGACCATGCCAGACTCCAGAGGCGTTGTTCGTCGCGTTTGTTTGCAAACCAAGACCAGTACCCTGGAAAGACCGATCACAAAGCTCTGCCTGCTACAAGAAGCAGCATGAAAGGTTCCTGAACAAAAAAAAGTGGACATTTATATTGTAAATATGTTGAACTCATTAGTTTATGACTCTTAAGAATGTTTGAGTAATTGATATGCTTCATGTGCCTAGTCAATTAGGGGCCGGAATGTAAGAGTCATGAAAGTTTAAGAAAGAAAATACTTTAAAATATTGGTTAAATAGTATAATACAGTTAATTTACCTGACTGACTTATTGTATTGCGAAACCCCCTATTTTCTTGTTCCAGTAGTATAGTCTGAGATACCCCCTTTATTCTTGCTACAATGGTACAGTCCTTAAGATTGTCACATGGTATCCAGCCATTTTACAGTTCAAGCTGCACGAGGCTGGAGAGAAGGTAAAGGCTTTTGAGGGCTGGAGCAATACAGTGTTTGACCGTGTTCGTTTAAACGTGTTTTGCTTTGTAATTCTGTTTGTAAGGTGTTACAGTAAACAGTTTAAAGACAAAGTTACGTTTTGGAACGTTTTATTTCGACACGCGTCTACTCGTTGTTAAAAGCCTCAAAGCTCAGTGGCTGCATGTTTGGAAATTATGAAGCGCCACTACAAAGACCCTACCCACCCCAGCCACAGTCTGTTCGCCCTCCTGCCATCTGGGAGACGCTACAGATACATTCACACCCGAATGACCAGATTTAGGAACAGCTTCTTTCCCAGGGCTGTCATCCTACTGAACTCCACAAATAAACTCTAAAGCCTGCACATCTGCCAATGCACTTTATTATGGTTATGTTTATGTTAATGTATTACAAGCCAAATGTATGTTGAATGTTTAAATGTCTTAACCTAAATGTACACTCTCGGGAGCCGCAAGCCTACATTTCGTTGTACTGCACTTGTGCACTAACAATGACAATAAAGTTGATTATGATTATGATTATTATGATTATGATTATGATGATTATGATTATCATCCAGCCACAAATGGATTGGCTGAGAGGTTCGTACAAACCTTTAAAAAGGCGATAAGGGCCATGTGCGATGATGAAATTCCACTGCAGCATAAGGTGGACAATTTCCTGTTAGCCTACAGAAATGCGACACCTGCAGTTACCAACCAGACCCCGGCCATGATGTTCTTTAACCGAAGGTTGAGATCTCGTCTGGATTTGCTCAGACCAAATGTGCGAAGAAATGTTGAGGATAAACAATTCCAGCTCATCAATGAGAAGCTGACAAGGAGCTTCAATGTAGGACAACCAGTCTTGGCCCGCGACTACCAAACAGAGAAATGGCAACCCGGAACGATATGCACACAGCAGGGGCCATTAATGTACACAGTGGATGTCGGGGAGAACATTGTGAGACGCCACGTCGACCAGATCCTAGCGTCACAGGAACGAGTCAACCCCATGTCTCGCGTACCTGGGGATGAACCCGACATACCGGTAGCATCTACCTGAGAAACAGTAGCAGCGGAAACTGACGAACTAACCGACGAAAGGGGGCCAGAATCACCTCCGCACCAAGAACAAGAACCTCAGGAAAGGCGCTATCCAGAAAGGATCAGGAAGCCGCCCCAAAGGCTGAATCTATAAATGGACTATTTCAGTTTAAAGTGCATGTTAAAGTGTTAACTGTTATTTGAATGTTATGGGTACTGTTAATCTAAAAGGGGAGGAATTGTAGTGTATGTACCTTTAAGAGAGAACTAATTTTACAGCTCCTGTATACTGTATTACCGGCAGTGACCACACCTGTATATAACATAGAAACATACATAGAAACATAGAAGATAGGAGCAGGAGTAGGCCATTCGGCCCTTCGAGCCTGCTCCGCCATTCAATGAGATCATGGCTGATCATCCAAATTCAGTACCCGGTCCCTGCCTTCTCCCCATATCCCTTGATCCCTTTAGCCTTAAGAAATATATCCAACTCTTTCTTGAATATACTTAATGAACTGGCCTCCACCGCCCTCTGTGGCAGAGAATTCCACAGGTTCACCACTCTCTGGGTAAAGAAATTCCTCCTCATTTCAGTCCTAAATGGCTTACCCCTTATCCTTAGACTATGACCCCTGGTTCTGGACTCCCCGGCCATCAGAAACATCCTTCCTGCATCTAGTCTGTCCAGGCCTGACAGAATTTTATAGGTTTCGTTGAGATCCCCTCTCAATCTTCTAAACTCCAGTGAGTATAAGCCCAATCGACACAATCTCTCCTCATACGCCATTCCTGCTATCCCAGGTATCAGCCTGGTGAATCTTCGCTGCACTCCTTCCATGGCAAGAATGTCCTTCCTCAGGTAAGGCGACCAAAACTGCACACAATACTCAAGGTGTGGTCTCACCAAGGCCCTGTACAACTGCAGCAAGACATCCTTGTTCTTGTACTCGAAACCTCTTGCTACGAAGGCCAACATACCATTTGCCTTCTTAACCGCCTGCTGCACCTGCATGCTTACCTTCAGCGACTGGTGTACAAGAACACCCAGGTCTCTTTGCACTTCCCCTTCTCCCAATCTATTACCATTCAAACAATAATCTGCCTTCCTGTTTTTGCCACCAAAGTGGATAACCTCACATTCATCCACATTATAGCGCATTTGCCATGTTTCTGCCCAATCACCCAACCTGTCCAAATCATGCTTGAGTTTCACGACATCCTCCTCACAGCATACCCTCCCACCCAGCTTTGTGTCGTCTGCAAATTTGGAGATATTACATGCAATTCCCTCGTCCAGATCATTAATATATATTGTGAACAGCTGGGGCCCTAGGACCGATCCTTGCGGTACCCCACTAGTCACTGCCTGCCACTCGGAAAATGACCCGTTTATTCCGACTCTTTGCTTTCTGTCCGCCAACCAGTTCTCTATCCAAGTCAATACCTTGCCCCCAATCCCATGTGCCTTAATTTTGCATGCTAATCTCTTATGCGGGACCTTAACGAAAGCCTTCTGAAAGTCCAAATACACCACGTCCACTGGTTCTCCCTTATCTATTTTACCAGTTACATCCTCAAAAAATTCCAGTAGATTAGTCAAGCATGATTTACCTTTTGTAAATCCATGTTGACTTTGTCCGATCCAGTCACTGCTTTCCAAGTGCTCTGCTATTACATCTTTTATAATGGACTCTAGCATTTCCCCACTACCGATGTCAAGCTTACCAGCCCTGTTCCTGGGACTAGGGACAAGGTCACTGGCAAGGCTTGGAAGCTAAGCGGAGCCAGGCCTGGTTAGTACCTGGCGGGGTGACCATCAGGGAAGGCTAGGTGCAGAAGGTCACGGAAGGAGCCCCAGAAGGGACAGCTGGTGAGCAGGCCTGGGTGTTGGGCTGAAAATTGTCGGACAGGAGGAATGGTGGAAATGGAATGGCAGCGCGCACAGACGCAGCGGCTTTGCTTCTCCCAGGATGGTGCTATTTACATTTAATGTTATTTGTACTGGACTCATGGGAGCTTGCAAGATCACATTTCGTTGTGCATTGTCCAATGACAATAAAGTTGAATTATTATAATTCCCCGCCTTTTCTCTACCACCTTTTTTGAATAGTGGGGTAACATTAGCTACCCGCCAATCCATGGGTACCGTTCCAGAGTCTATCGAGTTCTGGAAGATGACCAGCAATGCATCTACTATTTCTAGGGCCACTTCCTTAAGTACCCTGGGATGTAGATTATCAGGCCCTGGGGATTTATCGGCCTTCAGTCCCATCAATTTTCCTAACACCATTTCCCTACAAATACTGATTTCTTTCAGTTCCACCCTTTCATTAGACCCTATGTTCCCCGGCATCTCTGGGAGGTTATTTGTGTCCTCCTTTGTGAAGACAGAACCAAAATATGTATTTAGTTGGTCTGCCATTTCTTTGTTCCCCATTATAAATTTCCCCGATTCTGACTGCAAGGGACCTACGCTTGACTTCACCAATCTTTTTCTCTTCACATATCTATAAAAGCTTTTACAGTCAGTTTTTATGTTCTCTGCAAGCTTACTCCCATATTCTATTTTCCCTTTCTTAATTAATCCCTTTGTCCTCCTTTGTCGAATCCTAAACTGCTCCCAATCCTCAGGATTATTGCTTTTTCTGGCCAATTTATATGCCCTCTCCTTGGACCTTATGCTATCCCTAATTTCCCTTGTTAGCCACGGTTGGGTCACCTTTTTTGTTTTATTTTTATGCCAAACTGGGATGAACAAATTCTGTAGTTCATCCATTCGGTCTTTGAATGTTTGCCATTGCCTATCCACCGTCAACCCTTTGAATGCCATTCCCCAATCAATCCTACCCAACTCGCTCCTCAGACCATCATAGTTTCCTTTATTTAAATTGAGGACCCTAGTCTCTGAGTCAACTACTTCATTCTCCATCTTAATGAAGAATTCGATCATATTATGATCGCTCCGACCCAAGGAGCCTCTTACAACAAGATTGCTAATTAATCCTTTCTCGTTACATAATACCCAGTCTGGTTGGTTCCTCGACATATTGGTCCAGGAAACCATCCCGTAAACACTCCAGGAATTCCTCCTCCACAGTATTGTTACTCATTTGGTTGGCCCAATCTATATGTAGATTAAAGTCACCCATGATGACTGCTGTGCCCTTATTGCACGCTTATTTAATTTCTCTTTTAATGCCATCCCCAACCTTCGCCTTACTGTTTGGAGGTCTATAAACCACTCCCACTAACATTTTTTTCCCCTTAGTATTTCTCAATTCTACCCATACAGATTCCACCTCATCAGAGCTAATATCCTTCATTACAATTGTGTTAATCCCTTCTTTAACCAGTAATGCTACCCCACCTCCCTTTTCTTTTTGCCTATCTTTCCTGAATATCGAATACCCCTGCATGTTGAGTTCCCAGTCCTGGCCTTCCTTGAGCCACGTTGCCATAATCCCAACCAAATCGTATTCGTTTACCTCTATTTGCGCAGCCAATTCATCCACCTTATTACAAATGCTCCTCGCATTAAGACACAAAGCCTTCAGGCTTGTTTTTTTAATGCTCTTACACCTATTAGAATTATTATTTACTGTGGCCGTGTTTGATTTAAACTGTTGATTTCCCTGACTGCCACTTTTGTTTTTCTCCTTCCTATCTTTTGCTTTTATCCTTGTTTCCCTTTCCTCTGTCTCCCTGCTCAGGTTCCCAACCCCCTGCCATTTTAGTTTAAACCCTCCCCCACAGCACTAGCAAACACTCCCCCTAGGATATTGGTTCCAGCCCTGCCCAGGTGCAAACCGTCCAGTTTGAACTGGTCCCACCTCCCCCAGAACCGGTTCCAATGTCCCAGGAACTTGAATCCCTCCCCCTGGCACCATTCCTCTAGCCACGTATTCATCTGAAGTATCCTTCTATTTCTACTCTGACTAGCACGTGGCACTGGTAGCAATCCTGAGATTACTACCTTTGAGGTCCTGTTTTTTAATTTATCTCCCAACTCCCTATACTCCGCTTTTAGGACCTCATTCCGGTTTTTACCTATATCGTTGGTGCCTATATGCACCACGACAACTGGCTGTTCACCCTCCCCTTCCAAGATGTTCTGGAGTCGCTCGGAGACAGCCTTGACCCTTGCACCAGGGAGGCAACACACCATCCTGGAGTCTCGTTTGCGGCCGCAGAAACGCCTATCTATTCCCCTTACAATTGAATCCCCTATTACTATAGCTCTACCCCTCTTTTTCTTCCCATTCTGTGCAGCAGAGCCACCCCTGGTGCCAGGAAGTTGGCTGCTGCTGCCTTCCTCTGAAAAGCCATCCCCCCCAACAGTACTCAAAGTGTTGTATCTGTTGGAGAGGGGGATGGCCACAGGGGACCCATGCACTACCTGCCTGCGCCTAGTACTCTGCCTGTTGGTCACCCGTTCCCTTTCTTCCTGTCCAACCTCTACTTTGAGCATGCCTCTGTACTGTTAGTCTTAGACTACACTCCTCCAGTAAACAACTGTTGATTGTTAATTTACAGCCTCCATCTAGTTATTAAGAAACATCATATTTCAAGAATCACGGATACAACACTGCTCACTCCCCATAACATTTACTATCCCACCCAGTCTAATCCCACTCCTCTACTCACTCCCAATGTCCTTTAATATCTCACCAGTCTAATCCCACTCTCCTGCTCACTCCCCATATCCTTTAATATCCCATCCAGTCTAATCCCACTCTCCTGCTCACTCCACATACTCTTTAATATCCCATCCAGTCTAATCCCACTCTCCTGCTCACTCCTCATATTCTTTAAGATCCCACTCAGCCTAATCCAACTCTCCTGCTCACTCCCTATACCCTTTAATATTGTGGTGTATGTAACCTGTTCCACCTTAAGAGAACCACCTTAAGAGATGTACTACTTTCTCTTGGCTGCTGTATACTGTAATACCGGTGGTGACCACACCGGTATATAAGTGTTGTGTAGGGATTTGCTGGGCAGTTGAGCCCTGACCTCCGAATAGTAAAGACCTGTTAAAAGTTATTCTTGTGGTCTGTGTCCAGTGATTTATAATAAGCATAACTGGGACACACAGACTTAACAGTGGCGACGAGTCCGATCTTACCCTGTGGCAGTTTTACATCTAAGGCAGCTTCGTCCTCAGAACGGGCGTCGAGAAGAGGCATCCGCCCTCATCATCCTGCTGAGCACCATCGCACAGGAGGCATCGAGAACCCGGGTTAAAAAGAAAAAAAAATTCTGACCACGAAGCCCTCCATCAGCGACAGGCAGTGATCATCCCTTCTACCACGGTGGTGGGTAAGCCGATCAGCGACACGAGCAGAAAGTCGGCCGCGTTGACTGTGGAGTGGGGGAGGGAAAACGGAGGAAAAAGGGCGGAGAACTCGACCACGGCCGGTGAAAAGGGCCGGGCTGCAATCGAGGCCGAGAGGCGCAGCGACTGGAGCAACTTAAGGCACGAGAGCCACGGAGAACTCAAACGCAGCCGGTGTAAAGGACCGGGCTGCATGCGGGGCTGAGAGGCGCAACAGCAGGGGAAGCGTGAATGCCCACGGGAACCGCGGGGGAGTAAAAGCAGCGTCGGGGAATTGAGAACCGCTGGGGAGGCGAGAACGGCAGCAGCACGGCAATCGCCATTGCAGCCAGCGGGGGAAGAAGGCAAACGCGGCAATCCGCCATTGTAGTCGGCGGGGGAAGAAGACGAGCGCGGGAAAGACCGCCAAGCGCGGGAAGCCGCCATTTTAGTAGGCGGGGGAAGAAGACAAGCGCGGGAAGCCGCCATTTTGAGAAAAAGAAAAATTTAAAAAAAACTTGCAAGGATGCCTAAACATGGGAACATTAATACCTTTGATAGCGATATCGAAGATTGGACCACGTATGTAGAACGCATGGAAGTTTATTGTAAAACAAATAAGGTACCAGATGATGAGAAAGCACTAACCTTATTAAGCTCAATGGGTGCGAAGACATACGGGCTATTGAAGCACCTTCTATCACCAGATAAACTGGCGGATCAGACTTTCGCGAATATTGTTACTGTCCTGAAAAATCATTTAAACCCCACGCCGCTGATGATAGCGGAACGATTTAAATTTTACAGAATAACGCAGCTGAAAGACGAAAGCAACGCTGAATTTTTAATTGAACTGCGTAAGCTATCAAAGTACTGTCAGTTTGGAACAGGACTAGCAGATGCGCTGAGAGATAAATTTGTGTGTGGATTGTTAAAAGAAGGAACACAAAAGCGACTACTTGAGGAGAATGATCTTACGCTTGATAAAGCTGTCACTATTGCAGCATCGCACGAAGCCGCAGCGAGAGGCACTGCGGAAATGCAGCTACGGTCACCGGAGCTCAGCACCAATCAAATGGTCTTGGGTACAGTAAAATGTTATCGTTGTGGAAAGACAACGCACGATCAGAATCAGTGCTGGTTCAAAAATCAGGAATGCAGAAAATGTGGCAGGCTTGGTCACATAACTAAAGTATGCCGGTCAGGAAAGAAGACCAGCAACAAAAAGTCACCGCAGGAAAAGTACAGAAAGGTACACAAGGTGACAGAGAACAGTTTGAACGAACAGAAGTCAAATTCAGACTCCAGCAGTAATGAACTGGGTAGTCTAAGAGTACACAATATTGGTAATGAAGCAGACCTCCAAACAATCTGGGTCACACTTCAGATAGCAGGAGTCCAAGTGAAGATGGAATTGGACACTGGATCGGCATTGACGGTCATGAATAAGCAAGATTACAAAAGGTTATTCCCACATATTCCCCTACGGGATACGGAGATTGTATTGAAAACATACACAGGGCAAAGAGTATACCCCATCGGGAAGATAGAGGTAAAGGTGGTCCACAAGGGCAAAGAAAGCCGAGGAATGGACTTATATGTGCTACCTGAGGGAGGTCCACCACTACTGGGACGGGAGTGCATTAGGAAAATAAATATGGACTGGCATTCCTTAAAAGCACTAACGGTAGATTCCGGTAAAAAAGATGTCAAACCTAAACGATTGTCCAGAATATTGGACGATGCTAAAGAGGTGTTCCAACAGGGACTGGGAACACTGAGAGGAATTACGGCAAACATCAAGGTTGAAGAACATGCAAACCCGAAATTTTTCAAAGCCAGACTGGTACCTTATGCGATACGACCTGCTGTGGAAGCTGAGCTGGAAGGGCTAGAATGTTCAGGAGTACTGTCTAAGGTAGACTGGAGTGAGTGGGCCACGCCCATTGTTCCCGTCATGAAGCGTTCATCGAGCAACAAGCCGGGGGAACCGGGGAAGGTTCGCATCTGTGGAGATTTCAAGATCACTGTTAATCCGGTGCTTCGCACGGTGCAGTATCCGCTTCCGCGGATTGAGGATATCTTCGCTTCGTTGTCTGGTGGGAAACACTTCACCAAGATAGACCTGGCGCAGGCGTACTTACAGATGGAAGTTGAGGAAGAGTCACGCCAGTATCTCACGATCAACACGCATAGAGGCTTGTACCGGTATAATAGACTGGTTTTTGGAGTGGCATCGGCTCCAGCAATTTGGCAGAGGGCCATGGAGCAGGTATTACAGGGAATTCTAGGCACACAATGTTACCTGGACGATATTCTGATTACAGGAGATGATGACGAGGAACACCCTGCAAATTTGGAACTGGTGCTCACCAGATTGAAAGAATATGGACTTCGAGTTAATCGCCAGAAATGTGAGTTCTTTCAGAAGCGGATCTCGTACTGTGGTCATGTCATTGACCAGGAGGAGCTTCATAACTCTCCTGACAAGATCGAAGCTGTTGTGAAGGCTCCCGCTCTGGATAATGTATCCCAGTTGAGGTCGTTCCTAGGGTTGATTAACTATTACCATAAGTTTCTGCCAAATTTATCCACGGTGCTGCACCCGCTGAACGCTCTTTTGCAGAAGGGAGTACCATGGAAGTGGAGCGAGGACTGTAAGAGGGCCTTTCGCGAAAGCAAGGCATTGATCACCTCAGAGGAAGTGTTGGCTCACTTCAACCCAACGCTGCCTATTCGTTTGGCTTGTGATGCTTCGCCATATGGTATTGGGGCAGTACTCTCACACAAGTTGCCAAATGGTCTGGAGAGGCCAGTTGCGTTCGCATCCAGATCATTGACCTCCGCTGAGCACAACTATGCTCAGATAGATAGGGAGGCTCTCAGCCTTGTGTGGGGAGTAAAGAAGTTTAATCATTATCGGCAGGGCCAAAAGTTTACGCTTCTGACAGACCACCAGCCGTTGGTATCCATTTTTAACCCTAAGAAGGGTGTTTCGGTGATGATAGCACAGAGACTCCAGAGATGGTCCCTTTTCCTAGGGGCACATCAATATCAGATAGAATTCAAAGGTACAAAGCAGCATGGTAATGCTGATGGGCTGTCGCGCCTGCCACTGCCTACAGAGGAGGAGGCACCGACGGTTGACCCTGTTGAGTTATTTCACTCGACCATCATCGAATGTTTACCAGTCACCAATGCAAGTATTGAAAGAGAAACCAGGAACGACCCGACATTGTCCCGGGTCTACGAAGTGACAGTGAAGGGATGGCCAGCACATGGTGATCCACTGTTACCGGCATTCTCAGCAAGACGAGAACAGCTGTCCGTCTGTCAAGGAACATTGATGTATGGAACAAGGGTGATTATTCCTCCTAAGTTAAGAGAGAGAGTTCTAAAGGAACTGCATGAAGGTCATCTGGGGGGAGTCAAGATGAAAAGCCTTGCTAGGGCTTATGTGTGGTGGCCGGGTATCGACCAACAGATAGAGGATCTGACGAAAAGCTGCTCAGGGTGCCAAAAAGTGCAAAATGCACCTCCGATTGCACCACTGCATCCATGGGAATGGCCTTCAACCCCATGGCAACGTGTACATATTGACTTTGCTGGTCCATTCATGGACTCCATGTTTTTAATTGCGGTGGACGCACATTCTAAATGGCCAGAAGTGATTAAGATGACTACCACTACCTCGGAAAAGACGATCGCGGTGCTAAGAACGATATTTGCAAGAAATGGATTGCCAGAACAAATATGTTCAGACAACGGACCGCAGTTCATGTCAGAAGAATTCCAGAAATTCATGAAGAAGAATGGGGTGAAACATTATACCTCTGCCCCATATCATCCGGCTACAAACGGGCTGGCCGAGAGATTTGTACAAACGTTCAAAAAAGCAATAAAGGCCATGAGCGAAGATCAGATTCCACTACAACACAAGGTGGACAAATTCCTACTGGTATATCGAAACGCCACTCATGCAGTGACAAACCAAAGTCCTGCCATGATGTTCTATAACAGGAGGTTGCGGTCCAGGTTGGACTTGTTAAAACCAAATGTGCGGAGGGAAGTTGAAAACAAACAGTTCCAGCATATAAATAACAAGACCACTCGGAGTTTCGAAATAGGACAGCCAGTGTTAGCCCGGGACTATAAAAACGAGAAATGGCAATCTGGAACAATTCGGGCCAGACAAGGACCCCTGATGTACACGGTAGATATTGGTGAAAATGTAATACGGCGTCATGCTGACCAACTGGTAGAATCGAGAACAAGGGTCGAACCCATGGTTACGGCAGAGACAACCGTAGAAGAAGTTAGTGAACCTGAAGCATCTACCTCAGAAGTGAATGTACCTGATGATGATGTCCAATCCATAAGAGACCAACGAGATGAGTCACCCCAGCAACGAGAATCAGAGACCCCTGAAAGGCGTTATCCAACTCGAATCAGGAGGCCTCCTCAGAGACTGAATCTTTGAACTGTTTTGCATGAAGTTGTATATATATATGTTATTATGTTATGTTAAATGGGGATATAACTGTTAAGCTAAAAAGGGAGGATTGTGGTGTATGTAACCTGTTCCACCTTAAGAGAACTACCTTAAGAGATGTACTACTTTCTCTTGGCTGCTGTATACTGTAATACCGGTGGTGACCACACCGGTATATAAGTGTTGTGTAGGGACTTGCTGGGCAGTTCAGCCCTGACCTCCGAATAGTAAAGACCTGTTAAAAGTTATTCTTGTGGTCTGTGTCCAGTGATTTATAATAAGCATAACTGGGACACACAGACTTAACAAATATCCCACCCAGTCTAATCCCACTCTCCTGTTCACTCCCCATACCCTTTAATAACCCACGTAGTCTAATCCCACTCTCCTGCTCACACCTCATACACTTTAATATCCACCCAGTCTAATCCCACTCTCCTGCTCACTCCCTATACCCTTTAATACCCCACCCTGTCTAATCCCAATCTCCTGCTCACTCCCCAAATCATTTAATATCCCACCAAGTCTAATCCCACTCTCCTGCTCACTCCCCATACCCTTTAATATCTCACCCAGTCTAATCCAACTCTCCTGCTCACTCCCCATAACCTTTTAATATCGCACCCAGTCTAATCCCACTCTCCTGCTCACACCTCATACACTTTAATATCCACCCAGTCTAATCCCACTCTCCTGCTCACTCCCTATACCCTTTAATACCCCACCCTGTCTAATCCCAATCTCCTGCTCACTCCCCAAATCATTTAATATCCCACCAAGTCTAATCCCACTCTCCTGCTCACTCCCCATACCCTTTAATATCTCACCCAGTCTAATCCAACTCTCCTGCTCACTCCCCATAACCTTTTAATATCGCACCCAGTCTAATCCCACTCTCCCGCTCACTCCCCATACCTTTAATATCCCACCTTGTCTAATACCACTCTCTTGCTCACTCCCTATACCCTTTAATATCCCACCCTGTCTAATCCCACTCTCCCGCTCACTTTTCATACCGTTTAATATCCCACACAGTCTAATCCCGCACTCCTGCTCACTCCCCGTACCCTTTAGTATTCCACCCAGTCTAATCCCACTCTCCTGCTCACTCCCCATACCCTTTAATATCGCACCCAGTCTAATCCCACTCTCCCGCTCACTCCCCATACCTTTAATATCCCACCTTGTCTAATACCACTCTCCTGCTCACTCCCTATACCCTTTAATATCCCACCCTGTCTAATCCCACTCTCCTGCTCACTCCCCATACGCTTTAATATCCACCCAGTCTAATCCCACTCTCCTGCTCGCTCCCCATACGCTTTAATAGCCCACCCAGTCTAATCCCACTCTCCTGCTCGCTCCCCATACGCTTTAATAGCCCACCCAGTCTAATCCCACTCTCCTGCTCAGTCCCCATACCCTTTAATATACCACCCAGTCTAATCCCACTCTGCTGCTCACTCCCAATAACATTTAAAATCCCACCCAGTCTAATCCCACTCTCCTGCTCATTCCCCATACCCTTTAATATACCATCCAGTCTAATCCAATTCTCCCGCTCACTTCCAATACATTTTAATATCCCACACAGTCTAATCCCACGCTCCTGCTCACTCCCCATACCCTTTAATATCCCACCCAGTCTAATCCCACTCTCCTGCTCACTCCCCATACCCTTTAATATCCCGCCCAGTCTAATCCCACTCTCCCGCTCACTCCCCATACCATTTAATATCCCACCCAGTCTAACCCCACTCTCCTGCTCACTCCCCATACCCTTTAATATCCCACCCAGTCTAATCCCACTCTCCTGCTCACTCCCCATACCCTTTAATATCCGCCCAGTCAAATCCCACTCTCCTGCTCACTCCCCATACCCTTTAATATCCCACCCAGTCTAATCCCACTCTCCTGCTCACTCACCATACCCTTTAATATCCCACCCAGTCTAATCCCACTCTCCTGCTCACTCATCATACCCTTTAATATCCCGCCCAGTTTAATCCCACTCTCCCGCTCACTCACCATACCCTTTAATATCCCATCCAGTCTAAACCCACTCTCCTGCTCACTCCCCATACCCTTTAATATCCGCCCAGTCAAATCCCACTCTCCTGCTCACTCCCCATACCCTTTAATATCCCACCCAGTCTAATCCCACTCTCCTGTTCACTCCTCATATCCTTTAATATCCCACGGAATCTAATCCCACTCTCCTGTTCACAGCTCATACACTTTAATATCCACCCAGTCTAATCCCACTCTCCTGCTGACTCCCCAAACCCTTTAATATCCCACCCTGTCTAATCCCAATCTCCTGCTCACTCCCCAAATCCTTTAGTATCCCACCAAGTCTAATCCCACTCTCCTGCTCACTCCCCATACCCTTAAATATCACACCCAGTCTAATCCCACTCTCCTGCTCACTCCCCATACCCTTTTAATACCACCCAGTCTAATGCTACTCTCCCGCTCATTCCCCATACCCTTTAATATCCCACCTGTTTCGTCCGTGTACAACAAGACACAGACTGCAGGAGAACGGTAAAACAGGTGTTGACTCAACGTGGCACAAACGGGAACTGAGCTGTACAGATTACTACTCAGCCTTACATACAGGTGTGGTCACTGCCGGTACTACAGTATACATGAGCTGTAAAAAGTAGTTTCCCCCCTTAAAGGTATATACATTACAATTCCTTCCCTTTTAGATTAACAGTACCATAACACTCATTTAACAATTAAATATCAAACTAATTACAATTAACACTTTTAACATGCAACATTAGCTGAAAATAGTCTATTTATATCTTCAGTCTTTGGGGAGGCTTCCTGATCCTTTCTGGATAGCGCCTTTCCCGAGTGTCTTGCTCTTGGTGTGGAGGCGATTCTGGCCCCCTGTCGTCGGTCGGTTCATCAGCTTCCGATGCTACTGTTTCTGGGGCAGATGCGACCTGTACGTCGGGTTCATCACCAGGTACGTATGGGCGAGGCATGGGGTTGACATGTTCCTGTGACTCTAGGATCTGGTCAGTATGGCATCTCACGATGCTCTCCCCAACGTCCACTGTGTACATTAGTGGGCCCTGCCGTGTGCATATCGTTCCTGGCTGCCATTTTTCTGTTCGGTAGTCGCGGGCCAAGACTGGTTGCCGTACATTGAAGCACCTTGTTGGCTTCTCATGGATGTGCTGGAATTGCTTACTCTCAACATCTCTTCGTACGTTTGGTCTGAGCAAATCCAGGCGAGATCTTAACCTTCGGTTAAAGAACATCATGGCTGGAGCCTGGTTGGTGACTGCATGTGTCGCATTCCGGTAGGCGAACAGGAAATTGTCCACCTTGTGCTGCAGCGGAATGTTGTCATTGTACATAGCCTTTATTGCCTTCTTAAAGGTTTGTACGAACCTCTCAGCCAATCCATTTGTGGCTGGGTGATACAGGGCGGATGTGTAATGCCTTACCCCATTCTTATTCAAGAACCTCCAGAACTCTTCGGACACAAACTGTGGTCCGTTGTCGGATCAAATCTGTTCTGGCAAGCCATTCCTGGCAAAAATGGTCCGTAGGACTGCAATAGTTTTCTCCGTGGTGGCGGAGGACATTTTGATGACCTCAGGCCATTTCGAGTGCGCATCCACGGCTATTAAAAACATTGGCCTAGAAATTCATTGACGCCACTTTTGGGGCGCTAAAGTGGGGCGTCCGCTAAAGTTTGCGGCCGCCGCAAAATCTAGGCCACTTCTCCGATATTCATTAGCTTCGCCCTACTAGTTCGGGCGAGCGCTAAAACTGCTGTTGGACGCCTCTCTTTGGGCGCTAAGCCGGAGGTGGTGCTCGATAGCGCAAAGGCCGGGCGCAGCGCAGGTGCGGCCATCTCGTGACTGACAGCAGACACCCTGGCGCCGGCCAGCTCTTAAGGGGGAAGGGTCGACTGTGCCTGCTGCCACGCCCTGGATAGTGGAGCCCGCCAGCTAGGCCTGAACACTGCTGCTGGACCCAAATAGCGCCTGAAGACATGGAGAAGGCCCGTGAACGTGCACAGCGCTTCTCAGAGCGTGATCTGAGTGTGCTGCTTGCTGCTGTGGAGAAGAGGCGCCATGTTTTGTACCCGGACAATGGCAAGAAGGCGACGGTCCGCGTCTACAGGAGAGCCTGGAGGCATGTCGCCAGCAAGCTGTCAGCCAACAGCGACGTCCCCAGGACCGGTGCCCAATGCCGCAAAAAGTTAAATGACCTCACACGCATTGTCAGGGTGAGTACCCTTTCCAATGCCCTCCTCATCCTTGCATGTGCACCTCACATTATGGGCAAAGGGACCTGAAAGCTCTAATGGCCAGCCTTCATCCAGCAGCTATGGCACAGGCATGAGCATCAATTGCACATTCTGCACTGAACACACTGGCCAAGCTATTCCACCATGGGAGGCAGTGCACAGCAGATCATGGCGACACACTGGCCAGGCTATTCCACCATGGGAGGCAGTGCACAGCAGATCATGGCAACACACTGGCCAGGCTATTCCACCATGGGAGGCAGTGCACACCAGATCATGGCGGCACACTGGCCAGGCTATTCCACCATGGGAGGCAGTGCACAGCAGATCATGGCGACACACTGGCCAGGCTATTCCACCATGGGAGGCAGTGCACACCAGATCATGGCGACACACTGGCCAGGCTATTCCACCATGGGAGGCAGTGCACACCAGATCATGGCGACACACTGGCCAGGCTATTCCACCATGGGAGGCAGTGCACACAAGATCACGGCAACACACTGTACTTAGAGGCCGTCCTTTCTCTTGCAGGCCAAGCTGGCGAATAATCGCAAGAGCCGGACTGCGACCGGGGGAGGACGACCCCATATCCAGCCACTCACCGACCTGCAACATCGCGTGGAGCGCCTCATGGGTGGCCGGGTGATTGGGCCCGTTGCATGTGGAGATGCCGACCCTGTTCTGGGAAGCAATGGTAAGGACATCACCTTTTGCACCTCTCTCGTCCCACTTGCGCATCAGATCTACATCCTTTGCCACTGTCCGACCAATGCGCTGAATGCCACCACTCATGCATCCCGCACTGACGCCCTCTCCTCACTCTAAAGCTACCCTTGTGCCTTCCTGCTTTCAGATGGTCAAGAGGAGGTCCCTCAACTTGCCAGTGACAGACCCTCCGAGGAGGAGCAGGAGGAGGAGCAAGAGGAAGGCGGCCCATCAGGGGAACCCTCAGCCGTGGCCACCCAGGCCAATGTAGGGGACATGTCTTCCCTGGAGGGCAGCGTGGCGGAAGTGTCGAAGGGGAGGGGAGCTCCTGGGACCTGCGTGCTGCAGAAAGGCGGGAGGGGGGTGGAAGCTCGGCGGCCTTCTCCCCAGAGGGGGATGCGTCGGAGGGGAGTCCAATTGCTCGGCCCAGCGGCCTCCAGCAATGCAGGAAGGGTCGGCCAGCTCGGCGGCCTTCTCCCCAGAGGGAGAGTCCGGCCTCTAGTCAGGAGATGCTCTTCACCGAGGAGATGGAATGCCTCGAAGACTTGTCCGCGGACTCGGAGCACCGGCACACGGAGCTCATGGCGGCAGTAGCACGGTTGCCTGAGTCCATCGATTCCCTCTCTCGGAGTGTAGCCGAGTTCGGGCCCTTAGAGGCCACCAGTCGGGCGGAATACCGGGCAGATCTTGCAGCGACTGGCCAGGTGATTAGTGGTGCCGTCCAGTCACTGGCTGCTCTGCTGTGGTCAGTGAACAGGTCAACACGGGCACTCACTGCTGCCACACTCGCTTTGTCAGCCAGGCATCGCCAGGGCACCCGGCGCGCTTCAGCAGCACAGTGGTCTGTCCCTCGGCAGATTGGTGCGCATGCTGCAGTGCTGGCCCGGGCGAGTGCCAGTGTCTCAGGTGGCCAGCGAGCGCCTGCCATCCGCCAGCTTGCCGCCATTCCTCCAGCCGCCACTGCCACTCCCCCAGTGGAGCTGCCAGGAGCTGCTGCAGCGACTGATGCTGGCCAGCCACAGCTGCAGCAATCAACAGCCGGCCGCTCGACGCCCAGACCTCGACTAGGCCGACCCCCAAGGGCGTCTGCCGTCACGACATGTGCCCCTCAGGAGCCTGCCCCCAGCCTTGCAGTAGGCAATGGCCTTACTTTGAGGCTGAGCAGCAGGGCGGGCAGGGGCCACCCAAAGATGGCCAAGGCATCGCCCTAGCGGGCCAAATAGTCGAATGTGTGGCCATTTGTGTTTGTTTCTTGAGGCCGAGAATTGGATGTTTGTTTTTTGAAGGCCGATGATGTGATGTTTGTTTTGGACGAAGGCCGGGAATGACGGCCATTTTAGTTGCCCTATTTTGTTAATCCTCCCCAGGTTGTGGGAGCGAGTAATGTGTTTGAGTGTTTTTTGGGGGTTTCCTCTGTTTTTGGTTTTCATGTGGGAAGGGCCCAGAGTTTGTACAATAAAGCATTTTATTTATTCACATTGTCCATGCTTGATCTTTGAAGTGTTTGTTGCCTTAACCGGCTGAGGGCTTGCGGAGCGGCTGCAACCATGTTCTATCATTGGCACAAGCCATTCCCTGACAGGGGGCCTAGAAGTGACGTTCAATAAGCCGACGACGGGCGGCCCTTGGACCTTGTGCGTCCCTCCTGGGCTGGTACTCCTCGTCCTCGTCGTCCTCATGCTCCTCCTGCTCCTCCTCCTGAGGTGGTGGTCCAACGTGAGGTGGCAGTGCCTGAGTCCTGCGGATAGCCAGGTTGTGCAGCATGCAGCAAACGACGACGAATTGGGAGACTCGATCCTGCGAATACTGGAGGGCTCCCCCGGAGCGGTCGAGACAGCGGAACCATTGCTTGAGCACTCCGATTGTTTGTTCTATGAGGCTCCTCGTCGCTTGATGGCTCTCGTTGTATGCCTCTTCAGCAGGGGTCGTGGGCGCGCGGAGCGGGGTCATGAGCCAGGTACACAAAGGATAGCCTTTGTCCCCGATAAGCCATCCTCTTGGGGGAGGCTGTGCCTGGAACATGTCAGCCACAGTTGTCTGTCGCAGGATAAAGGCATCGTGGCTGCTGCCTGGAAAGCGGGCATTGACAGCTAGGATGCGCTGCCTGTGGTCACACACCAGCTGTACATTGAGGGAATGGTAGTCCTTCCGGTTGCGGTAATCCTCGGCATGCTCAAGAGGTGCCCGCAAAGCCACATGCGTGCAGTCAATGGCGCCCTGCACCATGGGGAAGCCCGCTATTCTTGCAAACCCCACTGCACGCTGCTGCTGCTTGTCCAGGGTCATGGGGAAGGAGATGAATTGATGTCTCCTTCTGAAAAGGGCTTCGGTCACCTGGCGGATGCAGCAATGCACGACGAACTGGGAGATGTTAGCGATGTCCCTAGTAGCAGATTGGAAGGAGCCGGAGGCATAGAAGTTGAGAGCCACCGTCACCTTCACTGCCACCGACAGAGACGTCCTGCGCACCAGCTGTGGCTGCAGATCTCTCTGAAGCAGCCGGCAGTTGTCTGCAACCACCTCCCTTCGGAATCGCAGCCTCCTAACACACATCGCGGCAGACATGGTCAGATAGGAGGTCTGCTGGCGGTATACCCTGCGTGGGTAAGGCCTCAGTTGGCGACGCCTGTTGCCCCCTCTGCGTCTAGCCAGGGCTGCCACTCTCTCACGGCGTCTGTAAGCCCTTCTGGCATAAGGCTGAAATTCAGCGTTGCCACCCAATGCAGCCCCCATTATATGCTGGCAAACACTGAGCTCTGAATGAAGGCTAAGATAATTGGTAAGCTCTGGCCTGAGCCAAAAATACCTGTCCAAGTGTTGGTCCAAACCAGTAAACTCTCCTCCTTGGTCTCTGTCCAAAAAACCGTTGCACAAGAGTGAATGCTGCAAAATGGCTGGCCTTTATACTGCTGGGTAAGTGCCCTTTAATTAGCGCTCCCCCCGGCCCGGCTGGCCTGTGTACCGTTCCACTTCACAGTCGCTCGGGACGCCCGACGCACAATGGGCCGGCGCGAGTGAAGTTCCGGTTTGGGGCGCACAAAGGGCGTTGCACTATTATATGACGTCATGATCTGCGCGCACAGCAGGGCGCGCGCTAAGACTTTGCGCCAGCGCTAAATGTGTCCTGAAGTTGGGGAGAGGCGCAGATCGCGCTGCGCCCGGGCGATAAGCGCCTAGCGCTCGAGATCTACTCCCCCTAAGGCGCTAACGGCTGGCGCGCCCAACTGAATTTCTAGGCCATAGAGTCATAGAGTAATACAGCACGGATAGAGGCCCTTCGGCCCATCGTGTCCGCGCCGGCCATCAAGCCCTGTCTAATCTAATCCCATATTCCAGCATTTGGTCTTTAGCCTTGTATGCTATGGCATTTCAAGTGCTCATCCAAATGCTTCTTAAATGTTGTGAGGGTTCCTGCCTCCACAACCCTTTCAGGCAGTGAGTTCCAGACTCCAACCACCCTCTGGGTGAAAAAGTTCTTTCTCAAATCCCCTCTAAACCTCCCGCCCTTTACCTTGAATCTATGCCCCCTAGTTATTGACCCCTCTACTAAGGGAAAAAGCTCCTCAGCATCCATCCTATCTATGCCCCTCATAATTTTGTACACCTCAATCATGTCCCCCCTCAGCCTCCTCTGCTCCAAGGAAAACAAACCCAACCTGCCCAGTCTCTCTTCATAGCTGAAGCGCTCCAGCCCTGGTAACATCCTGGTGAACCTCCTCTGCACCCTCTCTAACGCGATCACATCCTTCCTGTAGTGTGGCGGCCAGAACTGCACACAGTATTGCAGCTGTGGCCTAACCAGTGTTTTATACAGCTCCATCATAACCTCCTTGCTCTTATATTCAATGCCTCGGCTAATGAAGGCAAGTATCCCATATGCCTTTTTTACCACCTTATCCACCTGTTCCGCCGCCTTCAGGGATCTGTGTACTTGCACACCCAGATCCCTCTGACCCTCCGTCTTGCCTAGGGTCTTTCCATTCATTGTGTATTCCCTTGCCTTGTTAGTCCCCCCAAAGTGCATCACCTCGCACTTTTCCGGGTTAAATTCCATTTGCCACTGTTCTGCCCATCTGACCAACCCATCTATATCGTCCTGCAGACTGAGGCTACCCTCCTCGCTATTTACCACCCTACCAATTTTTGTATCATCCGCGAACTTACTGATCATACCTTTTACATTCATATCCAAGTCATTAATGTAGACCACAAACAGCAAGGGACCCAGCACCGATCCCTGTGGTACCCCACTGGCCACAGGCTTCCAGTCACAAAAACAACCTTCGACCATCACCCTCTGCCTTCTGCCACTAAGCCAGTTTTGTATCCAATGTGCCAAGGCACCCTGGATTCCATGGGCTCTTACCTTCTTGACCAGTCTCCTGTGCGGGACTTTATCGAAGGCCTTACTGAAATCCATGTATACCACATCCACTGCATTACCCTCATCCACACACCTAGTCACCCCCTCAAAAAATTCAATCAAATTAGGCAGACATGATCTTCCCTTGACAAAGCCATGTTGACTATCCCTGATTAATCCTTGCCTCTCCAAGTGGAGACAAATTTTGTCCCTCAGAATTTTTTCCAATAATTTTCCTACCACTGATGTTAGGCTCACTGGCCTGTAGTTCCCCGGTTTTTCCCTACTACCCTTCTTGAATAATGGTACTACATTAGCGGTTCTCCAGTCCTCTGGCACATCCCCTGTGGCCAGAGAGGTCCTGAATATATGTGTTAGAGCCCCCGCAATCTCTTCCTTTGCCTCACACAGCAGCCTGGGATACATTTCATCCGGGCCTGGGGATTTATCCATTTTTAGGCCAGCTAAAACCGCCAATACCTCCTCCCTCTCGATGTTAATATGTTCGAGCATATCACAGTCCCCCCGCCCTATTTCTACGTCTACATCGTCCTTCTCCATAGTGAAAACAGATGCAAAAAATTCATTTAGAACCCCTCCTACATCTTCCGGCTCCACACACAGATTGCCACTTTTGTCCCTAATGGGCCCTATTTTTTCCCTAGTTATCCTATTACCCTTAATATACTTATAAAACATCTTAGGATTTTCCTTTATTTTGCTCGCCAGTGTTATTTCATGGCCCCTCCTTGATCTCCTAATTTCTTTATTAAGTATCCCCCTGCACTTTTTGTACTCCTCTAGGGCTTCCTCCGTCTTTAGCCTTTTGTATCTACCAAAAGCCCTCCTTTTTTTCCTAATCCATTCTCGTATATCCCCTGACATCCAAGGTTCCCTGTGGTTTTTGGAACCACCCTTGACCTTTACGGGAACATTTTGCCATTGTATGATCTCAATCTCCCTTCTGAAAGCCTCCCATTGCTCCGATGCGGATTTTCCTACAAGTAGCTGATCCCAGTCCATTTTGGCCAGATCCTGCCTTATCCTATTAAAATCGGCCTTCCCCCAATTTAGAACCTTTATTTCCGGCCCATCCCTGTCCTTTTCCATGACCACCTTAAATCTTACCATACTATGGTCACTATCACCAAAGTGCTCACCTACTAGCACTTTTTCCACTTGGCCAGCCACATTCCCTAGAATTAGGTCCAGTACCGCCCCCTCTCTTGTAGGACTTCCTATATGCTGGCTCAAAAAGCTCTCCTGGATGCACTTTAAGAATTCTACACCCTCTGAGCCTTTCACACTCTGACTATCCCAGTTAATATTGGGGAAGTTGAAATCCCCCATTATTATTACCCTATTATTTGCACATTTCTCTGAGATTTGCCTACATATCTGTTCCTCTATCTCCCCCTGACTGTTTGGAGGCCTATAGTACACTCCCAGCAAAGTGCTTGCCCCCTTTTTGTTTTTAAGCTCCACCCATATGGCCTCATTAGAGGAACCTGCTAATATATCATCCCTCCTTACTGCAGTAATTGACTCCTTAATTAATATTGCGACACCCCCTCCTCTTATACCTCCCGCTCTGTCTCGCCTGAAGATTCTGTACCCCGGAATATTGAGCTGCCAGTCTTGCCCGTCCCTCAACCATGTCTCCGTGATAGCAACAATATCATACTCCCATGTGTTTATCAACACCTTCAGTTCATCCACCTTATTTGCAAGACTCCTTGCATTAAAATAGATGCCATCCAGCCTTGCCCTTATATATTTGCCCTGTCTACCAAGCTGACTTGTTTTTTTCTCTATAATTGGCAGCACATCAACCCCTATTTCAGCTCCCCTCTGTATCCCATCCCCCTGCCCATTACAACCCAGCATTACCAATTCAGTTGGCATGTGATGCGTCACCGTACGGCATTGGGGCGGTGCTGTCGCACAAATTCTCGGACGGCTCAGAGAGGCCAATAGCCTTTGCGTCACGATCACTAACCTCAGCCGAGTGTGACTACGCCCAGATTGACAGGGAGGCCCTCAATCTAGTGTGGGGAGTGAAAAAGTTCAATCACTATCTGCACGGGCAGAAATTCACCTTGCTGACTGATCACCAGCCTCTTGCCTCCATTTTTAATCCGAGGAAGGGCGTTCCGGTGATGACTGCGCAACGACTACAAAGATGGTCACTTTTTCTAGGGGCGCACCACTATGAGATTGAATGTAAGGGCATGAAACAGCATGGAAATGCTGATGGGCTATCACGCCTGCCACTGCCTACTGCGGAGGAAGCACCAGCAGTGGATCCTGTCGATATATTCCATTCGACTATAGTAGAATACCGACCGGTAACTAACGCTTGTATCGAAAAGGAAACCCGAAATGACCCGACACTGTCTCGGGTATATGATTTGACGGTGAAGGGATGGCCAGCACATGGCGACTCACTGTTGCCAGCATTCTCGACAAGGAGAGAACAGCTGTCAGTGTGCCGGGGGACCTTGATGTGTGGACCCCGAGTGGTAATTACACCCAAGTTAAGGGATAGCGTGCTCAATGAGCTTCATGAGGGTCATCTGGGAGGGGTACAAATGAAAAGCCTAGCCAGGGCTTATGTGTGGTGGCCGGGAATCGATAAACAAATTGAGGACCTGACCAAGAGCTGCTCAGGATGCCAGAAAGCCCAAAATGCACCACCACAGGCTCCTCTACACCCATGGGAATGGCACTCATCTCCATGGCAACGGGTGCATATTGATTTTGCTGGTCCATTCATGGACTCAATGGCCTAGAAATTCAGTTGGGCGCGCCAGCCGTTAGCGCCTTAGGAGGAGTAGATCTCGAGCGCTAGGCGCTTATCGCCCGGGCGCAGCGCGATCTGCGCCTCTCCCCAACTTCAGGACACATTTAGCGCCGGCGCAAAGTCTTAGCGCGCGCCCTGCTGCGCGCGCAGATCATGACGTCATATAATAGTGCAACGCCCTTTGTGCGCCCCAAACCGGAACTTCACTCGCGCCGGCCCATTGTGCGCCGGGCGTCCCGAGCGACTGTGAAGTGGAACGGTACACAGGCCAGCCGGGCCGGGGGGAGCGCTAATTAAAGGGCACTTACCCAGCAGTATAAAGGCCAGCCATTTTGCAGCATTCACTCTTGTGCAACGGTTGTTTGGACAGAGACCAAGGAGGAGAGTTTACTGGCTTGGACCAACACTTGGACAGGTATTTTTGGCTCAGGCCAGAGCTTACCAATTATCTTAGCCTTCATTCAGAGCTCAGTGTTTGCCAGCATATAATGGAGGCTGCATTGGGTGGCAATGCTGAATTTCAGCCTTATGCCAGAAGGGCTTACAGACGCCGTGAGAGAGTGGCAGCCCTGGCTAGATGCAGAGGGGGCAACAGGCGTCGCCAACTGAGGCCTTACCCACGCAGGGTATACCGCCAGCAGACCTCCTATCTGACCATGTCTGCCGCGATGTGTGTTAGGAGGCTGCGATTCCGAAGGGAGGTGGTTGCAGACATCTGCCGGCTGCTTCAGAGAGATCTGCAGCCACAGCTGATGCTCAGGACGTCTCTGTCGGTGGCAGTGAAGGTGACGGTGGCTCTCAACTTCTATGCCTCCGGCTCCTTCCAATCCGCTACTGGGGACATCGCTAACATCTCCCAGTTCGCCGTGCATTGCTGCATCCGCCAGGTGACCGAAGCCCTTTTCAGAAGGAGACATCAATTCATCTCCTTCCCCATGACCCTGGACAAGCAGCAGCAGCGTGCAGTGGGGTTTGCAAGAATAGCGGGCTTCCCCATGGTGCAGGGCGCCATTGACTGCACGCATGTGGCTTTGCGGGCACCTCTTGAGCATGCCGAGGATTACCGCAACCGGAAGGGCTACCATTCCCTCAATGTACAGCTGGTGTGTGACCACAGGCAGCGCATCCTAGCTGTCAATGCCCACTTTCCAGGCAGCAGCCACGATGCCTTTATCCTGCGACAGACAACTGTGGCTGACATGTTCCAGGCACAGCCTCCCCCAAGAGGATGGCTTATCGGGGACAAAGGCTATCCTTTGTGTACCTGGCTCATGACCCCGCTCCGCACGCCCACGACCCCTGCTGAAGAGGCATACAACGAGAGCCATCAAGCGAGGAGGAGCCTCATAGAACAAACAATCGGCGTGCTCAAGCAACGGTTCCGCTGTCTCGACCGCTCCGGGGGAGCCCTCCAGTAATCGCAGGATCGAGTCTCCCAATTCGTCGTCGTTTGCTGCATGCTGCACAACCTGGCTATCCGCAGGACTCAGGCACTGCCACCTCACGTTGGACCACCACCTCAGGAGGAGGAGCAGGAGGAGCATGAGGATGACGAGGACGAGGAGTACCAGCCCAGGAGGGACGCACAAGGTCCAAGGGCCGCCCGTCGTCGGCTTATTGAACGTCACTTCTAGGCCCCCTGTCAGGGAATGGCTTGTGCCAATGATAGAACATGATTGCAGCCGCTCCGCAAGCCCTCAGCCGGTTAAGGCAACAAACACTTCAAAGATCAAACATGGACAATGTGAATAAATAAAATGCTTTATTGTACAAACTCTGGGCCCTTCCCACATGAAAACCAAAAACAGAGGAAACCCCCAAAAAACACTCAAACACATTACTCGCTCCCACAACCTGGGGAGGATTAACAAAATAGGGCAACTAAAATGGCCGTCATTCCCGGCCTTCGTCCAAAACAAACATCACATCATCGGCCTTCAAAAAACAAACATCCAATTCTCGGCCTCAAGAAACAAACACAAATGGCCACACATTCGACTATTTGGCCCGCTAGGGCGATGCCTTGGCCATCTTTGGGTGGCCCCTGCCCGCCCTGCTGCTCAGCCTCAAAGTAAGGCCATTGCCTACTGCAAGGCTGGGGGCAGGCTCCTGAGGGGCACATGTCGTGACGGCAGATGCCCTTGGGGGTCGGCCTAGTCGAAGTCTGGCCGTCGAGCGGCCGGCTGTTGATTGCTGCAGCTGTGGCTGGCCAGCATCAGTCGCTGCAGCAGCTCCTGGCAGCTCCACTGGGGGAGTGGCAGTGGCGGCTGGAGGAATGGCGGCAAGCTGGCGGATGGCAGGTGCTCGCTGGTCGCCTGAGACACTGGCACTCGCCCGGGCCAGCACTGCAGCATGCGCACCAATCTGCCGAGGGACAGACCGATGTGCTGCTGCAGCGCGCCGGGTGCCCTGGCGATGCTTGGCTGACACAGCGAGTGTGGCAGCAGTGAGCGCCCATGTTGACCTGTTCACTGACCGCAGCAGAGCAGCCAGTGACTGGACGGCACCACTAATCACCTGGCCAGTCGCTGAAAGATCTGCCCGGTATTCCGCCCGACTGGTGGCCTCTAAGGGCCCGAACTTGGCCACACTCCGAGAGAGGGAATCGATGGACTCAGGCAACCGTGCCACTGCCGCCATGAGCTCCGTGTGCCGGCGCTCCGAGTCCGCGGACAAGTCTTCGAGGCGTTCCATCTCCTCGGCGAAGAGCATCTCCTGACTGGAGGCCGGACTCTCCCTCTGGGGAGAAGGCCGCCGAGCTGGCCGACCCTTCCTGCGTTGCTGGAGGCCGCTGGGCCCAGCAATTGGATTCCCCTCCGACGCATCCCCCCTCTGGGGAGAAGGCCGCCGAGCTTCCACCCCCCTCCCGCCTTTCTGCAGCACGCAGGTCCCAGGAGCTCCCCTCCCCTTCGACACTTCCGCCACGCTGCCCTCCAGGGAAGACGTGTCCCCTACATTGGCCTGGGTGGCCGCGGCTGAGGGTTCCCCTGATGGGCCGCCTTCCTCTTGCTCCTCCTCCTGCTCCTCCTCGGAGGGTCTGTCACTGGCAAGTTGAGGGACCTCCTCTTGACCATCTGAAAGCAGGAAGGCACAAGAGTAGCTTTAGAGTGAGGAGAGGGCGTCAGTGCGGGATGCATGAGTGGTGGCATTCAGCGCATTGGTCGGACAGTGGCAAAGGATGTAGATCTGATGCGCAAGTGGGACGAGAGAGGTGCAAAAGGTGATGTCCTTACCATTGCTTCCCAGAACAGGGTCGGCATCTCCACATGCAACGGGCCCAATCACCCGGCCACCCATGAGGCGCTCCACGCGATGTTGCAGGTCGGTGAGTGGCTGGATATGTGGTCGTCCTCCCCCGGTCGCAGTCCGGCTCTTGCGATTATTCGCCAGCTTGGCCTGCAAGAGAAAGGACGGCCTCTAAGTACAGTGTGTCGCCGTGATCTTGTGTGCACTGCCTCCCATGGTGGAATAGCCTGGCCAGTGTGTCGCCATGATCTGGTGTGCACTGCCTCCCATGGTGGAATAGCCTGGCCAGTGTGTCGCCATGATCCGGTGTGCACTGCCTCCCATGGTGGAATAGCCTGGCCAGTGTGTCGCCATGATCTGGTGTGCACTGCCTCCCATGGTGGAATAGCTTGGCCAGTGTGTTCAGTGCAGAATGTGCAATTGATGCTCATGCCTGTGCCATAGCTGCTGGATGAAGGCTGGCCATTAGAGCTTTCAGGTCCCTTTGCCCATAATGTGAGGTGCACATGCAAGGATGAGGAGGTCATTGGAAAGGGTACTCACCCTGACAATGCGTGTGAGGTCATTTAACTTTTTGCGGCATTGGGCACCGGTCCTGGGGACGTCGCTGTTGGCTGACAGCTTGCTGGCGACATGCCTCCAGGCTCTCCTGTAGACGCGGACCGTCGCCTTCTTGCCATTGTCCGGGTACAAAACATGGCGCCTCTTCTCCACAGCAGCAAGCAGCACACTCAGCTCACGCTCTGAGAAGCGCTGCGCACGTTCACGGGCCTTCTCCATGTCTTCAGGCGCTATTTGGGTCCAGCAGCAGTGTTCAGGCCTAGCTGGCGGGCTCCACTATCCAGGGCGTGGCAGCAGACACAGTCGACCCTTCCCCCTTAAGAGCTGGCCGGCGCCAGGGTGTCTGCTGTCAGTCACGAGATGGCCGCACCTGCGCTGCGCCCGGCCTCGGCGCTATCGAGCACCACCTCCGGCTTAGCGCCCAAAGATAGGCGTCCAACAGCACTTTTAGCGCTCGCCCGAACTAGTAGGGCGAAGCTAATGAATATCGGAGAAGTGGCCTAGATTTTGCGGCGGCCGCAAACTTTAGCGGACGCCCCACTTTAGCGCCCCAAAAGTGGCGTCAATGAATTTCTAGGCCATACTCTAATACCTCTTTCGATGTGATTAGTGTTTTGCTCTTCTGGAAAGCTCGTCTACATTCGTCACTCCACTTCCATGGCACCCCAGTTTGCAGTAGGGTGGTCAGTGGGTGTAGTATTGTAGACAAATTTGGCAAGAACTTATGGTAGTAGTTTACCAGCCTGAGGAACGACCTCAGTTGTGATACATTTTCCGGTGCTGGAGCCTTGACTACTGCCTCAATCTTCTCTGGGGACTTATGTAACCCCTCTTTATTGATAACGTGGCCACAATACGAGATCTGTTTTCTAAAAAACTCGCATTTCTGCAATCTAGTGAGCACCTGCTCCAGGTTGGCGAAGTGATCACTGTCATTTTCGCCCGTGACCAGGATGTCGTCCAAATAACACTGGGTCCCTGGGATCCCTTGCAGGACTTGTTCCATTGCCCTCTGCCAAATAGCCGGAGCTGATGCTACCCCGAATACCAGCCGGTTGTATTGGTAGAGACCTTTATGGGTGTTGATTGTGAGGTATCTTTTTGATGCTTCTTCTACCTCCACTTGCAGATACACCTGGGCCAGATCAATCTTAGTGAAGCGTTTCCCTCCAGATAGCGAGGCGAAAATATCTTCAATCCGCGGAAGTGGATATTGTACGGTGTGAAGGACCGGGTTCACTGTTACCTTAAATCCCCACAGATGCGAACCTTCCTTGGTTCCCCAGGCGTGCTGCTCAACGACTTTTTCATCACAGGGACGATGGGTGTAGCCCACTCACTTCAGTCTACCTTGGACAGTACACCTGAACGTTCCAGACTCTCCAGCTCTGCTTCGATGGCTGGGCAGATCGCATAAGGTACCGGTCTGGGATTAAAAAATTTTGGGCTTGCGTTTTCTTCAATTTTAATTGTTGCTGTCATGCCTTTTAGTGTTCCGAGTCCTTGCTGGAACACTTCTTTCGCGTCAGTTAGGATCTTTGACAGTCGCCCAGGTGTGACGTCGTCATCCATTTTGTCAGCCACAGTCAGTGCCTGTATGGAATGCCAATCCAGTTGTATTTTCCGGATCCATTCACGTCCCAGTAATGGTGGTCCTCCATCTTGCAATACATACAGGTCTAGTTTTGGTGTTTCCTTACCGTTATATATAACGGTCACCCTTATTTTTCCTTTGGGGTAGACTTTTTGCCCTGTGTACGTCGTCAAAATAATTTTTGTGTCTCTCAAGGGTATGTGTGAGAATAGCCGCTCGTAGTCCCGTCAGATTATGACTGTTAGGGCTGATCCTGTGTTCAATTCCATCTTTACCTGGACTCCTGCTATCTTGAGAGTGACCCAAATGGTTCGGTGATCCTCCGTTGTGATCACATTATGTCGTTTCAGACAACTCAGCTCCCTGCTTTCGGAGTTGTTATCACTCTTTTGTTCGTCTGAACTATTCTCCGTCATCTTATGTACCTTCTGGTACTTTCCTTTGGTAGGTTTCTTATTGCTGGTTTTCTTTCCCGACCTGCAGACTCGTGCTATGTGTCCTACTTTTCCACACTGTCTGCACACTTTGTCTTTGAACCAGCAATCATTCTGGTCGTGTGTTGTTCTGCCGCAGCGATAGCACTTCTCTGTTCCATATGACATTTCGTTTGTGCCATATTCTTGCGGTCTCTGTTGTATCTCTGCAGCGCCCCGTGCTGCTGCTTCATATGATACCGCAATGCTGAAAGCCTTTTCCAGCGTAAGGTCCTTTTCAGATAAAAGCCGTTTCTGGGTTCCTTCACTTTGAAGCCCACACACAAACTTGTCCCTTAAGGTATCTGCCAGTCCCGCTCCAAACTGGCAGTGTTTCGATAGTTTGCGCAGTTCTGTTAAATAATCAGCATTGCTTTCATCCTTATGCTGGTTCCGTTTGTGAAACTTGAATCTTTCTGCTATCAGCAGCGGTGTGGGGTTTAAATGTTCCTTTAGTATCGTTACTATGTCTTCAAAACTCTTTTCCATTGGCTTCGTTGGGGTTACTAGATTTCATCATAAACCATACATCTTTGCACCCATTAAATTAAACAATAGCGACGCTTTCTTGTCATCTGACACCTCATTTGCCTTGCAGTACACCTCTATTCGTTCGACATATGTAGTCCAATCTTCGACTTCATTGTCAAATGCGGTGATACTGCCACTCTTCGGCATTTTGGGTGTGGTTTAAAATGGCGTCTCCCAATGGCTTAAAATGGCATCTCCCGCACTTTCCTTCCTCCCCCGCTGCTGCCAACGCCGCTCCCGGCGGTTCTCTTGGCAATGGCGGCGCCTCGCACGTTTCTGCGCGTCTCTCTCTCCCTCTCTCCGACGCTGCTCGGCCCCTGAACACCGGCTGCGCCCTGTGCGCTCTGCCCTCTCTCTCCCCCGTTGACGCTGCTTGGCCCTTTGCTGTGCCGCTCGGTCGGGCTCTAGCCTGCCGCTGTCCGGGAAGGGTCTGCGCACTACCTGTTGCCAGCCCGTTTTGCTGGACCACCTCGACTGGGAAGCCAAGCCTGGCTCTCGACAGCCTCCCCCGCAATTCTCGAGTCTCTGCTGGATGACTGGGCGGTTGCCCGTGGTCGACGCCCGAGTCTCTGGCCTTGACCTTCAATCCACTGATCTCCAGGAACGAATCCCCGGAAGGTGATGCAGAGTTGCAGGTAGGTTCGAATCTGCCTCGTCACCACTCTTACGTCCGTGTATAATAAGACACAGACTGCAGGAGAACGGTAAAACAGGTGTTTACTCAACGTGGCTCAAACGGGAACTGATCTGTACAGATTACTACTCAGCGTTATATACGGGTGTGGTCACTACCGGTACTAGAGTATACATGAGCTGTAAAAAGTAGGTCCCCCCCTTAAAGATATATACATTACACCACCCAGTCTAATCCCACTCTCCCGCTCACTCCCCATACCCTATAATACCCCACCCAGTCTAATCCCACATTTCTGCTCACTCCCCATACCCTTTAATACCCCACCCAGTCTAATCCCACACTCCTGCTCACTCCCCATACCCTTTAATATCCCACCCAGTCTAAACCCACACTCCTGCTCACTCCCCATACCCTTTAATATCCCACCCAGTCTAATCCCACACTCCTGCTCACTCCACATACTCTTTAATATCCCACCCAGTCTAATCCCACTCTCCTGCTCACTCCCCATACCCTTTAATATCCCACCCAGTCTAATCCCACTCTCCTGCTCACTCCCCATACCCTTTAATATCCCACCCAGTCTAATCCCACTCTCCTGCTCACTCCCCATACCCTTTTATATCCCACCCAGTCTAATCCCACTCTCTTGCTCAGTCCCCATACCATTTAATATTCCACCCAGCCTAATACCACTCTCCTGCTCATTCCGCACACCCTTTAAGATCCACCCAGTCTAATCTCACTCTCCCGCTCACTCCCAATACCCTTTAATATCCCACCCAGTCTAATCCCACTATCCTGCTCACTCCCCATACCCTTTAATATCCCACACAGTCTAATCACACTATCCTGCTCACTCCCCATACCCTTTAATATCCCACACAGACTAATCCCACTCTCCTGCTCACTCCCCATACCCTTTAATATCCCACACAGTCTAATCCCACTCTCCTGCTCACTCCCCATACCATTTAATACACCATCCAGTCTAATCCCAGTCACCCGCTCACATCCCATACCCTTTAATATCCCGCACAGTCTAATCCCACGCTCCTGCTCATTCCCCATACCCTTTAATATCCCACACAGTTTAATCCCACCCTCCTGCTCACTCCCGATACCCTTTAAAATCCCACCCAGTCTAATTCCACTCTCCTGCTCACTTCCCATACATTTAAATATCCCACACAGACTAATCCCAGTCTCCTGCTAACTCCCCGTACCCTTTAATATCCCACACAGACTAATCCCACTCTCCCGCTCACTCCCCATACCCTTTAATATCCCACCCAGTCTAATCCCACTCTCCCGCTCACTCCCCATACCCTTTAATATCCCACCCAGTCTAATCCCACTCTCCCGCTCACTCCCCATACCCTTTAATATCCCACCCAGTCTAATCCCACTCTCCCGCTCACTCCCCATACCCTTTAATATCCCACCCAGTCTAATCCCACTCTCCCGCTCACTCCCCATACACTTTAATATCCCACCCAGTCTAATCCCACTCTCCTGCTCACCCTCCATACCCTTTAATATCCCACCCAGCCTTATCCCACACTCCTGCTCACTCCCCGTACGCTTTAATATCCCACCCAGTCTAATCACACTCTCCTGCTCACTCTCCATACCCTTTAATATCCCACCCAGCCTAATCCCACTCTCCTGCTCACTCCCCGTACCCTTTAATATCCCACCCAGCCTAATCACACTCTCCTGCTCACTCCCCATACCCTTTCATATCCCACCCAGTCTAATCCCACTCTCCTGCTCACTCCCCATACCATTTAATATCCCACCCAGCCTAATCGCACTCTCCTGCTCACCCCTCATATCCTTTAAAATCCCACGTAGTCTAATCCCACTCTCCTGCTAACACCTCATACCCTTTAATATCCACCGAGTCTAATCCCACTGGCCTGCTCACTTCCCATACCCTTTTAATATCCACCCAGTCTTATCCCACTCTCCGGCTCACTCCCCATACCCTTCAATATCCCACCCAGTCTAATCCCACTCTGCTGCTCACTCCCCATACCCTTTAATATACCATCCAATCTAATCCCACTCTCCAGCTCATTCCCCATACCCTTTAATAACCCATCCAGTCTAATCCCACTCTCCTGCTCATTCCCCATACCATTTAATACACCATCCAGTCTAATCCCAGTCTCCCGCTCACTTCCCATACCCTTTAATATCCCACACAGGCTAATCCCACACTCCTGCTCATTCCCCATACACTTTAATATCCCACACAGACTAATCCCACTCTCCTGCTCACTCCCCATACCCTTTAATATCCCACCCAGTCTAATCCCACTCTCCTGCTCACTCCCCATATCCTTCAATATCCCACACAGTCTAATCCCACATTCCTGCTCACTCCCCGTAGCCTTTAATAGCCCACCCAATCTAATCCCACTATCCCGCTCACTACCCATAAGCTTTAATATCCCACGCAGTCTAATCTCACTTTCCTGCTCATTCCCCTTACCCTTTAATATCCCACACAGTCTAATCCCACTATCCCGCTCACTCCCCATACGCTTTAATATCCCACACAGTCTAATCCCACTATCCCGCTCACTCCCCATACGCTTTAATATCCCACACAGTCTAATCACACTCTCCTGCTCACTCCCCATAACCTTTAATATCCCACCCAGCCTAATCCCACTCTCCTGCTCACTCGCTATACCCAATAATATCCCACGTATTCTAATCCCACTCTCCTGATCACTCTTCATACTCTTTAATATTCCACACAGTCTAATCCCACACCCCTGCTCATTCCCCATACCATTTAATATCCCACCCAGCCTTATGCCACACTCCTGCTCACACCCCATACCCTATAATATCCCACACAGACTAATCCCACTCTCCTGCTCACTCCCCATACCCTTTAATATCCCACCCAATCAAAGCCCACTCTCCTGCTCACTGACCATACTCTTTAATATCCCACCCAATCTAAGCCCACCCTCCTGCTCACTGACCATACCCTTTAATATCCGACATTCTACTCCCACTCTCCTGCTCCCTCCCCATACCCTTCAATATCCCACCCAGTCTAATCCCACTCTCTCGCTCGCTCCCCATACCCTTCAATATCCCACCCAATCTAATCCCACTTTCCTGCTCACTCCCTGTTAAGTCTGTGGGTTGTATTATAAATAATCACAGACTCCACTGTTAACAAAATAAAACACGTCTTTACTATTCAGAGGTTCGGGCGATTCTGCCCTAGCTAACGTATCACAACCCTTATATACTGGTGTGGTCACTATCGGTATTACAGTATACATGAGCCAATACATAGTGCCACCCGAAAGTAGTGCTCTTAAAGGCGAACGGTTACATTCTATAGTTCCCTTAAAGGTAAACGGTTACATACACAACACTCCTCCCTTCCTAGCTTATTACTTACAGAATCCCGTTAAACATACAGGCCTAGAAATTCAGTGGGTTGCGCCAGCCGCTAACGCCATAAAAGGGCTATATTTCCGGCGCTAGACACTTAGCGCCTGAACGCAGACCGATCTGTGCCGACGCCCAAATTCAGTTGACATTTAGCGCCGGCGCAAAGTGTTTGCGCCCGCTCAGGTGCGCGCGCAGCTTATGACGTCATATCGTCGTGCAACGCTGTTTGTGCGCCCCAAACCGGAAATTCAGTGGCGCCCGCCCAATGTGGGCGTGGCGCTGCTAAGAACTGTGAGGTGGAACGCAAAAGAGGCCCTGTGGGCCTCGGGGAGCGCAAATTAAAGGGCACTTACACTGACCTATAAAGCCCAGCCATTTTGCTGCAATGACTTTACTGCTTTGGATTTCTGGACAGAGACCAAGGGACAGAGGTTACAGATTTGGGACAACATAGGAGAGGTATTTTTGGCTTCTGGCCAGTGCTTTGACATTTGATTCATTGTGATTTATCTGTTCTCCACTTTATTATGGGGGCTGCATGGGGGGCCAACCCTCAGTTGCAGCATTATGTGCGAAGGGCTCGCAGACGCTGTGAGAGAGGGCCAGCCATGCCTAGACGCAGAGGGGCCATCAGGCGTCGGCAACGTAGGCCTTACCCACTCAGGCAATACCGGCAGCAGGTGTCCCAGCTCACCATGACTGCGGCGCATTGTGTGAAGAGGCTGCGCTTCAGAAGGGAGGTGGTTGCAGAGATCTGCCAGCTGCTTCACACAGATCTGCGTCCACAGCTGATGTGCAGGACGTCTCTCTCGGTGGAAGTGAAGGTCACGGTGGCTCTGAACTTTTATGCAAGCGGCTCCTTCCAAGCCGCTGCTGCGGACATAGCGAACATCTCCCAGCTCGCCGCGCATCGCTGCATCCGACAGGTCACCGATGCACTTTACGCAAGGAGACACCAATTCATCTCCTTCCCCATGACCCGACAGAGGCAGGAGCAGTGTGCCGTCGGATTTGGCAGGATCGCGGGCTTCCCCATGGTGCAGGGCGCCATTGACTGCACGCATGTGGCTATGCGGGCACCTATCCACAATGCCGAGGATTACTGCAACCGGAAGGGCTACCATGCCCTAAATGTACAGCTGGTGTGTGACCACAGGCAGCGCATCCTAGCTGTCAATGCCCGCTTCCCAGGAAGCAGCCACGATGCATTTATCCTGCGCCAGGCTACTGTGGCTGACATGTTCGAGGCACAGCCTCCACCAAGGGGATGGCTTATCGGGGACAAGGGCTTCCCTTTGTGTACATGGCTCATGACCCCGCTCCGTGCGCCCAGGACCCCAGCGGAGGAGGCATACAACGAAAGCCATCAAGCCACAAGGAACATCATCCAGCAAACGATAGTCATCCTCAAGCAACGGTTCCGCTGCCTGGATCATTCCGGAGGATCTCTTCAGTATTCGCCGGATAGAGTCTCCCAGTTCGTCATCGTGTGCTGCATGCTGCACAAACTGGCTATCCGCAGGACTCAGGCACTGCCACCTGGCATTGGACCATCACCTCAGGAGGACGAGCAGGAGGAGGAGGAGGAGGAGGAGGAGGAGGACCAGCCCAGGAGGGAGCAACAAGGGCCAAGGACCGTCCACCGGGGGCTTATTGATCGACACTTCTAGGACCCCTGTCAGGGAATGGCCTCTGGCAATGAACGCACCTGAAGGCAGCCGCACCGCAAGTCCTCAGCCGGTTAACGCAACAACCACTTCAAACATGACACCTGGACATGCTGAATAAATCAAAAGCTTTATTTCACAAACTCAGGGCCCTTCCCACATGAAACAGAAAAACAGACAAGACCCCCAAAAAACAGTCAAAAACATCTGTCACTCCCAAAACCTGGGGAGGACTAACAAAACTTGCCCATCCAAAAGGCCTTCAACAGCGGCCTTACAAAAATAAGCCCCCCCCACAACAGAGACACCCCCATGAAAAGAAAAAATGCCTTGATCCTCGGCCTTAACAAAATAATGCCCCCCACAACACAAGCCCCCCAATATAAAAGAAACCGCTCTCACCACACTCTAATGGGTGTTCCGAGAGGGCGAGCCCTTAGACAGGCTTCTCCGGCCCCTGGCCGACCTGCTGCTCCGCCTCAACCTGGGCCCTGCGGGTGTGGCGAGGCTGGGGGAAGGCTCATGAGGGCCACAAAGCGTGTCGGCAGATGTCCTTGGGGGTCGGCCTAGACGAGGCCTGGCCCGGGAGGGGCCGGCTGCTGACTGCTGCAGCTGTGGCTGGGCAGCATCAGTCTTAGCAGCAGCTCGTCGCACCTTGGCTGGGGGAGAGGCAGTGTCGGCAGCACCATTGGGGGCAAGCTGGCTGATGGCAGGTGCCCGCTGCTCGCCAGAGACACTGGCACTCGGCCGGGCTGGCAGTGTAGCAAGCGCAGCAATGTGGGGGAGGCCAGACCGCTGTGCTGCAGCAGGGCGGCGGGTGCCATGGCGATGCCTCTGTGCCACAGCGAGTGTGGCAGAAGTGAGTGCCCGAACTGCCCTGGTATGTGCCCGCATCAGCTCTGCCAGTGTGTGGACGGCACAACTCATCTCGCGAGTCGCGTCCTGCGCTGCCGCCAGTTGCTGCACACCTGCGTCCTGCGCTGCCGTGAGTTGCTGCACACCCCTGTCGTGCGCTGCGGCCAGTTGCTGGACACCCCTGTCGTGCACTGCCGTGAGTTGTTCGAACCCCCTGGCCTGTGATTCCCCGAAAGCCACCACACTCTGAGCCAGGGACTCAACGGCGTGAGGCATCTGTTCGACCACCCCCATGAACTCTTGGTGGCGCCGCTCAGATGCCGCCGACATCTCATCGAGGACGTGCACCTCCTGGGCGAGGACCATGTCCGGACTGGAGGGCGGACTCTCCCTCCGGGGAGAAGGCCGCCAAGCTGGCCGACCCTTCCCGCGTGCGTCGACCCCACTTGGGCCAGGTTCTGCCCTCCCCTCCAACACCTCCCCCCTCTGGGGAGAAGGCTGGCGTGCTGCCGGAGCCTTCCCGCGTGCGTCCACCCTACTGGGACCAGCTTCGGCCCTCCCCTCCAACACCTCCCCCTGGCTCTCCTGCAGGCCAGACGTCTCCCCTCCATTGCCATCCCCTGGCGGGCAGGAGGGTTCCCCCGATGTGCCGCCTTCCTCCTGGTCCTCGATGTCCTCCTCCTCCAAGGGCCTGGCTCTCTGCGCTTCAGGGACTACCTCCTCCTCACCAGCTGAAAGCAGGAAGGCACAAGAGTAGCTTTAGAGTGAGGACAGGCCATCAGCGAGGGAGGCCTGAGTGGTGCATTATGCGCATTTGTCGGTCAGTGGGAAAGGATGTAGATCTGAAGCGCGAGGGCAACGAGAGAGGTGCAACTGGTCATGTCCTTACCAGTGGGTACCAGTACAGGGTCTGCCTCGCCGATCGCGACAGGGCCAGTCACCCGGCCACGCATGAGTTGTGCCATGCTCTCCTCCAGATCAGTGAGCGCCTGGTACTCGGGACGGCCTCCACCAGTGACAGACTGGCTCCTTACATTGCTCACCAGCTTGGCCTGCAAGAGAAAGGACGGCCTCTAAGTACAGTGTGGTGCCCTGTCGCTGGGTGCACTGCCTCCCATGGTGGAATAGCTTGGCCAGTGTGGTGCCCTGTTGCTGTGTGCACTGCCTCCCATGGTGGAATAGCTTGGCCAGTGTGGTGCCCTGTTGCTGGGTGCACTGTCTCCCATGGTGGAATAGATTGGCCAGTGTGGTGCCCTGTTGCTGGGTGCACTGCCTCCCATGGTCAAATAGCTTGGCCAGTGTGTTAAGTGCAGATAGTGCTATTGATGAACATGCAAGTGCCATTGCTGCGGGAGGACGGCTGCCCATTAGGCCTTTGAGGTCCCTTTGCCCATAATGTGAGGTGCACATGCAAGGATGAGGGGGACACTGGAAAGGGTACTCACCTTCACCATCCGAGTGAGGTCGTTGAACTTCTTGCGGCATTGGTCCGCACTCCTGGGGACATCACAGGTGGATGACACCCTGCGGGCGATTTTGCCCCAGGCTCTCCTGTACTGGCTCCTGGGAGCCTTCCTGCCACTGTCCGGGCACAGGATCTCTCTTCTCTTCTCCACAGCATGAATGAGCACACTCAGAGCATGCTCTGAGAAGCGCTGCGCTCGCTCACGGGCCTTCTCCATTGCTCCAGGCGCTATTTTGGCACACCAGTAGTGCTGAGGCCTAGCTGCAGGGCTCCAGTATGCAGGGCGTGGCAGCAGTCAAAGTTGACCCTTCCCCCTTTAAGAGCTGGCCGGCGTCAGGGTGTCTGCTGTCAATCAAAACGTGACCGCACCTGCGCTGCGCCCGGCTTCGGCGTTATTAGGCCGCATCGCCGGCTTAGCCCCGGAACACAGCATTTAAACGCTAGTTTCAGCGCTCGGCCAAAGTTAGGGCCAACTCTACTGAATTTCGGCGATGTGGCCTACACTTTCCGGCGGGCGCTAACTTTAGCGAGCGCCCGACTTTAGCGCCCCAAAAGTGTCCAGACTGAATTTCTAGGCCACAATCTTCAACTTTATATAAACAGTTTGCAGATATACTCTCAATGGAGTCAACGTCATATAACTTCATGTTTAACATAACATTAATAACATATATAACTTCATGTCAAAACAGATCACAGATTCAGTCTCTGTAAGAACAGTTGCAACATACTCTTAGTGGGAACAGTTTACAGGTTCAGTCTCTGTGGGAACAGTTCGTAAATTCAGTCTCTGATCTTAATTCGTTCCAGACAGCATCTTTTCGTAGTATTCGGCCGGAGGTAGTAGAAGTAACAATATTTTAAACAATTATTATTTTCGGCCTCTTCTTTTTCTTTTCTGCCTTTTTACAACTCTTGTCGTTCCCATCTTCTCGGCGGACAACTGTAATGCTACCAACTCTCTATGTTCTTTAGACCTTAAGTGCTTCCTCCGGATTTCAGCACTTTGGGAGTTTCCATCACAATTTGGGCATACCACATCCTCGTAGTATTCAATGTCACTCAACAGGTCGAGAGGCCCTTCTACTTCTTCCTTACCCAACTGGACGCTATCCGACTGCTGTTCCTTCTCTATCTCTCTTTCTTTCCGTCGTAGAGCCACCTTCTCCCGATGTTCCGTAGACTTTTGGTGCTCCTCCATGATTTCTGCACTTTGGGAGTCGAAGTTACAAGCTGGGCAGGACAGGACATCGCAATAATCGGTGTAGTCCACCAGGTCATGGTAATATTCGGTGTCGTCCTGAGCTAGGCCAGCGAGAGGGTCGTTTATTTCCTCCATACCCAGCTGGACGTTAGCCAGCTCTTGTTCCAAATCCAGACATCTTTCCTGAAGAGACTTCTTCATGTGTACCTCTTCATCCAGCTTTTTCTGGGCTTTCATCAAGTCGTTTACTAATGACCTCATTTGTGATTTTAATACTTCAACTTCCTTCAATAATTTAACGAGTTCTTGGACATCCTGCATTTCATGTTCTGCCATGTCTTCCACCACTAATTTTTCATCTATGGATGGAATCTTTACCGATGAGTCAGCCTTGGCCTGAAGCTCATCAAACATTTCCTGCAACCTTTGGACTTCTTGCTCATGGTCAACCTTCAGTTGCTCATGGTCAACCTTCAGTTGCTCATATGCTTCCACCAACACTAGCTTTTCGGAGGTTGCCAAGTTAGCCCCTTCCAGGATTGTAGTCTGGGCCTGGTCATACTGTTCTTTCAACTCGTTACACTCTGCTTGCAACAAGTCGTAGAGATGAACTGGAATAAAATCCTGGCTTCCTGAAGATTCCTCTGCAATTGGTGTTTTTGCAATTTCCTGTTGGAGTTCAGCCAAGGCTGCTATGTTATCTGCCTCTCGAAGTCTCACTGCCATCAATTCTTCTTTATTCTTGCAGTCTATCTCAGCCATCTCCCGTTTACTCTCTTTTAACTGAGTGAGTAGCCCCTTATTCTGGGCTGAGAGATATTGCACCTTCTCATGTAGACCCTTGCACTCCTTCTCTGCTTGACATAGCTGATTACCGCTGATTTGGTTCTGTGTTTCAAGTTCCAACATCCTTTGCTTAGCTTCTTTCAGTTTCGCCCCTATAAGCTCCTCTTGCAACATGGCCACATTATTCTCATCAGGTAAAGAAGCGTTTCTCTTTTCCATGTCCAAGATTTGTTTCTGCATCTCCTTAAGAGCACCCTGTGATTCAACTTCTCTTAACTTTGCCTGCACTAGCTCCGTCTCTAATTGCAGAACAAAATCCTCAGTGTAGCGTGGTTTGCCCTTCTGCTGTATCTCTAGATCATGCAAATATTCTAACTCCTGAACATCATAAGGGAGATGTGATCGGTAATTGGTCACGATGGCTCTATGGTCGCTCTCTGCTTGAGCCAGTAGGTTCTGTTGTCTTTCCAGACTCTCCCATTCGGTGTCATAGAACTTTTTCATTGTTTTCATCTCTTGTACGAGGCGGTAACTTAATTGTTCTAATTGTTGTTGTACTTTGAAATAACGTTGAGTTCGAGCCCGGTGTTCCTCCGTAATGCATATGTCTGTAGCTTGAACAGACTCAGAATTCTCTGTCTTTATGCACGCCATCGATTTTCCAACCTTAGTCCGTGAGTTAATGTTAACCTTGTTTTTCATACATAAGCTGGACTTATCGTCTTCCGGCTCGGAGTCTGAGCTGCTTGTCTGCACCGAGTCCTCACTCGTCATTGCTTGTCGGTAGTGCCATTCCATGTCTATTTTCTTGATCCACTCCCGTCCTAGAAGTGGTGGTCCTCCCTCAGGTAGTACGTACAAATTCATTCTTGGGTGTACTTTACCCCTATCTCTCACCTTGACTCTTATTTTCCCCATGGGGTATACGCGATGCCCCGTGTATGTCTGTAATACGAACTTGGTATTTCTTAAGGGTATGTGAGAGAATAGTCGGTGGTAGTCCTTTTGGTTGATGACTGATACAGCTGATCCCGTGTCCAGCTCCATTCGTACTTGGACTCCAGCTATTTTTAGTGTGACCCAGATCGTCTGTAGATCAGTTACTTTACCCACATTGTGAATTCTCAGACTATCCAACTCCTGGCTGTTTGGGTCTGAGTCTGAATTTTGTTTGTCTGAACTCTTTTCAGCCACCTGATGCACCTTGTTGTACTTTTCTTGTGGTGGTGGCTTCCTTTGTTTGTTGGTCTTCTTTCCGGACCTGCATACCTTCGCGATGTGACCCAGTTTGCCACATTTCCTGCACTCTTGATTCTTAAACCAGCACTGATTCTGGTTGTGCGTTGTCTTTCCACAACGGTAGCATTTGGAAGTGCTTGCAGTAATTTGGTCCACCCCGAGTGCCGCCGCCTTTAGCTGCATTTCCGCCGTCCCTTTCGCTGCGGCTTCGTGCGATGAAGCTATGAGGACAGCGCTGTCCAGTGTGAGGTCGTTTTCTTCCAGAAGTCGCTTCTGCGTGCTTTCTTTGGACAATCCGCATACAAACTTGTCCCGCAGCGCCTCTGTCAAATTCCCTCTAAACTGGCAGTATTTCGCTAGCTTACGCAGTTCGACTAAGTATTCCGCATTGCTTTCATCTTGCCTCTGGGTTCTGGCGTAAAATTTAAATCGTTCAGCCAGCATCAACGGTGTGGGGTTCAAGTGATCCTTCAACACTGTTACGATCTCTTCGAAGGTCTGGTCCACTGGTTTAACTGGTGCTATCAGATGTTTCAAAAGCCCGTATGTTTTTGCTCCCATCGAATTTAACAAAGTTATTGCCTTGTTGTCATCCTCAATTTCGTTGGCTACGCAATATATTTCTATGCGTTCCACATACGTGGCCCAGTCTTCTATTTCAGCATTAAAGTCATTAATATTTCCTCGCTTAGGCATCTTCTTCTCTTTTCGAGCACAGTACAAGTATTACTTTACTTATTATTAATTTTCTTCTCTCTTCTTGAGAACACCACAAGTATTGCTGTACTTATACTTATTTTCCCTCTCTTCTTGAGAACACACCAGCCTTTCTGAAAAATCTTATTACTTTCCTGAAATTCTTAATAATTTCCAAGATGGCGGTTTCCCGCTTCTTCCTTCTTCTTCAGCAGTTTCCCCGCGAAAAATGGCGGCTTTCCCGCGCTTCTCGCTCTCCCCGCCCACTTCGATGGCGGTTTTCCCGCGCTTCTCGGCGCTCTCCGCCCACTTCAATGGCGGTTTTCACCCGTTCCCCGACGCTGACTTTCAGCCCAAGTGCGGCCCTTATCAGCGGATGCGATCGATGGCCCGGCTGTGCCTCGCACTTGAAAGCGGCCCCCGGGCTCTGGCTCACCCGCTCGCGCGGCTCTTGCTCGCTCCCTCCCGGGCTCTGGCTCACCCGCTCGTGCGGCTCTTGCTCGCTCCCTCCCGGGCTCTGGCTTACCCGCTCGCGCGTTTCACCGCGGCTCTTATCAGGGATTGCGATCGCCCTGTCTTTGCAGCCAACGCTGCGGCTTACCCACGAGGTTATGGAGGCTTCAGGGTCCTAATGCCTGTCCCTTCCAGCCTGTCGGTTCCAGACTGGTGAGGATTGAAACCTCTCTTCAACGTCCTGTCTTCGGACGAAGCCGCCGTGGAACAACTGCCGCAGGGTTCGAATCCTGACTCGTCGCCAATGTTAAGTCTGTGGGTTGTATTATAAATAATCAGACTCCACTGTTAACAAAATAAAACACGTCTTTACTATTCAGAGGCTCGGGCGATTCTGCCCTAGTTAACGTATCACAACCCTTATATACTGGTGTGGTCACTATCGGTATTACAGTATACATGAGCCAATACATTGTGCCACCCGAAAGTAGTGCTCTTAAAGGCGAACGGTTACATTCTATAGTTCCCTTAAAGGTAAACGGTTACATACACAACACTCCCCATACCCTTTAATATCCCACACAGCCTTATCCCACACTCCTGCTCACTCCACATACCCTTTAATATCCACCCAGTCTAATCCCACTCTCCTGCTCACTCCCCATACACTTTAATATCACACCCAGTCTAATCCCACTCTCCTGCTCACTCCCCATACCCTTTTAATATCCACCCAGTCTAATCCCACTCTCCGGCTCACTCCCCATACACTTCAATATCCCACCCAGTCTAATCCCACTCACCTGCTCACTCCCCATACCCTTTAATATACCATCCAATCTAATCCCACTCTCCTGCTCACTCCCCATATCCTTTATTATCCCACCCAGTCTAAACTCACTCTCCTGCTCACTCCCCATACCCTTTAATATACCATCCAGTCAAATCCCACTCTCCTGCTCACTCCCCATACCCTTTAATATCCCACCCAGTCTAATCCCGCTCTCCTGCTCATTCCCCATACCATTTAATACACCATCCAGTCAAATCCCAGTCTCCCGCTCACTTCCCATACCGTTTAATATCGCACACAGGCTAATCCCACACTCCTGCTCATTCCCCATGCCCTTTAATATCCCACACAGACTAATCCCACTCTCCTGCTCACTCCCCATACCCTACAATATCCCATCCAGTCTAATCCCACTCTCCTGCTCACTCCCCATACCCTTTAATATCCCATCCAGTATAATCCCACGCTCCTGCTCACTCCACATACGCTTTAATATCCCATCCAGTCTAATCCCACTCCCCTGCTCACTCCTCATATCCTTAAATATCCCAACCAGTCTAATTCCAATCCCACTCTCCTGCTCACTCCCCAAACCCTATTAATATCCACCCAGTCTAATCCCACTCTCCCGCTCACTCCCCATACCCTTTAATATACCACCCAGTCTAATCCCACTATCCCGCTCACTCCCCATATGTTTTAATATCCCACCCAGGCTAATCCCACTCTCCTGCTCATTCCCCATACCATTTAATACACCATCCAGTCTAATCCCAGTCTCCCGCTCACATCCCATACCCTTTAATATCCCGCACAGTCTAATCCCACTCTCCTGCTCATTCCCCATACCCTTTAATATCCCACACAGTCTAATCCCACTCTCCTGCTCACTCCCGATACCCTTTAAAATCCCACCCAGTCTAATTCCACTCTCCTGCTCACTTCCCGTACATTTAAATATCCCACACAGACTAATCCCAGTCTCCTGCTCACTCCCCGTACCCTTTAATATCCCACCCAGACCAATCCCACTCTCCTGCTCACTCCCCATACCCTTTAATATCCCACCCAATCTAATCCCACTTTCCTGCTCACTCCCCTTACCCTTTAATATCCCACCCAGTCTAATCCCACTCTCCTGCTCACACCCCATACCCTTTAATATCCCACACAGACTAATCCCACTCTCCTGCTCACTCCCCGTACCCTTTAATATCCCACCCAGTCTTATCACATTCTCCTGCTCACTCCCCATACACTTTAATATCCACCCAGTCTAATCCCACTCTCCAGCTCACTCCTCATATTTTTTAATATCCCACCCAGCCTAATCGCACTCTCCTGCTCACCCCTCATATCCTTTAAAATCCCACGTAGTCTAATCCCACTCTCCTGCTCACACCTCATACCCTTTAATATCCACCGAGTCTAATCCCACTCGCCTGCTCACTTCCCATACCCTTTTAATATCCACCCAGTCTTATCCCACTCTCCGGCTCACTCCCCATACCCTTCAATATCCCACCCAATCTAATCCCACTCTCCAGCTCAATCCCCATACCATTTAATACACCATCCAGTCTAATCCAAGTCTCCCGCTCACATCCCATACCCTTTAATATCCCATCCAGTCTAATCCCACTCTCCTGCTCATTCCCCATACCATTTAATACACCATCCAGTCTAATCCCACTCTCCTGCTCATTCCCCATCCCCTTTAATATCCCACACAGACTAATCCCACTCTCCCGCTCACTCCCCATAAGCTTTAATATCCCACACAGTCTAATCTCACTTTCCTGCTCACTCCCCATACACTTTAATATCCCACCCAGTCTAATCCCACTCACCTGCTCACTCCCCATACCCTTTAATATCCCACCCAGTCTAATCCCACTCTCCTGCTCACTCCCCATACACCTTAATATCCCACCCAGTCTAATCCCACTCTCCTGCTCACTCTTCATACCCTTAAATATCCCACCCAGTCCAATCCCACTCTCCCGCTCACTCTTCATACCATTTAATATCCCACCCAATCTAATCCCACTCTCCTGCTCAGTCCCCATACCATTTAATATCCCACCCAGTCTAATCCCATTCTCCTGCTCACTCTCCATACCCTTTAATATCCCACCCAGTCTTATCACATTCTCCTGCTCACTCCCCATACACTATAATATCCACCCAGTCTAATCGCACTCTCCTGCTCACCCCTCATATCCTTTAAAATCCCACGTAGTCTAATCCCACTCTCCTGCTCACACCTCATACCCTGTAATATCCACCGAGTCTAATCCCACTCGCCTGCTCACTCCCCATACCCTTTTAATATCCACCCAGTCTTATCCCACTCTCCTGCTCACTCCCCATACCATTTAATACACCATCCAGTCTAATCCAAGTCTCCCGCTCACATCCCATACCCTTTAATATCCCATCCAGTCTAATCCCACTCTCCTGCTCATTCCCCATACCATTTAATACACCATCCAGTCTAATCCCACTCTCCTGCTCATTCCCCATCCCCTTTAATATCCCACACAGACTAATCCCACTCTCCCGCTCACTCCCCATAAGCTTTAATATCCCACACAGTCTAATCTCACTTTCCTGCTCACTCCCCATACACTTTAATATCCCACCCAGTCTAATCCCACTCTCCTGCTCACTCCCCATACCCTTTAATATCCCACCCAGTCTAATCCCACTCTCCTGCTCACTCCCCATACACTTTAATATCCCACCCAGTCTAATCCCACTCTCCTGCTCACTCTTCATACCCTTAAATATCCCACCCAGTCCAATCCCACTCTCCCGCTCACTCTTCATACCATTTAATATCCCACCCAATCTAATCCCACTCTCCTGCTCAGTCCCCATACCATTTAATATCCCACCCAGTCTAATCCCATTCTCCTGCTCACTCTCCATACCCTTTAATATCCCACCCAGTCTTATCACATTCTCCTGCTCACTCCCCATACACTATAATATCCACCCAGTCTAATCGCACTCTCCTGCTCACCCCTCATATCCTTTAAAATCCCACGTACTCTAATCCCACTCTCCTGCTCACACCTCATACCCTGTAATATCCACCGAGTCTAATCCCACTCGCCTGCTCACTCCCCATACCCTTTTAATATCCACCCAGTCTTATCCCACTCTCCTGCTCACTCCCCATACCATTTAATACACCATCCAGTCTAATCCAAGTCTCCCGCTCACATCCCATACCCTTTAATATCCCATCCAGTCTAATCCCACTCTCCTGCTCATTCCCCATACCATTTAATACACCATCCAGTCTAATCCCAGTCTCCCGCTCACTTCCCATACCCTTTAATATCCCACACAGGCTAATCCCACTCTCCTGCTCATTCCCCATACCCTTTAATATCCCACCCAGTCTAATCCCACTCTCCTGCTCACTCCCCATACCCTTTAATATCCCACCCAGTCTAATCCCACTCTCCTGCTCACTCCCCATACCCTTTAATATCCCACCCAGTCTAATCCCACTCTCCTGCTCACTCCCCATATCCTTTAATATCCCACACAGTCTATTCCCACACTCCTGCTCACTCCCCGTACCCTTTAATAGCCCACCCAATCTAATCCCACTATCCCGCTCACTCCCCATATCCTTTAATATCCCACACAGTCTATTCCCACACTCCTGCTCACTCCCCGTAACCTTCAATATCCCACACAGTCTAATCCCACGATCCCGCTCACTCCCCATATCCTTTAATATCCACCCAGTCTAATCCCACTCTCCTGCTGACTCCCCATACCCTTTCATATCCCACCCAGTCTAATCTCACTCTCCTGCTCACTCCCCATACCGTTTAATATACCATCCAGTCAAATCCCACTCTCCTGCTCACTCCCCATACCCTTTAATATCCCACCCAGTCTAATCCCGCTCTCCTGCTCATTCCCCATACCATTTAATACACCATCCAGTCAAATCCCAGTCTCCCGCTCACTTCCCATACCCTTTAATATCGCACACAGGCTAATCCCACACTCCTGCTCATTCCCCATGCCCTTTAATATCCCACACAGACTAATCCCACTCTCCTGCTCACTCCCCATACCCTACAATATCCCATCCAGTCTAATTCCACTCTCCTGCTCTCTCACCATACCCTTTAATATCCCATCCAGTATAATCCCACGCTCCTGCTCACTCCACATACGCTTTAATATCCCATCCAGTCTAATCCCACTCCCCTGCTCACTCCTCATATCCTTAAATATCCCAACCAGTCTAATCCCAATCCCACTCTCCTGCTCACTCCCCAAACCCTATTAATATCCACCCAGTCTAATCCCACTCTCCCGCTCACTCCCCATACCCTTTAATATACCACCCAGTCTAATCCCACTATCCCGCTCACTCCCCATATGTTTTAATATCCCACCCAGGCTAATCCCACTCTCCTGCTCATTCCCCATACCATTTAATACACCATCCAGTCTAATCCCAGTCTCCCGCTCACATCCCATACCCTTTAATATCCCGCACAGTCTAATCCCACTCTCCTGCTCATTCCCCATACCCTTTAATATCCCACACAGTCTAATCCCACTCTCCTGCTCACTCCCGATACCCTTTAAAATCCCACCCAGTCTAATTCCACTCTCCTGCTCACTTCCCGTACATTTAAATATCCCACACAGACTAATCCCAGTCTCCTGCTCACTCCCCGTACCCTTTAATATCCCACCCAGACCAATCCCACTCTCCTGCTCACTCCCCATACCCTTTAATATCCCACCCAATCTAATCCCACTTTCCTGCTCACTCCCCTTACCCTTTAATATCCCACGCAGTCTAATCCCACTCTCCTGCTCACACCCCGTACCCTTTAATATCCCACACAGACTAATCCCACTCTCCTGCTCACTCCCCGTACCCTTTAATATCCCACCCAGTCTTATCACATTCTCCTGCTCACTCCCCATACACTTTAATATCCACCCAGTCTAATCCCACTCTCCAGCTCACTCCTCATATTTTTTAATATCCCACCCAGCCTAATCGCACTCTCCTGCTCACCCCTCATATCCTTTAAAATCCCACGTAGTCTAATCCCACTCTCCTGCTCACACCTCATACCCTTTAATATCCACCGAGTCTAATCCCACTCGCCTGCTCACTTCCCATACCCTTTTAATATCCACCCAGTCTTATCCCACTCTCCGGCTCACTCCCCATACCCTTCAATATCCCACCCAATCTAATCCCACTCTCCAGCTCAATCCCCATACCATTTAATACACCATCCAGTCTAATCCAAGTCTCCCGCTCACATCCCATACCCTTTAATATCCCATCCAGTCTAATCCCACTCTCCTGCTCATTCCCCATACCATTTAATACACCATCCAGTCTAATCCCACTCTCCTGCTCATTCCCCATCCCCTTTAATATCTCACACAGACTAATCCCACTCTCCCGCTCACTCCCCATAAGCTTTAATATCCCACACAGTCTAATCTCACTTTCCTGCTCACTCCCCATACACTTTAATATCCCACCCAGTCTAATCCCACTCTCCTGCTCACTCCCCATACCCTTTAATATCCCACCCAGTCTAATCCCACTCTCCTGCTCACTCCCCATACACTTTAATATCCCACCCAGTCTAATCCCACTCTCCTGCTCACTCTTCATACCCTTAAATATCCCACCCAGTCCAATCCCACTCTCCCGCTCACTCTTCATACCATTTAATATCCAACCCAATCTAATCCCACTCTCCTGCTCAGTCCCCATACCATTTAATATCCCACCCAGTCTAATCCCATTCTCCTGCTCACTCTCCATACCCTTTAATATCCCACCCAGTCTTATCACATTCTCCTGCTCACTCCCCATACACTATAATATCCACCCAGTCTAATCGCACTCTCCTGCTCACCCCTCATATCCTTTAAAATCCCACGTAGTCTAATCCCACTCTCCTGCTCACACCTCATACCCTGTAATATCCACCGAGTCTAATCCCACTCGCCTGCTCACTCCCCATACCCTTTTAATATTCACCCAGTCTTATCCCACTCTCCTGCTCATTCCCCATACCATTTAATACACCATCCAGTCTAATCCAAGTCTCCCGCTCACATCCCATACCCTTTAATATCCCATCCAGTCTAATCCCACTCTCCTGCTCATTCCCCATACCATTTAATACACCATCCAGTCTAATCCCAGTCTCCCGCTCACTTCCCATACCCTTTAATATCCCACACAGGCTAATCCCACTCTCCTGCTCATTCCCCATACCCTTTAATATCCCACCCAGTCTAATCCCACTCTCCTGCTCACTCCCCATACCCTTTAATATCCCAACCAGTCTAATCCCACTCTCCTGCTCACTCCCCATACCCTTTAATATCCCACCCAGTCTAATCCCACTCTCCTGCTCACTCCCCATATCCTTTAATATCCCACACAGTCTATTCCCACACTCCTGCTCACTCCCCGTACCCTTTAATAGCCCACCCAATCTAATCCCACTATCCCGCTCACTCCCCATATCCTTTAATATCCCACACAGTCTATTCCCACACTCCTGCTCACTCCCCGTACCCTTCAATATCCCACACAGTCTAATCCCACGATCCCGCTCAGTCCCCATATTCTTTAATATCCACCCAGTCTAATCCCACTCTCCTGCTGACTCCCCATACCCTTTCATATCCCACCCAGTCTAATCCCACTTTCCTGCTCACTCCCCATACAATTTAATATCCCACCCAGTCTAATCCCACTCTCCTGCTCACTCCCCATACCCTTTAATATCCCACCCAGTCTAATCCCACTCTCCTGCTCACTCCCCATACCCTTTAATATCCCACACAGTCTAATCCCACTCTCCAGCTCAATCCCCATACCATTTAATACACCATCCAGTCTAATCCAAGTCTCCCGCTCACATCCCATACCCTTTAATATCCCATCCAGTCTAATCCCACTCTCCTGCTCATTCCGCATACCATTTAATACACCATCCAGCCTAATCCCAGTCTCCCGCTCACTTCCCATACCCTTTCATATCCCACACAGGCTAATCACACTCTCCTGCTCATTCCCCATACCGTTTAATATCCCACACAGACTAATCCCACTCTCCTGCTCACTCCCCATACCCTTTAATATCCCACCCAGTCTAATCCCACTCTCCTGCTCACTCCCCGTACCCTTTTATATCCAACCCAGTCTAAGCCCACTCTCCCGCGCACTCCCCATACCCTTTAATATCCCACCCAGCCTTATCCCACACTCCTGCTCACTCCCCATACACTTCAATATCCCACCCAGTCTAATCCCACTCTCCTGCTCACTCCTCATATCCTTTAATATCCCACCCAGTCTAATCCCACTCTCTGGCTCATTCCCCATACCCTTTAATATCCCACCCAGTCTAATCCCACTCTCCTGCTCACTCTTCATACCCTTAAATATCCCACCCAGTCTAATCCCACTCTCCTGCTCACTCCCCATACCCTTTCATATCCCACCCAGTCTAATCCCACTCTCCTGCTCACTCCCCATACCATTTAATATCCCACCCAGTCTAATCCCACTCTCCTGCTCACTCCCCATACCCTTTTATATCCCACCCAGTCTAATCCCACTATCCTGCTCACTCCCCATACCCTTTAATATCCCACACAGACAAATCCCACTCTCCTGCTCACTCCCCATACCCTTTAATATCCCACACAGACTAATCCCACTCTCCTGCTCACTCCCCATACCCTTTAATATCCCACACAGTCTAATCCCACTCTCCTGCTCACTCCCCATACCATTTAATACACCATCCAGTCTAATCCCAGTCACCCGCTCACATCCCATACCCTTTAATATCCCGCACAGTCTAATCCCACGCTCCTGCTCAGTCCCCATACCCTTTACTATCCCACACAGTTTAATCCCACCCTCCTGCTCACTCCCGATACCCTTTAAAATCCCACCCAGTCTAATTCCACTCTCCTGCTCACTTCCCATACATTTAAATATCCCACACAGACTAATCCCAGTCTCCTGCTAACTCCCCGTAGCCTTTAATATCCCACCCAGACCAATCCCACTCTCCTGCTCACTCCCCATACCCTTTAATATCCCACCCAGTCTAATCCCACACTCCCGCTCACTCCCCATACCCTTTAATATCCCACCCAGTCTAATCCCACTCTCCCGCTCACTCCCCATACCCTTTAATATTCCACCCAACCTTATCCCACACTCCTGCTCACTGCCCATACACTTTAATATCCCACCCAGTCTAATCCCATTCTCCTGCTCACTCCCCGTACCCTTTAATATCCCACCCAGTCTAATCACACTCTCCTGCTCACTCTCCATACCCTTTAATATCCCACCCAGTCTTATCACATTCTCCTGCTCACTCCCCATACACTTTAATATCCACCCAGTCTAATCCCACTCTCCAGCTCACTCCTCATATTTTTTAATATCCCACACAGCCTAATCGCACTCTCCTGCTCACCCCTCATATCCTTTAAAATCCCACGTAGTCTAATCCCACTCTCCTGCTCTCACCTCATACCCTTTAATATCCACCGAGTCTAATCCCACTGGCCTGCTCACTTCCCATACCCTTTTAATATCCACCCAGTCTTATCCCACTCTCCGGCTCACTCCCCATACCCTTCAATATCCCACCCAGTCTAATCCCACTCTCCTGCTCACACCTCATACCCTTTAATATCCACCGAGTCTAATCCCACTGGCCTGCTCACTTCCCATACCCTTTTAATATCCACCCAGTCTTATCCCACTCTCCGGCTCACTCCCCATACCCTTCAATATCCCACACAGACTAATCCCACTCTCCTGCTCACTCCCCGTACCCTTTAATATCCCACCCAATCAAAGCCCACTCTCCTGCTCACTGACCATACTTTTTAATATCCCACCCAATCTAAGCCCACTCTCCTGCTCACTGACCATACCCTTTAATATCCGACATTCTACTCCCACTCTCCTGCTCCCTCCCCATACCCTTCAATATACCACCCAGTCTAATCCCACTCTCTCGCTCGCTCCCCATACCCGTCAATATCCCACCCAATCTAATCCCACTTTCCTGCTCACTCCCCATACCCTTTAATATCCCACACAGCCTTATCCCACACTCCTGCTCACTCCAAATACCCTTTAATATCCCACCCAGTCTAATCCCACTCTCCTGCTCGCTTCCCATACATTTTAATATCCCACACAGACTAATCCCACTCTCCTGCTCACTCCCCGTACCCTTTAATATCCCACCCGGTCTTATCACATTCTCCTGCTCACTCCCCATACACTTTAATATCCACCCAGTCTAATCCCACTCTCCTGCTCACCCCTCATACCCTTTAATATCCACCCAGTCTAACCCAACTCTCCTGCTCACTCCCCATACCCTTTAATATCCACCCAGTCTAATCCCACTCTCCTGCTCACTCCCCATACACTTTAATATCACACCCAGTCTAATCCCACTCTCCTGCTCACTCCCCATACCCTTTTAATATCCACCCAGTCTAATCCCACTCTCCGGCTCACTCCCCATACACTTCAATATCCCACCCAGTCTAATCCCACTCTCCTGCTCACTCCCCATACACTTTAATATCACACCCAGTCTAATCCCACTCTCCTGCTCACTCCCCATACCCTTTAATATACCATCCAATCTAATCCCACTCGCCTGCTCATTCCCCATACCATTTAATGCACCATGCAGTCAAAACCCAGTCTCCCGCTCACTTCCCATACCCTTTAATATCGCACACAGGCTAATCCCACTCTCCTGCTCACTCCCCATACCTTTAATACCCCACCCAGTCTAATCCCACTCTCCTGCTCACTCCCCATACCCTTTAATATCCCATCCAGTCTAATCCCACGCTCCTGCTCACTCCTCATATCCTTAAATATCCCAACCTGTCTAATCCCACTCTCCTGCTCACTCCCCATACCCTTTTAATATCCACCCAGTCTAATCCCACTCTTCCGCTCACTCCCCATACCCTTTAATATACCACCCAGTCTAATCCCACTATCCCGCTCACTCCCCATATGTTTTAATATCCCACCTAGTCTAATCCCACTCTCCTGCTCATTCCCCATACCATTTAATACACCATCCAGTCTAATCCCAGTCTCCCGCTCACATCCCATACCCTTTAATATCCCGCACAGTCTAATCCCACTCTCCTGCTCATTCCCCATACCCTTTAATATCCCACACAGTCTAATCCCACTCTCCTGCTCACTCCCGATACCCTTTAACATCCCACCCAGTCTAATTCCACTCTCCTGCTCACTTCCCGTACCCTTTAATATCCCACCCGGACCAATCCCACTCTCCTGCTCACTCCCCATACCCTTTAATATCCCACCCAATCTAATCCCACTCTCCTGCTCACTCCCCATACCCTTTAATATCCCACCCAGCCATATCCCACACTCCTGCTCACTGCCCATACCCATTTAATATCCCACCCAGTCTAATCCCACTCTCCTGCTCACAGCCAATACCCTTTAATATCCCACACAGACTAATCCCACTCTCCTGCTCACTCCCCGTACCCTTTAATATCCCACCCAGTCTAATCACACTCTCCTGCTCACCCTCCATACCCTTTAATATCCCACCCAGTCTAATCACATTCTCCTGCTCACTCCCCATACACTTCAATATCCACCCAGTCTAATCCCACTCTCCAGCTCACTCCTCATATTTTTTAATATCCCACCCAGCCTAATCGCACTCTCCTGCTCACCCCTCATACCCTTTAATATCCACCGAGTCTAATCCCACTCGCCTGCTCACTTCCCATACCCTTTTAATGTCCACCCAGTCTTATCCCACTCTCCGGCTCAGTCCCCATACCCTTCAATATCCCACCCAATCTAATCCCACTCTCCTGCTCACTCCCCATACCTTTTAATATACCATCCAATCTAATCCCACTCTCCAGCTCACTCCCCATACCCTTTAATAACCCATCCAGTCTAATCCCACTCTCCTGCTCATTCCCCATACCCTTTTATATCCCACCCAGTCTTATCCCACTCTCCTGCTCACTCCCCATACCCTTAAATATCCCACCCAATCTAATCCCACTCTCCTGCTCACTCCCCATACCATTTAATACACCATCCAGTCTAATCCAAGTCTCCCGCTCACATCCCATATCCTTTAATATCCCATCCAGTCTAATCCCACTCTCCTGCTCATTCCCCATACCATTTAATACACCATCCAGTCTAATCCCAGTTTCCCGCTCACTTCCCATGCCCTTTAATATCCCACACAGGCTAATCCCACACTCCTGCTCATTCCCCATACCCTTTAATATCCCACACAGACTAATCCCACTCTCCTGCTCACTCCCCATACCCTTTAATATCCCACCCAGTGTAATCCCACTCTCCTGCTCACTCCCCATACCCTTTAATATCCCACCCAGTCTAATCCCACTCTCCTGCTCACTCCCCATATCCTTTAATATCCCACACAGTCTAATCCCACACTCCTGCTCACTCCCCGTACCCTTTAATAGCCCACCCAATCTAATCCCACTATCCCGCTCACTCCCCATAAGCTTTAATATCCCACACAGTCTAATCTCACTTTCCTGCTCATTCCCCATACCCTTTAATATCCCACACAGTCTAATCCCACTATCCCGCTCACTCCCCATACGCTTTAATATCCCACAAAATCTAATCTCACTTTCCTGCTCATTCCCCATACCCTTTAACATCCCACACAGTCTAATCCCACTATCCCGCTCACTCCCCATACCCTTTAATATCCCACCCAGTCTAATCCCGCTCTCCTGCTCACTCCCCATACCCTTTAATATCCCACCCAGTCTAATCCCACTCTCCTGCTCACTCCCCATACCCTTTAATATCCCACCCAGTCTAATCCCACTCTCCTGCTCACTCCCCATCCCCTTTAATATCCCACCCAGCCTTATCCCACTCTCCTGCTCACTCCCCATACCCTTTAATATCCCACCCAGCCTTATCCCACTCTCCTGCTCACTCCCCATACCCTTTAATATCCCACCCAGCCTTATCCCACTCTCCTGCTCACTCCCCATACCCTTTAATATCCCACCCAGCCTTATCCCACTCTCCTGCTCACTCCCCATACATTTCAATATCCCACACAGACTAATCCCAGTCTCCTGCTCACTCCCCATACCCTTTAATATCCCAACCAATCTAATCCCACTCTCCTGCTCACTCACCATACCCTTTAATATCCCAACCAATCTAATCCCACTCTCCTGCTCACTCACCATACCTTTTAATATCTCACCCAGTCTAATCCCACTCTCCTGCTCACTCCCCATACCCTTTAATATCCCACCCAATCTAATCCCACTTTCCTGCTCACTCCCCACACCCTTTAATATTCCACCCAATCTAATCCCACTCTCCTGCTCACTCTCTATAACCTTTACTATCCCACCCAGCCTAATCCCACACCTCTACTCACTCCCAATATCCTTTAATATCCCATCCAATCTAATCCCATTCTCCTGCTCACTTCACATACTCTTTAATATCTCAACAGTCTAATCCCACTGTCCTGCTCACTCCTCATATCCTTTATTATCCCATCCGGTCTAATCCCACTCTCCTGCTCACTCCCCATACCCTTGGGTCAGAGTGATCATAATATGATCGAATTCTTCATTAAGATGGAGAATGAAGTAGTTGACTCAGAGACAAGGGTCCTCAATTTAAATAAAGGAAACTACGATGATCTGAGGAGCGAGTTGGGTAGCATTGAGTGGGGAATGGCGCTCAAAGGGTTGACGGTGGATAGGCAATGGCAAACATTCAAAGACCGAATGGATGAGCTACAGAATTTGTTCATCCCAGTTTGGCGTAAAAATAAAACAAAAAAGGTGACTCAACCGTGGCTAACAAGGGAAATTAGGGATAGCATAAGATCCAAGGAGAGAACATATAAATTGGCTAGAAAAAGCAATAACCCTGAGGATTGGGAGCAGTTTAGGAGTCAACAAAGGAGGACAAAGGGATTAATTAAGAAAGGGAAAATAGAATATGGGAGTAAGCTAGCAGGGAACGTAAAAACTGACTGTAAAAGCTTTTATAAATATGTGAAGAGAAAAAGATTAGTGAAGTCAAGCGTAGGTCCCTTACAGTCAAAATCGGGGGAATTTTTAATGGGAAACAAGGAAATGGCAGACCAACTAAATACATACTTCGGTTCTGTCTTCACAAAGGAGGACACAAATAACCTCCCAGAGATGCCGGGGAACATAGGGTCTGATGAAAGCGAGGAACTGAAAGAAATCAGTATTTGTAGGAAAATGGTGTTAGGAAAATTGATGGGACTGAAGGCAGATAAATCCCCAGGGCCCGATGGTCTACATCCCAGGGTACTTAAGGAAGTGGCCCTAGAGATAGTAGATGCATTACTGATCATCTTCCAGAACTCGATAGACTCTGGAATGGTACCCATGGATTGGAGGGTAGCTAATGTTAGCCCACTATTCAAAAAAGGTGGTAGAGAAAAAGCAGGGAATTATAGACCGGTAAGCCTGACATCGGTAGTGGGGAAAATGCTAGAGTCTATTATAAAAGATGTAATAGCAGAGCACTTGGAAAGCAGTGACAGGATCGGACAAAGTCAACATGGATTTACAAAAGGTAAATCATGCTTGACTAATCTACTGGAATATTTTGAGGATGTAACTGGTAAAATAGATAAGGGAGAACCAGTGGATGTGGTGTATTTGGACTTTCAGAAGGCTTTCGATAAGGTCCCACACAAGAGATTAGCGTGCAAAATTAAGGCACATGGGATTGGGGGCAAGGTATTGACTTGGATAGAGAACTGGTTGGCGGACAGAAAGCAAAGAGTTGGAATAAACGGGTCGTTTTCCGAGTGGCAGGCAGTGACTAGTGGGGTACCGCAAGGATCGGTCCTAGGACCCCAGCTGTTCACAATATATATTAATGATCTGGACGAGGGAATTGGATGTAATATCTCCAAATTTGCAGATGACACAAAGCTGGGCGGGAGGGTTAGCTGTGAGGAGGATGTCGGGAAACTCCAGTACGATTTGGACAGGTTGGGTGATTGGGCAGAAACATGGCAAATGCACTATAATGTGGATAAATGTGAGGTTATCCACTTTGGTGGCAAAAACAGGAAGGCAGATTATTATTTGAATGGCAATAGATTGGGAGAAGGGGAAGTGCAAAGAGACCTGGGGGTCCTTGTGCACCAGTCGCTGAAGGTAAGCATGCAGGTGCAGCAGGCGGTTAAGAAGGCAAATGGTATGTTGGCCTTCGTAGCAAGAGGGTTCGAGTACAGGAACAAGGATGTCTTGCTACAGTTGTACAGGGCCTTGGTGAGACCGCACCTTGAGTATTGTGTGCAGTTTTGGTCACCCTACCTGAGGAAGGACGTTCTTGCCATGGAGGGAGTGCAGCGAAGATTCACCAGGCTGATACCTGGGATGGCAGGAATGACGTATGAGGAGAGATTGTGTCGATTGGGCTTATACTCACTGAAGTTTAGAAGATTGAGAGGGGATCTCATCGAAACCTATAAAATAATGTCAGGTCTGGACAGACTAGATGCAGGAAGGATGTTTCTGATGGCCGGGGAGTCCAGAACCAGGGGTCATAGTCTAAGGATAAGGGGTAAGCCATTTAGGACTGAAATGAGGAGGAATTTCTTCACCCAGAGAGTGGTGAACCTGTGGAATTCACTGCCACAGAGGGCAGTGGAGGCCAGTTCATTAAATATATTCAAGAAAGAGTTGCATATATTTCTTGAGGCTAAAGGGATCAAGGGATATGGGGAAAAGGCAGGGACAGGGTACTGAATTGGATGATCAGCCATGATCACATTGAATGGCGGAGCAGGCTCGAAGGGCCGAATGGCCTACTCCTGCTCCTATCTTCTATGTTTCTATGTATCTATGTTAATAGCCCACCCAGTCGAATCCCACTCACCTGCTCACTCCCCATACCCTTTAATATCCCATCCAGTCTAGTCCCACGCTCCTGCTCACTCCACATACTTATTAATATCCCATCCAGTCTAATCCCACTCTCCAGCTCACTCCACACACTCTTTAATATCCCATCCAGTCTAATCACACTCTCGTGCCCACTCCTCATATCCTTTAATATCCCACTCAGCCTAATCCCACTCTCCTGCTCACTCCTCATATCCTTTAATATCCCACGTAGTCTAATCCCTCTCTCCTGCTAACTCCCCAAACCAATTAATATCCCACCAATCAAATCCCACTCTTCTGCTCTCTCCCCATAACCTTTAATATCCCACCCAGCCTAATCCCACTCTCCTGCTCACTCGCTATACCCAATAATATCCCACGTAGTCTAATCCCACTCTCCTGATCACTCTTCATACCCTTTAATATCCACGCAGTGTAATCCCAATCTCCTGCTCACTCCCCATACCATTTAATATCCACCCAGTCTAATCCCACGCTCCTGCTCACTCCCCATATCCTTTAATATCCCACCAAGTCTAATCCCACTCTCCTGCTCACTCCCCATACCCTTTAATATCCACGCATTGTAATCCCAATCTCCTGCTCACTCCCCATACACTTTAATATCACACCCAGTCTAATCCCACTCTCCTCCTCACTCCCCATACCCTTTAATATCCCACCCAGTCTAATCCCACTCTCCTGCTCGCTTCCCATACATTTTAATATCCCACACAGACTAATCCCACTCTCCTGCTCACTCCCCGTACCCTTTAATATCCCACCCATAGAGTCATAGAGTCATAGAGTAATACAGCACGGATAGAGGCCCTTCGGCCCATCGTGTCCATGCCGGCCATCAAGCCCTGTCTAATCTAATCCCATATTCCAGCATTTGGCCCGTAGCCTTGTATGCTATGGCATTTCAAATGCTCATCCAAATGCTTCTTAAATGTTGTGAGGGTTTCTGCCTCCACAACCCTTTCAGGCAGTGAGTTCCAGACTCCAACCACCCTCTGGGTGAAAAAGTTCTTTCTCAAATCCCCTCTAAACCTCCCGCCCTTTACCTTGAATCTATGCCCCCTAGTTATTGACCCCTCTACTAAGGGGAAAAGCTCCTCAGCATCCATCCTATCTATGCCCCTCACAATTTTGTACACCTCAATCATGTCCCCCCTCAGCCTCCTCTGCTCCAAGGAAAACAAACCCAATCTGCCCAGTCTCTCTTCATAGCTGAAGCGCTCCAGCCCTGGTAACATCCTGGTGAACCTCCTCTGCACCCTCTCTAACGCGATCACATCCTTCCTGTAGTGTGGCGACCAGAACTGCACACAATATTCCAGCTGTGGCCTAACCAGTGTTTTATACAGCTCCATCATAACCTCCTTGCTCTTATATTCTATGCCTCGGCTAATGAAGGCAAGTATCCCATATGCCTTTTTTACCACCTTATCCACCTGTTCCGCTGCCTTCAGGGATCTGTGTACCTGCACACCCAGATCCCTCTGACCCTCCGTCTTGCCTAGGGTCTTTCCCTTCATTGTGTATTCCCTTGCCTTGTTAGACCCCCCAAAGTGCATCACCTCGCACTTTTCCGGGTTAAATTCCATTTGCCACTGTTCCGCCCATCTGACCAACCCATCTATATCGTTCTGCAGACTGAGGCTACCCTCCTCGCTATTTACCACCCTACCAATTTTAGTATCATCCGCGAATTTACTGATCATACCCTTTACATTCATATCCAAGTCATTAATGTAGACCACAAACAGCAAGGGACCCAGCACCGATCCCTGTGGTACCCCACTGGCCACAGGTTTCCAGTCACAAAAACAACCTTCGACCATCACCCTCTGCCTTCTGCCACTAAGCCAGTTTTGTATCCAATGTGCCAAGGCACCCTGGATTCCATGGGCTCTTACCTTCTTGACCAGTCTCCTGTGCGGGACTTTATCGAAGGCCTTACTGAAATCCATGTATACCACATCCACTGCGTTACCCTCATCCACACACCTAGTCACCCCCTCAAAAAATTCAATCAAATTAGTCAGACATGATCTTCCCTTGACAAAGCCATGTTGACTATCCCTGATTAATCCTTGCCTCTCCAAGTGGAGACAAATTTTGTCCCTCAGGATTTTTTCCAGTAATTTTCCTACCACTGATGTTAGGCTCACTGGCCTGTAGTTCCCCGGTTTTTCCCTACTACCCTTCTTGAATAATGGTACTACATTAGCGGTTCTCCAGTCCTCTGGCACATCCCCTGTGGCCAGAGAGGTCCTGAATATATGTGTTAGAGCCCCCGCAATCTCCTCCTTTGCCTCACACAGCAGCCTGGGGTACATTTCATCCGGGCCTGGGGATTTATCCATTTTTAGGCCAGCTAAAACCGCCAATACCTCCTCCCTCTCGATGTTAATATGTTCGAGCATATCACAGTCCCCCCGCCCTATTTCTATGTCTACATCGTCCTTCTCCATAGTGAAAACAGATGCAAAAAATTCATTTAGAACCCCTCCTACATCTTCCGGCTCCACACACAGATTGCCACTTTTGTCCCTAATGGGCCCTATTTTTTCCCTAGTTATCCTTTTACCCTTAATATACTTATAAAACATCTTCGGATTTTCCTTTATTTTGCTCGCCAGTGTTATTTCATGGCCCCTCCTTGATCTCCTAATTTCTTTTTTAAGTATCCCCCTGCACTTTTGGTACTCCTCTAGGGCTTCCTCCGTCTTTAGCCTTTTGTATCTACCAAAAGCCCTCCTTTTTTTCCTAATCCATTCCCGTATATCCCCTGACATCCACGGTTCCCTGTGGTTTTTGGAACCACTCTTGACATTTATGGGAACATGTTGCCCTTGTATGATCTCAATCTCCCTTCTGAAAGCCTCCCATTGCTCCGATGCGGATTTTCCTACAAGTAGCTGATCCCAGTCCATTTTGGCCAGATCCTGCCTTATCCTATTAAAATCGGCCTTCCCCCAATTTAGAACCTTTATTTCCGGCCCATCCCTGTCCTTTTCCATGACCACCTTAAATCTTACCATATTATGGTCACTATCACCAAAGTGCTCACCTACTAGCACTTTTTCCACTTGGCCGGCCACATTCCCTAGAATTAGGTCCAGTACCGCCCCCTCTCTTGTAGGACTTTCTACATGCTGGCTCAAAAAGCTCTCCTGGATGCACTTTAAGAATTCTACACCCTCTGAGCCTTTCACACTTTGACTATCCCAGTTAATATTGGGGAAGTTGAAATCCCCCATTATTATTACCCTATTATTTGCACATTTCTCTGAGATTTGCCTACATATCTGTTCCTCTATTTCCCCCTGACTGTTTGGAGGCCTATAGTACACTCCCAGCAAAGTGCTTGCCCCCTTTTTGTTTTTAAGCTCCACCCATATGGCCTCATTAGAGGACCCTGCTAATATATCATCCCTCCTTACTGCAGTAATTGACTCCTTAATTAATATTGCGACACCCCCTCCTCTTATACCTCCCCCTCTGTCTCGCCTGAAGATTCTGTACCCCGGAATATTGAGCTGCCAGTCTTGCCCCTCCCTCAACCATGTCTCCGTGATAGCAACAATATCATACTCCCATGTGTTTATCAACACCTTCAGTTCATCCACCTTATTTGCAAGACTCCTTGCATTAAAATAGATGCCATCCAGCCTTGCCCTTATATATTTGCCCTGTCTACCAAGCTGACTTGTTTTTTCCTCCATAATTGGCAGCACATCCCCCCCTATTTCAGCTTCCCTCTGTATCCCATCCCCCTGCCAAGTTAGTTTAAACCCCCCCCGACAGTGCTAGCAAACCTCCCCGCAAGGATATTTGTCCCGCTCTGGTTCAGGTGCAACCCGTCCGACTTGTACAAGTCCCACCTTTCCCAGAAGCAGGCCCAGTGATCCAGGAAAGTAAAACCCTCCCCCCTACACCAACTCTTTAGCCACGCATTCATCTGCTCTATCCTCCCATTCCTATACTTACTAGCACGTGGCACTGGGAGTAATCCAGAGATTACACCCTTTGAGGTCCTGCCCTTTAATCTGTTACCTAGCTCCCTAAATTCTTGATGCAGGACCTCATCCCTCTTTTTACCTATGTCGTTGGTACCAATGTGGACCACGACCACTGGCTGTTCACCCTCCCCCTCCAGAATGCCCTGCAGCCGCTCAGTGACATCCTTGACCCTGGCACCAGGGAGGCAACAAACCATCCTGGAGTCACGTTTGCGGCCACAGAAACGCCTATCTGTTCCCCTTACTATAGAATCCCCTACCACTATTGCTCTCCCACTCTTTTTCCCCCCCTCCTGGGCAGCAGGAGCACCCCCAGTGCCAGGAAGTTGGCTGCTGCTGCCTTCCCCTGGTGAGTCATCCCCCTCAACAGTATCCAAAGCGGTATACCTGTTTGAAAGGGGGATGTCCGCAGGGGTTCCCTGCACTACCTGCCTGCCTTTGTTGCTCCGCCTGATGGTCACTCCCTGTGCTGCCCTACCCTGAGGCGTGCACAACTCGCTAAACGTGGTATCCACGAGCCTCTCAGCATCGCGCATGCTCCACAACCCATCCACCCGCAGCTCGAGCGCCGCAATGCGGTCTACAAGTAGCTGCAGCTGGATGCATTTCCCGCACACATGGTCGTCAGGGACACTGGCAGCGTCCCTGATTTCCCACATGGAGCAAGAGGAGCAGAACACGGGTCTGAGCTCTCCTGCCATGACTTACTCCTTTAATTAATTTAAAAATTAATTCAATACCCCAGTTACAGATATACTCTAGGGCGCTTTATTTACCAACTGTCCCCACTACACCTTAATCCCGAGAAATTTAACACCACAGAATTCAAGCTTGTACTGAAAAGAGAGAAATACTCACCAACCAATCACTTACGTGCTCCCTGGTGACGTCACACTCTGATTATTTTTTACCTCTCTCCTCTGATGTTGATTTGGTCGGGCTTCTGCTTTGGCGCCGGTTTTTAAGCCGGGCCTCTGCTGCTCTCCGCTGCTGCTCCCTGCCCGAACTGGTCGGGCTTCTGCTTTGGCGCCGGTTTTTAAGCCGGGCCTCTGCTGCTCTCCGCTGCTGCTCCCTGCCCGAACTGGTCGGGCTTCTGCTTTGGCGCCGGTTTTTAAGCCGGGCCTCTGCTGCTCTCCGCTGCTGCTCCCTGCCCGAACTGGTCGGGCTTCTGCTTTGGCGCCGGTTTTTAAGCCGGGCCTCTGCTGCTCTCCGCTGCTGCTCCCTGCCCGAACTGGTCGGGCTTCTGCTTTGGCGCCGGTTTTTAAGCCGGGCCTCTGCTGCTCTCCGCTGCTGCTCCCTGCCCGAACTGGTCGGGCTTCTGCTTTGGCGCCGGTTTTTAAGCCGGGCCTCTGCTGCTCTCCGCTGCTGCTCCCTGCCCGAACTGGTCGGGCTTCTGCTTTGGCGCCGGTTTTTAAGCCGGGCCTCTGCTGCTCTCCGCTGCTGCTCCCTGCCCGAACTGGTCGGGCTTCTGCTTTGGCGCCGGTTTTTAAGCCGGGCCTCTGCTGCTCTCCGCTGCTGCTCCCTGCCCGAACTGGTCGGGCTTCTGCTTTGGCGCCGGTTTTTAAGCCGGGCCTCTGCTGCTCTCCGCTGCTGCTCCCTGCCCGAACTGGTCGGGCTTCTGCTTTGGCGCCGGTTTTTAAGCCGGGCCTCTGCTGCTCTCCGCTGCTGCTCCCTGCCCGAACTGGTCGGGCTTCTGCTTTGGCGCCGGTTTTTAAGCCGGGCCTCTGCTGCTCTCCGCTGCTGCTCCCTGCCCGAACTGGTCGGGCTTCTGCTTTGGCGCCGGTTTTTAAGCCGGGCCTCTGCTGCTCTCCGCTGCTGCTCCCTGCCCGAACTGGTCGGGCTTCTGCTTTGGCGCCGGTTTTTAAGCCGGGCCTCTGCTGCTCTCCGCTGCTGCTCCCTGCCCGAACTGGTCGGGCTTCTGCTTTGGCGCCGGTTTTTAAGCCGGGCCTCTGCTGCTCTCCGCTGCTGCTCCCTGCCCGAACTGGTCGGGCTTCTGCTTTGGCGCCGGTTTTTAAGCCGGGCCTCTGCTGCTCTCCGCTGCTGCTCCCTGCCCGAACTGGTCGGGCTTCTGCTTTGGCGCCGGTTTTTAAGCCGGGCCTCTGCTGCTCCCCGCTGCTGCTCCCTGCCCGAACTGGTCGGGCTTCTGCTTTGGCGCCGGTTTTTAAGCCGGGCCTCTGCTGCTCTCCGCTGCTGCTCCCTGCCCGAACTGGTCGGGCTTCTGCTTTGGCGCCGGTTTTTAAGCCGGGCCTCTGCTGCTCTCCGCTGCTGCTCCCTACCCGAACTGGTCGGGCTTCTGCTTTGGCGCCGGTTTTTAAGCCGGGCCTCTGCTGCTCTCCGCTGCTGCTCCCTACCCAGTCTAATCCCACTCTCCTGCTCACTCCCCATACACTTTAATATCCACCCAGTCTAATCCCGCTCTCCTGCTCACTCCCCATACCCTTTAATATCCACCCAGTCTAATCCCACTCTCCTGCTCACTCCCCATACCCTTTTAATATCCACCCAGTCTAATCCCACTCTCCTGCTCACTCCCCATACCCTTTAATATACCATCCAATCTATCCCACTCTCCTGCTCATTCCCCATACCATTTAATATACCATCCAGTCAAATCCCAGTCTCCCGCTCACTTCCCATACCCTTTAATATCGCACACAGGCTAATCCCACTCTCCTGCTCACTCCCCATACCCTTTAATATCCCATCCAGTATAATCCCACGCTCCTGCTCACTCCACATACGCTTTAATATGCCATCCAGTCTAATCCCACTCTCCTGCTCACTCCCCATACCCTTTTAATATCCACCCAGTCTAATCCCACTCTCCCGCTCACTCCCCATACCCTTTAATATACCACCCTGTCTAATCCCACTATCCCGCTCACTCCCCATATGTTTTAATATCCCACCCAGTCTAATCCCACTCTCCTGCTCATTCCCCATTCCATTTAATACACCATCCAGTCTAATCCCAGTCTCCCGCTCACATCCCATACCCTTTAATATCCCGCACAGTCTAATCCCACTCTCCTGCTCACTCCCGATACCCTTTAACATCCCACCCAGTCTAATTCCACTCTCCTGCTCACTTCCCGTACCCTTTAATATCCCACCCGGACCAATCCCACTCTCCTGCTCACTCCCCATACCCTTTAATATCCCACCCAATCTAATCCCACTCTCCTGCTCACTCCCCATACCCTTTAATATCCCACCCAGCCATATCCCACACTCCTGCTCACTGCCCATACCCTTTAATATCCCACCCAGTCTAATCCCACTCTCCTGCTCACACCCCATACCCTTTAATATCCCACACAGACTAATCCCACTCTCCTGCTCACTCCCCGTACCCTTTAATATCCCACCCAGTCTAATCACACTCTCCTGCTCACCCTCCATACCCTTTAAAATCCCACCCAGTCTTATCACATTCTCCTGCTCACTCCCTATACACTTTAATATCCACCCAGTCTAATCCCACTCTCCAGCTCACTCCTCATATTTTTTAATGTCCCACCCAGCCTAATCGCACTCTCCTGCTCACCCCTCATATCCTTTAAAATCCCACGTAGTCTAATCCCACTCTCCTGCTCACACCTCATACACTTTAATATCCACCGAGTCTAATCCCACTCGCCTGCTCACTTCCCATACCCTTTTAATATCCACCCAGTCTTATCCCACTCTCCGGCTCACTCCCCATACCCTTCAATATCCCACCCAATCTAATCCCACTCTCCTGCTCACTCCCCATACCCTTTAATATACCATCCAATCTAATCCCACTCTCCAGCTCACTCCCCATACCCTTTAATAACCCATCCAGTCTAATCCCACTCTCCTGCTCATTCCCCATACCATTTAATACACCATCCAGTCTAATCCAAGTATCCCGCTCACACCCCATACCCTTTAATATCCCATCCAGTCTAATCCCACTCTCCTGCTCATTCCCCATACCATTTAATACACCATCCAGTCTAATCCCAGTTTCCCGCTCACTTCGCATACCCTTTAATATCCCACACAGGCTAATCCCACACTCTTGCTCATTCCCCATACCCTTTAATATCCCACACAGACTAATCCCACTCTCCTGCTCACTCCCCATACCCTTTAATATCCCACCCAGTGTAATCCCACTCTCCTGCTCACTCCCCATACCCTTTAATATCCCACCCAGTCTAATCCCACTCTCCTGCTCACTCCCCATATCCTTTAATATCCCACACAGTCTAATCCCACACTCCTGCTCACTCCCCGTACCCTTTAATAGCCCACCCAATCTAATCCCACTATCCCGCTCACTCCCCATAAGCTTTAATATCCCACACAGTCTAATCTCACTTTCCTGCTCATTCCCCATACCCTTTAATATCCCACACAGTCTAATCCCACTATCCCGCTCACTCCCCATACGCTTTAATATCCCACACAGTCTAATCTCACTTTCCTGCTCATTCCCCATACCCTTTAATATCCCACACAGTCTAATCCCACTATCCCGCTCACTCCCCATACCCTTTAATATCCCACCCAGTCTAATCCCGCTCTCCTGCTCACTCCCCATACCCTTTAATATCCCACCCAGTCTAATCCCACTCTCCTGCTCACTCCCCATACCCTTTAATATCCCACCCAGTCTAATCCCACTCTCCTGCTCACTCCCCATACCCTTTAATATCCCACCCAGCCTTATCCCACTCTCCTGCTCACTCCCCATACCCTTTAATATCCCACCCAGCCTTATCCCACTCTCCTGCTCACTCCCCATACATTTCAATATCCCACACAGACTAATCCCAGTCTCCTGCTCACTCCCCATACCCTTTAATATCCCAACCAATCTAATCCCACTCTCCTGCTCACTCACCATACCCTTTAATATCCCAACCAATCTAATCCCACTCTCCTGCTCACTCACCATACCTTTTAATACCTCACCCAGTCTAATCCCACTCTCCTGCTCACTCCCCATACCCTTTAATATCCCACCCAATCTAATCCCACTTTCCTGCTCACTCCCCACACCCTTTAATATTCCACCCAATCTAATCCCACTCTCCTCCTCACTCCCCATACCCTTTAATATCCCACACAGTCTAATCCCACACCCCTGCTCATTCCCCATACCATTTAATATCCCACCCAGCCTTATCCCACACTCCTGCTCACACCCCATACCCTTTAATATCCCACCCAGTCTAATCCCACTCTCCTGCTCGCTTCGCATACATTTTATTATCCCACACAGACTAATCCCACTCTCCTGCTCAATCCCTATACCCTTTAATATCCCACTCAGTCTAATCCCACTCTCCTGCTCACTCCCCATACCCTTTAATATCCCACCCAATCTAATCCCACTCTCCTGCTCACTGACCATACCCTTTAATATCCGACATTCTACTCCCACTCTCCTGCTCCCTCCCCATACCCTTCAATATCCCACCCAGACTAATCTCACTCTCCTGCTCACTCCCCATACACTTTAATATCCATCCAGTCTAATCCCACTCTCCTGCTCCCTCCCCATACCCTTCAATTTCCCACCCAGACTAATCCCACTCTCCTGCTCATTCCCATACACTTTAATATCCCACCCAGTCTAATCCCACTCTCCTGCTCACTCCCCATACCATTTAATATCCCAACCAATCTAATCCCACTCTCCTGCTCACTCCCCATACACTTTAATATCCCACCCAATCTAATCACACTTTCCTGCTCACTCCCCATACCCTTTAATATCCCACCCAGCCTTATCCCACACTCCTGCTCACTCCCCATACCCTTTAATATCCCACCCAGTCTAATCCCACTCTCCTGCTCACTTCCCATTCTTTTAATATCCCACACAGACTAATCCCACTCTCCTGCTCACTCCCCGTACCCTTTAATATCCCACCCAGTCTAATCACACTCTCCTGCTCACTCTCCATACCCTTTAATGTCCCACCCAGTCTTATCACATTCTCCTGCTCACTCCCCATACACCTTAATATCCACCCAGTCTAATCCCACTCTCCTGCTCACTCCTCATATTCTTTAATATCACACCCAGCCTAATCGCACTCTCCTGCTCACCCCTCATATCCTTTAATATCCCACGTAGTCTAATCCCACTCTCCTGCTCACACCTCATACCCTTTAATATCCACCCAGTCTAATCCAACTCTCCTGCTCACTCCCCATACCCTTTAATATCCACCCAGTCTAATCCCACTCTCCTGCTCACTCCCCATACACTTTAATATCACACCCAGTCTAATCCCACTCTCCTGCTCACTCCCCATACCCTTTTAATATCCACCCAGTCTAATCCCACTCTCCGGCTCACTCCCCATTCCCTTCAATATCCCACCCAGTCTAATCCCACTCTCCTGCTCACTCCCCATACCCTTTAATATACCATCCAATCTAATCCCACTCTCCTGCTCACTCCCCATACCCTTTAATATCCCATCCAGTCTAATCCCACACTCCTGCTCATTCCCCATACCATTTAATACACTGTGGCGACACGCCACCACTGGACATAATCCGCTCACGGCGGCACGGACAGTTTAAGCAGACGCCCCCAGCCGGGGGCCCTTTCCTCCAGCAACTTGTTTCCCGCAGGGACAGGCTGCCGGGAGCACTTCCTGTCTGGGGAGTATTTAAGTGGATGCGCGGGCTATTCCAGTTCCTCTTTGCCATGAGGTTGAATAAAGCAGTTGTGTTTTACTAACTCTGGTCTCGACTCCCACGTTTGCCGCGGTATCTCAACACTGGTGACCCCCACGCTCAGGACGAATCCTAAGCTAGCATGGCGGATACAAACGCAGTCACGGTTAAACTACCGGACTTTTGGGAGAACCTGGCCGAAGCCTGGTTTGTTCAAGCTGAGTCCAGATTCCGGCTGAAACACATTACAGTCGATGCCACAAAGTACGACTACCTCGTCTCCTCTCTCACCTACGCCACAGTCCCCAAGGTTTGGGCAGCGCTGCAGGATCCACCAGTGGAAGGCAAGTACGAACATCTGAAGGCTGCGCTCCTTAAAAAATTTCAAACGTCCTCTTACCAGCGCAACTGCCAACTCCTTGACCTCCCCGGCTTTGGTGACACTTCACCGTTGGATCTGCTTTCCCACATGCTGTCCCTCTCGGACGACAAAAACACCGGCGCCCTCTTTCGCGCGCTTTTCATTCGGCAGCTCCCCGCCAGCATCCGCCCGCTCATTGTGGAGTCTGGCTCCACGGACCTGAATGACATAGCCGAAAAGGCTGACCGGCTGCTCTCTGCGCAGTCCGCTCGCGACGTCGCGCCCGGCCTCACGGCAACGACCACGCGATCTTCCCGGCCCACTAGGCCCGACCGCCCTACCACTCCGGGTCACTGCAACTACCACACCCGTTTTGGCACTAGGGCCCAACGCTGCACGCCACCATGCACTTTCAAACCCGCCCCCGCACCGGCCCCCGCGATGGCCGCGGGGCATAAGGGGCCTCTACTGTACGTCACCGACGACAGAACCAACCATCGATTTCTGTGCGACACAGGGGCCCAGCACAGCATCAACCCCACCTCCGCCCTCGAAATCCAACGCGGCGCACGGGGTATCACGCTGGCCGCAGCCAATGGCTCTGACATCCGCACATATGGCACCCGCATGGTCACGCTCGATCTCGCAGGCCGCAGCTACCGCTGGGAGTTCCTCACAGCCAGGGTCCTCTGCCCACTCATCGGCGCCGACTTCCTATGCGCCCACGGCCTCCTTGTCGACATTCCGAGGCACCGCCTCGTCGACATCAACAATATGGCCCCCATCCCCGGCGCGTTCACCCCGGCCCGTTCGGCCGGCCTGACGACCTACTGCCTCGCCAGAGCCACCGACGACTACTCGGCACTTCTAGCCGAGTTTCCCGCCCTCACTAACCCGACCTTTTCGGCCAAAGCCGCCAAACACGGTGTGGAGCACTATATCCCCACCACTGGCCCCCCAGTTTCTGCCCACGCCCGCAGACTCAACCCGGCCAAGCTGGAAATCGCGCGGACCGAGTTCACCACCATGGAACAACTCGGCATCATCCGCCGCTCCAGCAGCCCTTGGGCCTCGCCCCTCCACATCGCCCCCAAGCCCGGCGGAGGCTGGCGCCCTTGCAGGGACTACCGCCGCCTCAACGATGCCACCACCCCCAACCGATACCTGGTGCCACACATCCAGGACTTCTCGGCCCGACTGGCCGGACGAACCGTCTTTTCCAAGGTCGACCTGGTGCGCGGTTACCACCAAGTCCCCATACACCCCGCGGACATCCCCAAAACGGCCGTCATCACCCCATTCGGCCTGTTCGAGTTCCTGAGGATGCCCTTTGGCCTCAAGAATGCAGCCCAGGCTTTCCAGCGCCTTATGGACTCAGTCCTCCAGGACCTGAACTTCCTATTCGTCTATCTAGATGACATTCTCGTGGCCAGCTCCTCCAAACAGGAACACCTCAAACACCTTCGCATCCTGTTCGGGCGCCTAGCCCAACACGGGCTCATCCTCAGCCCGGTGAAGTGCCAATTCGGCCTAACCGAGATCGATTTTCTCAGTCACCACATCACCCCTGCTGGGGCCGTCCCCCTGCCCAACAAGGTGCAGGCCGTCCAGCAATTCCCCCGCCCCACAACCATCAAGGGCCTCCAGGAGTTCCTCGGGATGGTGAACTTCTACAACAGGTTCATCCCCAGAGCTGCAGCCCTCATGAAGCCCCTATACGACTCCCTCCGAGGTAAATCCGGCAAGATGGACGTAGCCTGGACCACTGACACGTCAGCCGCCTTCGACGCCACCAAAAACGCGCTCGCCGACGCCACCCTGCTCGCGCACCCGAGGGCCGATGCCCGGGTCGCGCTCACTACCGACGCCTCCGACCACGCGGTCGGAGCCGTGTTCGAGTAGTGGGTCAATGGCGTGTGGCAGCCACTTGCCTTCTACAGCCGGCAACTGCGCCCCCCGGAGGTCAAATACTCTACTTTCGACCGCGAGCTTCTCGCACTCCACCTGTCGGTCCGCCACTTCAGGTTCCTCCTGGAAGGCCACCCCTTCACCGCGTACGTGGACCACAAGCCGCTCACATACGCGATGGCCAAGCACACCGAACCCTGGTCCGCTAGGCAGCAACGCCAGCTCGCGGCCGTGTCCGAGTTTACTACGGACATCCAGCACGTCTCCGGTAGAGACAACGTTGTCGCCGACTGCCTTTCCCGTCCCGCCATCTGCGCAAATCACCTCGCAGCCGACTACGCGCAACTAGCAGCGGCCAAGCTCACGGACCCAGACCTCCTCTCAGCGGCTACCAGCCTGCCAGGGCTACGCCTAGCCAAGGTCGCGCACGGGCCCGAAGCCACGGCAGTCACTTGCGACGTCTCACTCGGCCAACCCAGGCCGGTCGTCCCTGCAACCTGACGCCGCCGCATCTTCGACGCGCTACACGCGCTCTCCCATCCGGGTGCCCGCGCATCCGTCAAACTCCCCTCCCAGCGTTTCGTCTGGCGCGGCCTCAGCAAAGATGTTCGGGCTTGGTCCACCTCCTGCCTCGCCTGCCAACGGGCTAAGGTACAGCTACACACAAAAGCACCCCTGGGAGACTTCGAGGTACCCAGCCGCCGCTTCGACCACGTACACATCGACATCGTCGGTCCTCTGCCGCCATCGCAAGGCCAAACTTATCTCCTCACGATGGTCGACCGCTACACACGCTGGCCTGAGGCAGTGCCGCTGCCCTCCACCACTACAGCCGACATCGCCAGGACATTCGTTAACACCTGGGTAGCAAGGTTCGGCGTAACAGCCGACATAACCTCCGACAGAGGTGCCCAGTTCACCTCCGAACTCTGGACGGCCACAGCACGCAACCTCGGGGTGACGCTCCACCGAACCACGGCGTACCACCCGCAGGCCAATGGGCTGTGTGAACGCTTCCACAGGTCACTCAAGGCCTCACTCCGCGCCGGCCTGCAGGACAGTACCTGGACTGACCGCCTACCGTGGGTGCTACTAGGCCTACGCACCGTGGTCAAGGAAGACCTCCAGTCCTCGGCAGCGGAGTTAGTCTACGGACAACCGCTGCGCGTCCCAGGCGAATTCCTTCCGGAGGCTACCACGCCTTGATCGGCCGAACAGCAGCGACTCAACTCTTTCTCTTCCGCTCAGCAGTTCGCCTCACTTCCGGTCAACCGACACAGCGAACTCGCACCTCACGTCCCGCCAAATTTACAGCAGGCGCGCTTCGTCTTCGTGCGACACGACGCGCACCGCGGGCCCCTGCGACCCCCATACGACAGACCGTACGAGGTACTACAAACCGGGGACAAGGTCTTCAAGCTGCGACTCGGCGACAGGGTCGACACAGTCTCCATCGACCGGCTCAAACCAGCACACACAGAACCAGGGGAACAGGTCCCCGTGGCCCGGCCTCCAACTAGAGGCCGTCCCGCCAGCAAGCCAGCACAGCCGGCGGCGAACCGCCCGGCCCCACCAACTAGACCAGCGACCACTCAGAGCTGCTCCGGCAGAACCATCAGACCACCGTCACGACTTGTCCACCCCTCCTAAGCGGATTCTGGGGGAGCTCTGTGGCGACACGCCACCACTGGACATAATCCGCTCACGGCGGCATGGACAGTTTAAGCAGACGCCCCCAGCCGGGGGTCCTTTCCTCCAGCAACTTGTTTCCCGCAGGGACAGGCTGCCGGGAGCACTTCCTGTCTGGGGAGTATTTAAGTGGATGCGCGGGCTTTTCCAGTTCCTCTTTGCCATGAGGTTGAATAAAGCAGTTGTGTTTTACTAACTCTGGTCTCGACTCCCACGTTTGCCGCGGTATCTCAACAACACCATCCAGTCTAATCCCAGTCTCCCGCTCACTTCCCATACCCTTTAATATCCCACACAGGCTAATCCCACACTCCTGCTCATTCCCCATACCCTTTAATATCCCACACAGACTAATCCCACTCTCCTGCTCTCTCCCCATACCCTTTAATATCCCACCCAGTCTAATCCCACTCTCCTGCTCACTCCCCATTTCCTTTAATATCCCATCCAGTCTAATCCCACTCTCCTGCTCACTCCATGTGGTAAACCACTGTTGTTGTTGTTGTTGTTGTTACACACTGTTGTACCTATGCATGCCTCAACATGTCTCGGCTGGCTCCACCCACACAGGCCCAGGTATAAAGGTGATTGACCTGCAGCCCCCTGCCTTCTCGGAACCCAGTCAACCACGAGAGGCATGCTCTGTTCTTTGCTAATAAAAGCCTTTAGTTACTCTCTTAACTCTCAGTCTTTTATGAGTAATTGATAGCGCATCAATTTTATTAGCAAAAACAAAATGTCGACATTTGCTGAACATCAGGCTGCTGCACCAAACGCTGAACAGCAGGCTGCTGCACCAAACGCTGAGCAACAGGAGCTGCTGCGAGCCCTCAGACCAACATGCCTGGACCTAGACCCCCAAGAAGCGGGTTCGGCTACCAAATTTGCGCATTGGCTGCGTTGCTTCGAGGCCTACCTGCAAGCCTCAACTGTGACCCTGGACGAAAACAAGTTGGAAATCCTGGCCTCAAAGGTGAGCCACCAAGTTTATACAATAATCCAGGACGTGATGACCTATGCGGCGGCTATCGGTCTGCTAAAAGGGCAATACGCACGCCCGGTAAATACGGTCTATGCCCGGCACCTCTTAAGATCCCGCAGACAGCAGCCCGGGGAATCGGTGGAGGCCTTCCTACGGGCACTACGGATACTCGGCCGAGACTGCGATTGCAAAGAAGCATCAGCCGCAGCACACACGGAGGGACTGATCCGAGATGCTTTCGTTGCGGGTCTAAGGTCCGACTACTCCCGGCAGAGACTGTTGGAAAAGGGAGAAATGGACCTGAGAAAGGCAGTGTCCCTCGCGCTCTCGCTCGACGCGGCCCACAGGAATATGGACGCCTTCTCCCCTAACCGCTCCGCAACGTGGACGCCACAACCTTGGGTCATGGGACCGCCACCTTCAACTGCTGCTGCGATGTCCAAGGCACAGAAATGTTATTTTTGTGGCCAGGCAAAACATCCCAGAGCACGCTGCCCGGCGAGAAACGCTACCTGCTCTGGCTGCGGGAAGAAAGGACACTATGTCAGCGCCTGCAAAGGTAAAACCGCTAACGCCAGCAGCGCCGCGTGCGAACCGTGGGGGCAGCCATCTTGTCCGCCATCTTGGGCTCCCCCAGCCGCGTGGGGATCGGGACCATGCGCGCCGCCATTTTGTCCGCCATCTCGGACATCTCCAACTTCAACCACAGGGGACCCGGACTCAACCACCGCCTCATCTGACGACCACATCGACTCGCTCGACCATACGCTGGCCTCCGTGACGCTGGACCAATCTCTCCCTCATCAACTGTCCAGGTCCATGATGGACATTAAGGTAAACGGCCGCGCCACTACCTGCCTTTTTGACAGCGGGAGCACGGAAAGCTTTATCCACCCCGACACGGTGCGCAGTTACTCTCTCCCGGTCCTGCCGACGCGACATCGGATCTCTTTGGCTTCGAAAGCCCAGTCAGCGGACGTCGGTGGCTACTGTGTAGTGACCCTTTCAGTAAGGGGCACAGAATACAAAAATTTTAAACTCCTGGTCCTGCCCCATCTTTGCGCTGCCGTTCTACTGGGGTTGGATTTTCAGTGCAACCTTAAGAGTGTCACATTAGCGTACGGCGGACCCCTCCCCCCACTCACAGTCTGCAGCCAGCAGCTTTTAAATCGCCCGCCACGCACCATTTGCAGCCTCTCCACCCTTAAAGTCCCCCCCCCCTCCTTGTTCGCTAACCTCACCCGCGACTGTAAGCCCATCGCTACCAAAAGCAGGCGTTACAGTGCCGGGGATAGGAGCTTCATTAAATCTGAGGTAGCAAGACTCCTGAAGGAAGGGATTATTGAAAGTAGCACCAGCCCATGGCGAGCACAAGTGGTGGTAGTGAAGACTGGCGAAAAACAGCGCCTAGTTATTGACTACAGCCAGACGATCAATCGCTACACCCAGCTAGATGCATACCCACTCCCCCGCATATCTGACATGGTCAATCAGATAGCAGAATACCGGGTGTTCTCGGCGATTGATCTGAAGTCGGCATACCACCAGCTCCCCATCAGGGCTGAGGACCGCCAGTACACAGCTTTTGAAACTGACGGTCGTCTCTACCACTTCCTCAGAGTTCCCTTCGGCGTCACCAACGGGGTTTCAGTCTTCCAACGGGAGATGGACCGGATGGTCGACCAGAACGCGCTCCAGGCCACTTTCCCCTATCTAGACAACGTCACCATCTGCGGCCACGACCAGCAGGACCATGATGTTAATCTAGAGAAATTCCTCCGTACGGCCCAGCGGCTGAACCTAACATACAACAAGGACAAATGTATGTTTCGTACCAAGCGCCTTGCCATTCTTGGCTGTGTAGTGGAGAACGGAGTCATCGGCCCCGACCCCGACAGGATGCGCCCCCTTATGGAGCTCCCCCTCCCCCACTGCCAAAAAGCACTGAAGAGATGCCTAGGGTTTTTCTCGTACTATGCTCAGTGGGTGCCCAACTATGCGGACAAAGCCAGACCCCTCATCAAGTCCACCTCCTTCCCCCTGACAGCAGAGGCCTGTGCAGCCTTCACTCTCATAAAAGGAGATATTGCGAAGGCCACAATGCACGCAGTGGATGAGTCCATCCCTTTCCAAGTGGAGAGCGACGCATCCGACTTTGCCCTAGCTGCAACCCTTAACCAGGCGGGGAGACCCGTGGCCTTTTTCTCACGGACCCTCCAGGGCCCCGAGATTCGACACTCCTCTGTCGAAAAGGAGGCCCAGGCCATTGTGGAAGCTGTGCGACATTGGAGGCATTACCTGGCCGGAAAACGATTTACCTTGCTCACTGACCAGCGTTCAGTAGCTTTTATGTTTAATAATAAGCAGAGGGGCAAAATCAAGAACGACAAGATCTTGAGGTGGAGAATCGAACTCTCCACCTACAATTACGATATCTTGTACCGGCCCGGGAAACTCAATGAGCCCCCAGATGCCCTATCACGTGGTACATGCGCCAACGCGCAGGTCGATAGACTGAAGACCCTCCACAATGACCTCTGCCACCCGGGGGTCACCAGGTTTTTTCACTTCATCAAATCCCGTAACCTGCCCTACTCCATCGAGGAGGTCAGGACCATGACCAGGAACTGCCAAATCTGTGCCAAGTGCAAACCGCATTTTTATAGGCCAGACAGAGCAAGCCTGATCAAAGCCACGTGCCCCTTTGAACGGCTGAGCGTCGATTTTAAAGGGCCCCTCCCCTCCTCCGACCGCAATGTGTACTTCCTCAACATAATTGATGAGTACTCCCGTTTCCCGTTTGCCATCCCTTGCTCAGACATGACCAGTACCACGGTCATTAAATGTCTGAATGACCTCTTCGCCTTGTTCGGTTTCCCTAGCTATATTCATAGCGACAGGGGCTCATCCTTTATGAGCGACGAACTCCGGCAGTACCTGCTCTCGAGAGGTATCGCTACAAGCAGGACCACCAGCTACAACCCCCGGGGGAATGGCCAGGTGGAAAGGGAGAATGCGACGGTCTGGAAGGCAGTCCTTTTAAACTTGAAATCTAAGGGCCTTCCGACCTCTTGTAAGATTCGCAATTTTCAGCAAAAATCACGCAAGAAAACTGGATAAAATAAGACTGTTTATTGACCAAAGTAAGCTTGCACAGAAAAACCTTTGATAAAAAGGGCATACAAAATGGCCGCCAGGCCCCGTGATCAGCTTATGAACCATTTTATTTCTGTTACTGCAAGCCAGACAGGCTTGTGGATTGAAGACAGTGAGCCCACGAAAGCCAGTATCTGGGAACCGAAACTCAGAGCAACAGCATACATATTCAATGGATTATAAGTACAGGATGGGGCCCATCAAGATATGGGCGGACAATGTAAAAACACTTATACCCATTTATCGTACAAAGGAAAAACCGTTTAGCAGCCATCAAGGAAAATGTCCGGACCGATCAATATGCGAACTGAGCCGCGGTGACAATGCAAAGGACATTAACAGACATTATCGGCCAGGAAGGCCAGTTCAAGTTATCACCGGCTCCGTTACAAGGCAAAGCGCCCCTGCAGAGATTTCTGCCCGCCAAAATTAATACAAAGACAGGACTATGATTTGGCGGGAGATAAGACTGTCCCAAAAGAGTATAACTATGGATTGAAAGTCCATCTAAAAAGCTTCGGACTTCGGGTTACTTGAACAACTTCACTTGACTGGACGGCGGCTGCTTCTTCTTCTTGGACGACTTCAACTTCTTCGGACGGGGCCAGGATCGGCGCCTCTTCCACTTCGGCAGATGCAGAATCGATGAAAACGTTTTCGTCTTTTTAAAGACGGACGGTTTCGGAAAAAGGACAACGTGGCCGGTGTTCAGCCAAACAAGGCTCGGCCACGACGAGAAGACGACAAGGGTGGCCCGAGTACTGGGGTCGGGAGATCATCGACGACCCAGGCCGACGGAGAAGAAACCCTCTGGAGAACCGGCGATCGATGCCACAAGATTCTCCCATGTGCATAACCTGCATCTAGGTCTGCTCCATGAACAAAAATCGACTTAGTGGATCTCAACCTTAACGAGCGCTCATCGAGGCTGTGTCTACTCCACCGCTTCGAGAGAGAGAGAATATCGACTGCGCCAGAAGTTTCCAAATCCACGTGACGACGGAAAGCGGTGCCAAAAAGGCTGCGAACCCCCTTTCTCGCGATTTCGAGAGTGGTGAGCATGATCCCAGGTTCCCCAGGTCGAAACTTAGTTTAGGTATAGGGGAGGGAGTTAAGGGAAATCGTAATGTGTTTCCCCTTTTACGATGTGTCGTGTGTTCCCCATTTCCATAGAGTCAAGTTCATAAATTTGTGCATGATTGTAGTTATTTTAATCTGTGCTTATGACATGTATTTTGTAATGCTTCAAACTGTTCAAAAATAAAAGCATCCATTTCGTGCTATTCAGCCTGGTCTATTGAGTCCTCTTCTCTGCACTACTGTTCTCTGCATCTAAGTCCAAGGTCTAGAACCGTAGGGGGGGGTGGGTCGAACCACTCAAGGGTAATTCTTGCATGAAGCCTGGCAGGGGGCCAGAACGGGCAAGAGAGAGGAAAAAACCCCTACAGAAATGGCGACCGCGGCAGGACCTTGGCAGCAGGAAAGTAGTGTGTTAGATCAAGATCTGAATAAACGAAATGTGATGGATGAAAGAATAGCAGATTATGTTTTCGGAAAAGTCAACCTCACAAAACAATGGATATCTGATCTACTAAGGGATAGGCGCCCGCTAGACGCAGCCATCAAGTGGACAGCGGGTAGAGAGCATAAGAAATCTGTAGAAAAGGCGGTCTGGCTGATGTGCTACAAGAAGCAAGTCCAGCTTTTGGACCAGGTAGTTGCAGCACAGACAGTCCAGATCAACGGCTTGCTTAAAGGCGTAGAGGAAAAGGTTGCGGGAGGTCAAAACTGATTGAATCGCTTGACGCGCTGAACCAGGAACGCCGCTCTGTAATCCGCTGCCACGAAACCCGGGTAGAATATTTAAAATGTCAGGTCGTTGAGGCCAAGGCCAGTGAAGGTAGAATGAGAGAGAGGTGTTCCCGTCTAGCCAAACAAGTAGATGCCCAAGAGGAAAAGCTCCTGGGAGCCAGGGCAGCATATAAGATGGCCATGGAGGATAGATCTGAGAACACCGACCACAGCACTTGCCGCCGGGAGCTAGAGGACCTGAGAAAGGCCCTAGCGAAGGCAAACGGGTTGGTGTGTCTCATAAATCCACCAGCGAGTCAGCTGTTGCTAGCCAAGGAATCCAAAAGACCGATTCCACAAGAGGCAGTTGGGGTACCAACCCCCGAACCTTCTGCGCCTCCTGCCTATGAGGAGTCTTGGACTCCGGGACAGGAGACGGAGACGGTAGAGGAAGAGAGCCCTGAGGTAGAGCAACCCCAGACAGTAGAGTCGGGGTCGGCGCCAATGTGTCCAACGAGACACTGGAGGATCGGTCCAAATGAAGAAAATGGCGATGACGGACCCCTTGAGAGTCAGATCATAATGCCTCATAGCGCACGACAGCTAAGAGAGATGATAAGTCACATCCCAAAACTCTCCGAGTCAGGAGATCCCTCCGTGCATTTCAGGGACGTGGAGCAGACCGCAGCAGTCAATGACTGCGACGGGGTTGAACAGTCTAAAATGCTGCTGTTCTCCCTGGACAGTTCGCTCCTCCAGTGTCTCCCTGACGAGAGCAAGAGAGGGCACAGGGACTATGAGTTGCTACGGGATGAGATTCTGGAGATCATGGGAGAGGGGGACGGAACTCCGTTCCTCCGTTTAGAAAAGACAGTGCAGCTAGAGGGAGAACCCCCACGGGTTTTCACCGACAGGTTGTGGCCAGTGTATCGGCGCAGCTGCCCGGGCGGGCCGGCCCGGGCCGGGCTGGATGGCGAACAAAGGGCTCACTGGCTTCGGTGCCTGGTAGCAGGTTGCCTGCCAGTAGTGAAGGAACAGGCCAAAGCATGGTTTGACCCCACTAACGCCCGCTCCACGGAGGAAGTAGTACTAGATCAGCTCACGATCAGTTATAGAAACAACAAGGGCAAGAAAACGCCTGTTGTGAAAGGAAAGGTGCATGAGGTGAGACCCGCAGCCTCTGCTAAAAAGGAATGGCGTCAGGAGGGAAATCGCCATCCCCAAGCAAATAGCAGTTGTTACGGGTGTGGGAAGGAGGGTCATTGGCGCAAGGACTGTAGGAATCCTTGGAAGGATAAGAGGGAGAGAGCGTTCGCCGCAGCCCAAGATCAAGCCCAAGCCCGAGTCGCCAACGGCCCGAGAGTTTACCCAACACCAGCACAACCACAAGTGCAGGCCGCTGCCCCAACACCAGTCCAGAACCCAACCGTAGCCTCTGCCCCGAATAAAGGGGGTGGTGCGGTTGTGGACCCCGCTGCGATCGAGTCAGTCTTGGAGACTATGCGGTCTCTGATGACCTGGCAGGGGAAGGTAGCGGTTGCTAACAGCCCTATCGCCCCCGAGACCCCAGCCGAAACACCTAAATGACTGACGCCCGCGCAGCCCATCTACTTGTGTCCGCTCCGCTATGACGCTTGGAGAAGACCTGTGGTGGAGATGGAGGTGGAGAAACAAAGGGGTAGTTACCTGTTGGATACGGGAGCTTCGTGTACCGTGATCCACACGGACAAACCTTTTGCCTCACCTCTGTCCGCCCAGGCTCCATATTTAGTAGCGGGTTTCACAGGTAGAGCAAAGGCTGGCGCGCACTCCCTCCCGCTCTCCATTCAGTTGGGAGCGCTCCACACCACATGGACGTGCATCCTATTGAAGTGGAAAGAGGGGGGGGGAAAAGGCATCCTCGGGGCTGATTTCTTGGTGGAACACGGGATCCTCGTGGACCTGAGAAATCACTGTCTCTGGGGAGCCGAGGGCAGTTTAGGTAAGGTAGTCGTAATCCCGGGGAAGGAAGAAAAGGGGGCCCTGTGCACTATGAAGCCGTCAGGAGGTTACGATCTCGAGCTCATGATAACAAACGTCCCAACGGACTTGCAGGCGCGTGTGTCAGAAAATCTGACCGCGTTCGCCACCCACAAGCACGACTGCGGGAGAGTCACTGGGTTTGAAGTCAGCATAGACGGGGACCCCATGATCCGACCCCAAAAGCAGTATAATTTCCCCAAGGAGGCAGAACCCGACATGGAGACAGCAATATCTTCATTGGTACAGCAGGGCGTGTTGAGGACGATAGCCACCCACGTGAACTCCCCATTATGGCCGGTAAAAAACCGGACAATTCGTGGAGAGCCACGGTGGACTATAGAGTCCTCAATAGTAATATCCCAGCCTGCGCGCCCACGGTAGCAGCAGTTGCAGACTTAATAGGGAGTATTCCAGCATCGGCGACCACATTCACGGTGCTGGACATCTCGAACGGTTTTTGGTCCATTCCGCTGCGGCGGGAGGACCAGTACAAGTTTGCCTTTACTTTCAAAGGGCAACAGTACACTTGGAACTGCTTACCACAGGGTTTTCACAACAGCCCCAGCCTTTTCCATCAGTGCATGGCGGGGAGTTTGAAAGAGTTCAGCCAGCCCAACCAGATAGTGCAGTATGTGGACGACGTACTCCTGTTCACAGATACAAGGGAGCAGCACGGCCCACTGTTAGCCGAATTGTTGGAACTGTTAGAAAGGAAGGGTTTCAAAGTAAACCCAAAGAAAGCCCAGATCGGCCAGCAGGAAGTTAAATTCCTGGGTCTGGCCATCCGCGCTGGGGAAAGAGCCATAGATAAGGCCAGACGGGAATCTATACAAGATCTGCCGATTCCCAACACAGTAACGGGTGTAAGGTCCTTTTTGGGATTGACCGGGTACTGCAGAGATTTCATCGAGGACTATGCTGCCACAGCGGCCCCGCTACTTCGACTCTTACACAAGGGAGTCGAGTGGTCTTGGGACGAGGGGTGCCAGGCAGCATTCGAGAAGTTGAAAAGAGATCTGCAGACCGCGCCAGCCCTAGGGGCCATAGATGGGGGAGAGGAGTTCTTTCTGGAGGTAGCCGCTAGTGGGGACAGCCTGAGCGCAGTGCTGCTCCAAGAGCGGCACGGCAAGCTAAGACCAGTAGTTTATTCCTCCAGGGTGCTCACGGATGTGGAGAGGAGTTTCTCCAATTGCGAACGGTATCTCCTGGCCACGCATTGGGCTGTGAACAGATCAGTGATCTTCACAGGGACCTCTCCCATTACGCTCCTCACCCATCACACCCCCATGAAGATGCTTCTGGACGGGAGGATTAAGGATGGGACCGTAAGCAGCGCTCGGATTGCGCGCTGGACCCTCCTCCTTTCCCAGATGGATCTCAAAGTTAAAGGCCTCTGCGCGCCAAGGCTCGCAGCCAATATGGCATATCCCGGGACAGCCCATCAATGTTCCGTAGAAGGGGTATGGGAAGTTAACATAGGTTTACGGGCCGGGATACATCCCACGGGCCGCGAGATCTACGTAGACGGTTCTAGCACTGTAGCTGACGGCAAGCGACTCACAGGGTGTGGAGTTTATGACCCTGCGGCAAACATTGCCCTGGCAATTAAGCTCCCCAGCACTATGAGCGCGCAGCAGGCTGAACTGTCCGCGGTGGCGTACGTGGTTACCCACCCCGAGATTTTCCCAACCCCATACACGATTTGCTCAGACAGCATGTTCACGTGCAATTCGTGTACAGAGTACCTCGCCATCTGGTCCCGACGCGGGTACACCTCCGCGGACGGGCGGCCTTTAACAGTTAAGCCCTTGCTGGAGAAGATCCTAGCAGCTGTGGGGGAGAAAGGAGAGGTGTTCATCCATAAGGTGAAGGCTCACTCCATTACAGAACCCCGCAGTCAGGGCAACCAGCAGGCGGATGCGCTAGCCAGGGAGGGTGCCCGCAACGGCATTCTCTGGGACCCATACGAACCCGGACCCGTGGCGGCGATCCAAGGCAGGGAGGGAATTCCCGGGAACACAGGGGTGACACCGCCCCCAGACCTAAAGACCGTCCAAACCCTGGATCCCGCCCTAAAAGCAGTCCTAAAAGCCATCACAGAGGGCAAACAGGTAGAAGGTCCGTACAGTACGGCAGCCCTCACAGTCAAAGAAGGTATGCTGTTCCGAAAGGAGCAGTGGGTTGTGCCGCAGCAGCACCAAAGGGAATTCCTGCAATTGGCCCACGAGGGTCCAGGAGCGGGACACCCCGGACCTGAGGTCACCTGGCAACGGGTGGAGCAGGCGGGATGGTGGCCGGGACTTCGGGACGATGTCCGCGAGTTCTGCGCAAGCTGTCTTGTGTGTGCTGCTAACAACCCAGACCCCCACAAAAGGAAGGTGCCCATGGGGCACATCAGGAGGGTAGAGGGACCATGGCAGTCGATTCAGGTCGACTACATAGGGCCCCTGCCACCGCCCAGGGAGGCTATAAGTACTGCCTTGTCCTGGTAGATGTGTTCACCAAATGGGTAGAAGCCTTCCCGTGCAGAACAGCTACGGCACTGGGTACTGCTAAGATCTTGATTCGGGAAGTGTTCTCACGGTGGGGACTCCCCCGTTTTGTAGAGTCCGACCAAGGGAGTCAGTTCACCGGTCAAGTAATGCAGAACGCCCTCATGCTCTTGGGCATTGAGGGAAAGTGGCACGTAGCATACAATCCCCAGTCATCCGGGATTGTTGAGCGTATGAATCGGACCCTCAAGGAAAAGCTGAGGAAAGAGACAATGGGCTCGCCCCAGAAATGGGCGGAGGTCCTGCCTTTAGTCCTCATGGGGATCCGAGCCAGCCAGTCCAAAAGCACGGGGTATTCCCCGCACGAGTTAATGACTGGAAGGATCATGCGAACACCCACCCATGTGCTAGCCCCGGTGCTCACTGAGGGCCAGCTCCGAGAGGTGAAACGGGACAAATTCGCCCAAACCCTCTTGGAGCGCCTGAGACAGATTTATGGGCAGGCGGCTGGGAACATGGGAAGACAGCACCAGGGAAATAAACTGTTGTTGGAACCTCGGAAACAACAAGAGTGGGTAGTCGGGGACCAGGTCATGGTCCGAAACTACGCCAGGGTAGGGAGTTTTGAACCACTGTACATGGGGCCATACAGCATTGTAGACAAAGCCAGCCCCATGGTTTATGCAGTGAAGACGCCCCGATGTACCAAATGGTTTCACATCAACCAGTGTAAACTGTTTAAACCGGGTACACAAGGGCCACCAAAGGGGACCAGGTCTGAGAACAAAGATCCTCAGCCTGTAACAGAGTCACAGACCACACAGGCTGGAGCAGTAGCCTGCGTGAAGGGAGAGGCCATCCCATTGGAGTGGGAGGTCTCATCTTTTGAATGGGATTTAGGCAGGGGAGAGCCCGAACAGCTCAACCTCGCTTTAGACCCAATCACGGAGGAGGAAGAGTCAGAGGACGGCAGTCCCGCCCTCGACTCAAGCTTGGGGGAGGTAGGGAGTGGGGGTGGAGACTCGTTACCTGTAGGGACAGGTGAGGTGGAGTCGGAAGCCACAGATCCCGACCCCGGGGGGGCGGAGCCTGAGGGAGGGGAGCTGGAGCCGGCAGCTGTGGAGGAACCACAGGCTGTAACGGTAACAGTCACGACCCCAGGTCCATCGGCCCCGGGAGCCCAACCCAAAGCAGCCCCTCGTAGGTCGGCTCGAGCGCCCCAGCCCAGAAAATTTTGGCCAGATTCTCCCCATCCTCCCCAACCACGGTTTAAAGCAGCCCCAGGAAGACATGATCCCCGTTCAGCAGCGACAGGCTGCGGGGGATCAAGGCCAAAGATCAATGCAGCCCCACCGCAGGGTGTGGCACACGACAGACCTCACAGGGATTCGGAAAGCCGCCCCACGGAGGGCGGCGCTGTACATAAGTTAAGATAGGTAATTATGGTCATAGTTTAAGGAATGTAAAGTATATGGTGTTAAGAGTACAATTTTGAGGTCTGCCCGGTATGTGTGTTTGTTAGGGAGCGGGGTCCAGGAACCCGCGCGTCCAATTAATTTAGGCCAGCACCTATCGGGAGCCCGGCTACATCATTTTGTTGGTTACAGAAACCTGGGATACGATGGAAAGGATTGTCGTCGCGTTCATGGCGATCGGGTGCGGGTGGGCCTACCGAGGCCGCACCAAGGACGTCATCATTTTCGGGTGCTCCGGGGACACGGCCCCCATCGCAACGGATGGGACGGGGGAGCGAGAGGTAGAGGAAACCGCCACCTACTTCCACCAAGGGAGATGGCCAGGTTGGCTGGGAACGAATTCTACGGAATATTCCAGCAATTTCGGTTTTGCCTACCAAGAGACTTCATTAACGTGCCCTCGAGTGAGGATCCTAGCGCCCAGAGTCAGCGTCACCGTGGGAAAGAGGATTTGTCTGGTGTGCAATGGGAACGTACCACCAAGGCGATGGTGGTGGCTACGAAAGCTGGGAAAGGACATGAGAAACTCTACGGTCGAGTGGGAGCGACTGGGTAATAATACCCATCGGACTATTACGGGAACTCACGGACAATTACGTGTGTGTTGGGACAAATGGTGGGAACCGGATGAGGGAATATATGTCTGTATGTGGGGTTCGAGACACGTCTGCCCCAAGGGCGTGTCCATCTTCTTCCAGAGGCAGTGGCAGGATGAAGGGAAGGGGATGAGATGGGATGTTAGCACTCGAGCGTGCGGAGCCCCATACTCCCCTATTCCGGTGAACGCCACTGAACTCATCACCCGCCCACGCAAGCCCCTGCCCACGCTTCCGGTAGCACTAGCCCAGAAAGGAGGGTGCCCAACCACCACCAAGGGACCCGGGAACGGTTTAGTATTGGTACCCACCGGTCAGGTGCTGTACCAAGGGGTACACTACGCGGTGGCCTCAGTGATTTTAAATCTCACTGAGGTAAGATTGCCGGAGTGGTGTCCCAAAGAAACGGAACAATTATACCAGGTCCTGTTAACCCGTATGTTTAGACAATTTTACGAATTTGACTTTGCCGACATCGACAGAGACAAATTATACACCACACCGCCAGAAGTTTTGGATCGAGTCGGGAGGCAAAGAAGGGGTACTGTAAATGACATATTCACTGCTTTTAATACCGGGACATCTGTTGTCAACGCTCTAGATAACGTGGAGCTGCAGACACAGATCAACGGTTTAAAAGCCCAGTTAAGGAACATATTGACAGACGAAAACAAGGTCGTGGGTTCTGAGTTGCATGAGGACCAGGCCATGACACTACACTTTAAGGACATAATTGCTGAGCTGGAGAAACACGCGAGAACGGTAAATGCACTCATTAAGGAGGATCGGAATGCGTCCGATCAAGCTGCGCAAAACGAGGCCTGTGTGCTGTACGGGGCGTGGTTATTGGGCGAGGGCCGCAGTAATCTTGAGGATTTAAAACAAGGTTTGGTCCCGTCCTGGATCAGCAACAAGCACTTGCAAGCGCTCCACCCTTTTGAGAATGCATTAAGCCCGTGCCAGCTCAGACTAGCCGCAGAAGCATACCCAGTTCCAGTGGACTGCGGACATTCGAATCACACTATTATGGGAATAGTAGTAAGAATGCCGGTGTTGGGTCCCGCAGCAAAGCCCGCCCCGGTATACAGAGTAGAGAACATTGGAGTCATTCAGGGGGGCGCACACATTCGTTACGCAGTGGTCCCGCCTTACGTCATCAGATGGGAGCGTACGATGACAGGCACCGACCTCTCGGGATGTCGGAGCCGGGGAGCACACATCATCCTGTGTCCCCAGCACTTGAATGCCTTTTTGAAACCACAGTGCGGGTTCAGAACCGCTAGCGCGAAGCCGGTGAATTGCACCATGGAGGCAATGGCAGAGGACCATGTGCCCCCACAGGTAGCATATATCGGGGGTGGGACATACTGCGTCACCACTGCAGCGCCTCAGTACCGATATGGACAACACGAGTGGTGTCCGGTCGGTGATAGCAGTTTCTGTTTCAAACCCAGGGCCAAGGTTCAAGTGGCACAACAACGAATTGTCCCCATTCCTGCGCCCTCCACCGTACACATCACTATCAAAGAGAATTTCACAGACTTACAACGATTTGTCGCGCATTTTGGTTATGTCATTCCCCCTCTTCCCGAACACCTCACCAAGATTTTAAAAGCCGTTATAATTTCGCAGAAACATTTCTACACACTGGAGCAGAAGACTTTAGAGATAGGAAAAGACACATTGGACATAACCATCCCACCATGGTGGGACTTGTTCACCAACATAGAGGTCCCCGCCTGGATTAGAATAGCATCCCATATCCTAGTAGTATGTCAGGTTTTGATTGTGATATTTTTGCTCTTCGTGCATTGCAAAAGAGGCAAACGCCTCCAGAGGCACGAGAACACAGGAGAATGGAGAGAACGCTATGTGCGAATGGGGGAAGCAGATACCCCACTCTAAGCTGCTAGTATAAGATTAAGCGTACCTCCATTTAAAGATTTTTTTTTTGATTGTTTTGGGTTATAAGGAAATAAGTATTGTTATGTTATTAGTTGTTCTTAAGTTTTTTTGGATTAATAAAAGATGCATGCAGATGGCGCAAAAGGGTATCAACCCCTGCCCATCTGACAGGTGAAGGTGTTATAGTTTAAGATTTGCTGTCTATGATTCCAAATGTGCATGAGGTAATTTTCATTTTCTCCGGAAATGGGAACTGCATGTGTCGTGAGGGGCATAGATAGTTAAGTGCCAGGAATGTTTGGATGTGGGGAACCAGGGAAAATTTGCTCATCAAGGATTATTGATACTTTAAGCAAGCTATCAGTATCACAGGGGGGCCTGTAAGATTCGCAATTTTCAGCAAAAATCACGCAAGAAAACTGGATAAAATAAGACTGTTTATTGACCAAAGTAAGCTTGCACAGAAAAACCTTTGATAAAAAGGGCATACAAAATGGCCGCCAGGCCCCGTGATCAGCTTATGAACCATTTTATTTCTGTTACTGCAAGCCAGACAGGCTTGTGGATTGAAGACAGTGAGCCCACGAAAGCCAGTATCTGGGAACCGAAACTCAGAGCAACAGCATACATATTCAATGGATTATAAGTACAGGATGGGGCCCATCAAGATATGGGCGGACAATGTAAAAACACTTATACCCATTTATCGTACAAAGGAAAAACCGTTTAGCAGCCATCAAGGAAAATGTCCGGACCGATCAATATGCGAACCGAGCCGCGGTGACAATGCAAAGGACATTAACAGACATTATCGGCCAGGAAGGCCAGTTCAAGTTATCACCGGCTCCGTTACAAGACAAAGCGCCCCTGCAGAGATTTCTGCCCGCCAAAATTAATACAAAGACAGGACTATGATTTGGCGGGAGATAAGACTGTCCCAAAAGAGTATAACTATGGATTGAAAGTCCATCTAAAAAGCTTCGGACTTCGGGTTACTTGAACAACTTCACTTGACTGGACGGCGGCTGCTTCTTCTTCTTGGACGACTTCAACTTCTTCGGACGGGGCCAGGATCGGCGCCTCTTCCACTTCGGCAGATGCAGAATCGATGAAAACGTTTTCGTCTTTTTAAAGACGGACGGTTTCGGAAAAAGGACAACGTGGCCGGTGTTCAGCCAAACAAGGCTCGGCCACGACGAGAAGACGACAAGGGTGGCCCGGGTACTGGGGTCGGGAGATCATCGACGACCCAGGCCGACGGAGAAGAAACCCTCTGGAGAACCGGCGATCGATGCCACAAGATTCTCCCATGTGCATAACCTGCATCTAGGTCTGCTCCATGAACAAAAATCGACTTAGTGGATCTCAACCTTAACAAGCGCTCATCGAGGCTGTGTCTACTCCACCGCTTCGAGAGAGAGAGAATATCGACTGCGCCAGAAGTTTCCAAATCCACGTGACGACGGAAAGCGGTGCCAAAAAGGCTGTGAACCCCCTTTCTCGCGATTTCGAGTGTGGTGAGCATGATCCCAGGTTCCCCAGGTCGAAACTTAGTTTAGGTATAGGGGAGGGAGTTAAGGGAAATCGTAATGTGTTTCCCCTTTTACGATGTGTCGTGTGTTCCCCATTTCCATAGAGTCAAGTTCATAAATTTGTGCATGATTGTAGTTATTTTAATCTGTGCCTATGACATGTATTTTGTAATGCTTCAAACTGTTCAAAAATAAAAGCATCCATTTCGTGCTATTCAGCCTGGTCTATTGAGTCCTCTTCTCTGCACTACTGTTCTCTGCATCTAAGTCCAAGGTCTAGAACCGTAGGGGGGGGGGTGGGTCGAACCACTCAAGGGTAATTCTTGCACGAAGCCTGGCAGGGGGCCAGAACGGGCAAGAGAGAGGAAAAACCCCCTACACTCTCGCTGGCAGGAAGTCCTCCCTGCGGCGCTCCATTCCATTCGGTCACTGCTCTGTACAGCCACCAATGCTACCCCTCACGAGAGAATGTTCTCCTTCCCCAGGAAGTCCACATCGGGGACCTCGTTACCGACATGGCTGACTTCTCCAGGACCTGTCCTACTGCGGAAGCACGTGAGGTCCCATAAGACGGACCCCCTGGTCGAGAGGGTGAGCCTCCTCCATGCCAACCCTCAGTATGCTTACGTGGTGTACCCGGACGGGCGGGAGGACACAGTCTCCATACGAGACCTCGCACGTTCGGGTGCTCCCGAAACACCCACCTCGCCATCCACCACTACCCACGCCTACCCCCAGTACGCTTACGTAGCGTACCCGGACGGGCGGGAGGACACAGCCCCCACACGAGATCTCGCACCTTTGGGTGCCCCTGAAACACTACCATTGCCATCCACCACTACCCACAACCCAACCCCGCTAGACGGCATGCCGCAGCCCCAGGACCCGTCATTGACCACCCAACCACTCAATGAGACGCCAGACTCAACGTTGGATGCTGCACCATCACCGCCGCCACCATGACGATCAGGACGGCATACAAGGCCACCTGATAGACTTACTTACACGAACCTTTAGTACACTTCACCCCGCCGGACTCAATTTTAAACAAGGGGTGAATGTGGTAAACCACTTTTGTTGTTGTTGTTGTTGTTGTTGTTGTTGTTACACACTGTTGTACCTATGCATGCCTCAACATGTCTCGGCTGCCTCCACCCACACAGGCCCAAGTATAAAGGTGATTGACCTGCAGCCCCCTGCCTTCTGGGAACCCAGTCAACCACGAGAGGCATGCTCTGTTCTTTGCTAATAAAAGCCTTTAGTTACTCTCTTAACGCTCAGTCTTTTATGAGTAATTGATAGCGCATCACTCCACATACCCTTTAATATCCCACCCAGTCTAATCCCACTCTCCTGCTCATTCCCCATACCTTCAATACCCCACCCAGTCTAATCCCACTCTCCTGCTCACTCCCCATACCCTTTAATATCCCATCCAGTCTAATCCCACGCTCCTGCTCACTCCACATACGCTTTAATATCCCATCCAGTCTAATCCCACTCTCCTGCTCACTCATCATATCCTTTAATATCCCACTCAGCCTAATCCCACTCTCCTGCTCAGTCCCCAAACTCTTTAACATCCCACAGCCTTATCCCACTCTCCTGCTCACTCCCCATACCCTTTTAATATCCACGCAGTCTAATCCCACCCTCCTGCTCACTCCCCATACCCTTTAATATCACACCCAGTCTAATTCCACTCTCCTGCTCACTTCCCAAACATTTTAATATCCCACACAGACTAATCCCAGTCTCCTGCTCACTCCCCGTACCCTTTAATATCCCACCCAGACTAATCCCACTCTCCTGCTCACTCCCCATACCCTTTAATATCACACCCAGTCTAATTCCACTCTCCTGCTCACTTCCCAAACATTTTAATATCCCACACAGACTAATCCCAGTCTCCTGCTCACTCCCCGTACCCTTTAATATCCCACCCAGACTAATCCCACTCTCCTGCTCACTCCCCATACCCTTTAATATCCCACCCAATCTAATCCCACTTTCCTGCTCACTCACCATAACCTTTAATATCCGACATTCTAATCCCACTCTCCTGCTCACTTCCCATACATTTTATTATCCCACCCAGACTAATACCACTCTCCTGCTCACTCCCCATACACTTTAATATCCCACCCAGCCTTATCCCACACTCCTGCTCACTCCCTGTGCTGGCTCTCTGTAGCAATTTATGTTAGTTTTCCAGTTAATTCAGGGGTTTGAGTAAGTTGGGTCGATTCCCATTGTGTGCCACCACCTAGTGGCTATTTGCTACCTAGCAACTGCAGAAAAAGCGCAGTAAAGTGCAGTAAAGCACAGTAAGTGCAGTAAAGTAAACTACTGTATATTACAGACCTACAGCGGCACATGTTCTGGGAAGTTATATTGTTCCCACGCCTGAGTCTTGGATGTTATTTGTCTGTAAGTACTTGAGAATGTTATAGATGATTAGTGTACACTGTATGTTGCAGAAAATGTTTAGTTTGTAACTTTTCTCTGTAAGCAAACTTACACAGCTAGCCGTGAAGTGCTCACTCTCTGTCTAGCTGGTTAACTTGTAGCTGTATTTTGATGCACTATGTACAGGGCTAATTTAAAGAGAATGCCTTCCAGTTTGCTAAATGTATATTCACAGTAAGCTGTGTTTCCACGTGTTTGGTAATTTACATGCCAAATGTACTGTGTTGCTCAGCGTACCTAAATTTGTGTATGCATATCAGTTATGCGCTTGTATACTAATGTGTGCTTCCATTTCTGTGTTGTATTTCAGTTTTACAATAAGAATCTTTCAGTAAAGCTTTACAAGAAAAGTCAAGCCTTGTGATTTTTATGGGAAGATATCAAGTTGTTAGCTACCTGTCTAGCTCTGCATAGGAACGCGCTGCGAGGGCAGAAAAGTAAAAAGACAACAGCACAGCGGGCTCAAGCACAAGAAGATACCACTCAGCTACCATGAGTCTACGCTCAGGAGGACAATATACCATAGAGGACGTCGACCAGCCAATCGAGAAGCATGAGCCTCTCCGAGCAAATGATGCCAAGTCACAGTCCTCTAAAGCATCCTCTAGATCATCTCGGCGGTCCAGCAGACCATCGTCATCGACAGCTTCTGCAGCCGCCAAAGCACGTGCCAAGGCAAAAGCTGCCCAGGCTCAATTGTCCTTCGCTGAAAACGAAGCTAGTGTGATGAAGCAGAGAGCTGACCTCGACACTAGTGTGATGAAGCAGAGAGCTGACCTCGACGCTAGTGCGATGAAGCAGAGAGCTGACCTCGACGCCAGTCTCCACATTCTCCAAAGCCAGAGAGCTGCCGCTGCCGCTGAAGCTGAAGCTGCAGCTTATGAAGAAGGTGAGGAGAACGAAGGCGGGGAGCCCAGCCTGAAGCATATGTTCTAGAACAGCCCCTCAGTCCAGTGCAACGTACAAGTGAGTATGTCCAACAACACTCCAAATTGTTCTTCAAGGAAACATCCAGGTATCTCGACGCAGAACCAGCTACTCACCACAGTAGCAAACAGCCTGTTTTTGGAGACACTGAGCTTAAAGGAGAAGAAACAAGTAAGACTTACCTGCAGAGACCTCCACAGCACTCGGCCAATCCAGCCAAGCAGTCCTCACCCGAGCCACAAGGTGCACAAGACCTCGCTAGGTACCTTATCCGCCGAGAATTGTTAAGTTCAGGCCTTCTAGAATTTGATGACCGTCCTGAAAATTATTGGTCATGGAAAGCGTCCTTCCTGAGTACCACCAAGGACTTGAATCTGTCAGCCAGAGAAGAACTAGATTTGATGACAAAGTGGCTCGGAGCTGAGTCGTCAGAACAGGCGAAGAGAATTCGCTCAGCGCATGTCCGCAATCCCACAGCAGGCTTCAACCTGGTTTGGCAACGTCTCGAAGACTGTTATGGGACACCAGAAGTCATTGAACACGCACTACTCAAGAAGATTGAGGACTTTCCGAAGCTAACCAACAAAGATAATGTCGAGCTCCGAGAACTGGGCGACATTCTCCTTCAACTGGAGTGTGCCAAGGGAGAAGGTTACCTGACCGGCCTCTCGTATTTGGATACAGCTCGTGGGGTAAACCCAATAGTGGAAAAGCTCCCCTACAACCTTCAAGAGAAATGGATAGCTAAGGGATCCAAGTACAAGGAGGACAATGGAGTGGCATTTCCCCCCTTCTCTCTCTTCTCCGGGTTCGTCCAACAACAGGCAAAGGTGAGGAATGATCCAAGTTTCACTTTCTCCACCTCCAGCAGTTACGCTCCTTTGAGAACAGAGAAACCCACAAAGTACAGCAACAAAGCCTCTGTGAGCGTGCACAAAACAGATGTTCCAGCCGAACCCTCAGTCAACCAATCCAGTTCTGCTGGGAATAAAGTGGATGACCCAGATCGTCAGTGTCCAATACACAAGAAGCCCCACCCACTCAAAAAGCGTCGAAGCTTTAGAGACAAGCCTATTGATGAGCGCAAATCATACCTGAAAGAGAATCGCATCTGCTTCAGGTGTTGTGGGTCGACTATGCACATGGCAAAAGACTGCAAGGCGACAATCAAGTGCTTTGAGTGCAACAGTGAAAAACACATCGCAGCCCTGCATCCAGGTCCTCCTCCTTCAACCACCGAGAGTGCTGCGGTTGACAAAGAGGATAGCGGGGAGCAAAGCGAAAGCACATCTTCTTCAGTCACCTCCAAGTGTACAGAGGTTTGTGGAAATGCAAGCAGCCCACGCTCATGCTCCAAAATCTGCTTGGTTAAAGCATATCTTGCAAGGAGAAAGGAGAAGGCAATCAAAATGTACGCAGTGCTTGCTGAGCAAAGTAACAAGTCTCTAGCAAAGACAGAATTCTTCAATCTCTTTGAAGTCAAGGCCAGCGCAGCTCCGTACCCGCTAAAAGCCTGTTCAGGGACAACAGAGACTACGGGTAGGAGAGTTGGGAACTTCATGATCGAGTCCATGGATAGGAAACTACAGCTTCCCCTCCCCACCTTAATTGAGTGTGACATGATGCCAGATGATAGGACGGAAATTCCCTCCCCAGAGGTCGCACGCCATCAGCCCCACCTACAGCCAGTTGCCAACAAGATTCCAGCTGTGGACCCGAACGCTCCAATCCTCCTGCTCTTGGGAAGAGACATCTTAAGGGTGCACAAGGTGCGTGAGCAAATCAGCGGGCCCCACAATGCTCCTTATGCGCAGTGGCTTGACCTGGGATGGGTCCCCATGGGTGGAGTTTGCCTGGGAACAGTCCACAAACCAGCGGGTGTCAACGTCTATAAAGCAAACGTGTTGCACGACGGTCGCACATCCTTTCTCAGCCCATGCCCAAACAGGATCCAGGTAAAGGAAGACTACGATGGCACGACGCAGCATCATAGGTCAACCTCCTCTGCCTGTGAGGAAGAGGCAGGCCTCACTGTGAGCACAGACAGCCTAGGATGCTCAGTGTTTGAAAGGTCCAAGGATGATGACAAGCCAGCACTATCCATGGACGACAAAGCTTTCCTAACCATCATGGATGAGGAGGTTTACCAGTGTTGTAGCTAATTTGGGGCTACGTGGACCAGGTGATATTCTAGGTCGACACGATCCCAACAGAAGCCTTTGGAGTCAAATAAAACTCTGACCACGAGTGAATGGCAAAGTAAAAGAATGCTTTATTGCAGAGCTCTGGGAGAAGCAGCTATACACCCGGTGTGCAATCGCCACACTTCTCATTTTACACACACAAAGCCCCTGCCTATATACAGGGGTCAAAACAAATTACCTCAGATTACTAATCACCGCGATACCCCGTGACATCTATAATGGTTACCTATTTTAAGCAAGCGATGGACCCTAGGTCTAAAACCTTTTTTGGGACCTTTAACCGCAGACAGGAGAAGCAGAAGTCCAACCTATTTTCCGTCGCAAGGTGACCACAATCGTTCAATAACAAAACTGCAGCTGGCATTATCTCATCCCAGCCTACGTGCGAGTTCAGGGGGCCCCTTTGTCAACCAGTTTAATGTCAAGTATCCCGACAGTCTTTGCAAAGTCCTTAGTACTGAAATTCTCCTTAACAATCCCTCCTTTTGGTCCTGGATCACGATCTTCTTGGTCCAGCTGACCATCAATCTTCTTTCTTCACAGTGTTGTTCCTACAACCACTGACTCACCCGAGGGAAGGCAGTTGGTTCAGGTTGGTCATCCTTGTCCTTTTCCATAAGCGATAGTTCATCCGCCTGAATCACACTGACTGGCATTACCGGTGTCACTGCCATTTTGCAACAAGCTCTCACTATAGTTAGCAGATAAGGGGGGTTTACACTGGTATTATAGGATGTATAATACCATCCCTCAAACTCGGTCATTTCATAACCCGCCGTCCTGAGGGCGGAACAATTCATTCCAGTAAAAGGGTTCCGTCGGATTGCACCCCTGGTGGCAGTACGGTTTCCGACTACCTCCTCACACGGTACGTTAGTTTGGTTCTGGTGGTGCATCCATATCAGCATTTGAGTAACATTAAAGGCCACCGGACGAAGGGGTATTCCACCCCTACTATGTATCGGGATGTGGATACAGACCCAACAGCTGGACTGCTCCCTTTTCTTAGCATACTCGTAGGACATATAAACAAAGGTATTTACGTGTAAATTACGCTTACACCGCGGTCTGCCCCGGGTTACCGTAACAATGCATATTATCGCAACTAAACATATTACGGTCTTCATTTTCAATTTTAAGTAAGGACTGCCTGTCTGAAACTGGCTTATGGTTTCTCTGGCCCTCCCGATAACACTCTTGTAACAACGCGTTAAGATAAAAGCACACAAGCACAACCGATGCAATAAGCCACGAAATAAATGCCCACACAGGCAAACAGATCAAAGTATCAGGCATTAATCAGCTGATGTTGACCTGGAAAATAATACAAGGGTGTATTATTAGTAACTTCTATGCACACCCCTTCTGAGGTAGATTAAGGCTTAAAACTTAAAATGGGTGTTGGATGTCAGCAGGTCAGAACGATCCAAACACCATAACAGATCTCGCATAATCGCAGTCACCTTTCCAAGGCCGAGTACGAGTTCTGTAACCCCGAAGCGTAATCCTTATGCCTTAACCAAACAGTATCAATTCTCAATCTGCGTTGTACGCCCCTACAGATTGAGTCCTTAACACAATACCTTAACAACTTTAATCTTAATTTTATGCTGGTTACATTCATTTAGTCAGTCTTTTCTTTCGTGGTTTCACTCTCCCCGGTAGTCTCCGTCTCAGGAGGCTCCAGGGATGACTTTGGCTCATATATCTTTAGCTGTGTCCAATGTTTCCACACTCCCTTTCCCCGTATGTCTAGACAGGCGCAAGTATCTCCGCTAATAATAACTTCGTAAGGCCCATTCCATTTGGGAGCAAAGCCTGATTTGGTTGGTAATACCTTTAGCATTACCCTAGTTCCCGCTGTAGGGACTTCTGGTAACGGGAAGGGGAATTCCTTCTCGTCCTGCTCCCTCTGGCGGTACCTTACCTGCGTCCGCATTTCTTTTAGTTGTTTACTCATTTCTTGGACATATCGCCGTAGCTTGTCCTTTAAGGGGCCTACATCCACCCCTCCCGTAATTATGCCTTCTGGCAATTGCATTGCTCGTCCTGTCATAAGTTCATACGGGGCAAGGCCTGTGGTACGATTACAGGTGGCTCGTAATTTCATCAGAATGATAGGTAACACTTCCACCCATGTTTTTCCCGATTCCTGCATGGCCTTAGCCAGCGCATTTTTTAGTGTTCGGTTCATTCTTTCTACCATCCCCGAGCTTTGGGGATGGTAGGGTATATGAAACTTTTGCTTAATTCCCATTAACTGGCACATATGTTTGACCACACCTCCTGTGAAGTGGGTCCCTTGATCCGAATCTATCTGGAGCGGCATTCCCCAACGTGGGATTACCTCCTCCGCCAAGATTCGAGCGACTGTAGTGGCCGTACAATTTCTGGTGGGAAAGGCCTCCACCCATCTTGTGAATTGATCAATGATTACCAAGCAATACGTCTTACCCTTTGACATGGGTAGGGGCCCCGTAAAATCAATTTGCAAGTGCTCCCATGGCCCTCGGGGCCTGGGTTGGTGTCCTAATCTAATCTTAACCGGTCTTCCTGGGTTATGCTGAGCGCACACGATGCATCGTTGACAATACTTAGCAATGTCCCGCCCCATACCCTTCCACCACCACTCCTTACCTAAAGTCTGTTGCATCGCCTCCTTTCCAGAGTGGCTTAATCCATGGTGTATTTCGAGTCGGGTATTCTGTATACACTCGGGGGCCATTACCTTGTTATTTATTCGCCATACTCCGTCTGCTGTTGGTCTGGCTCCTTGTTCTTTCCATCTTTGCCTTTCACTAGGTAATATATCCTCGTGTAGCTCAGCAATACTAATTTCATTTCCTGGGCTATCTACACTGGCTACAGGTTCCTCGGGTTCCCATCCTAAGGCTAACTCCGCGGATTGTTTCGCTATCTGCTTTCCTTCCTTCCGTTCTAGGTTTGCTTCTTTCCGTTCCAAGATCAGGGCTGCCTGAGCTGCCCTGTCAGCTGCCTGGTTGCCCATATAACCCGTCCATTCTGGACTGTCTCTGGCTGGTTCTTTTTGGTGTGCTTTAATCTTTATTACTGCGACCTGTTTAGGCTTATTACTCGCTTCCAGGAGGGCTTCGATTCTTTCCTGATGTCTTATGGGGGTTCCTCCGGTAGTTACAAATCCCCGTCTGCCCCATGCAGTCATGTAGTCATGGACTACACCGAACGCATATCGGCTATCTGTCACATATATTTACAATTTTATTCTCGGACTCTTCTAATGCTACTGTCAGAGCCACTAGTTCTGCTACTTGGGCTGACAAGCCTCCTTCAAGTCTCCCCGATCGTACAGTTCTCATCTGACTATTTACTACCGCCCAGCCCGTACGAGGCTGTCCGTCTATATATTTTCGGGACCCGTCCACGTACAGGGTCTCTTCAGCCCCTGGTAACGGAGTGTCTTTTATCTTGTCTCCCTCTAAGTCAGCATCTACATCTCCACAATCATGGGAAATACCCGACCCCAATACTCCTTCAACGGTTTTGGTTGCTTACAGTCTCTAATAAAGTGTCCTACCTTACCACAATTGTGGCAAGCGCCTTTCGGTTTTGTCCCTGACCCGACATTGTCGGATTGGACTGCACTTACTCTCTCCTTCTTCACTTACTCTCTCCTTCTTCACTTACTCTCTCCTTCTTCACTTACTCTCTTCCTTCTCCCTAGTCTGTAATCCGTCAACGCCACATGCCCATTCAACTATCTCATCATATACTCTGGTAGTCAGTACTCCTAGTTTTAGGATTGCCTGATGGGGGGGGGGACAGCCCATCTTTAAATGCCTGGATAAAGGCTGGGTCTGTTCTCACCGCGTTTGGCTGTCCAGAGGATTCTCCGTAGACGGCGAACAATCGTTCCCCGTATTCTGAAGAGCCCTCTCTTTTGTTTACACGCCGTTATTTTATTCCAATTTGTGGGGGCCTCTCCTAACACCCCTTGTACTGCTATTTTGTATAACTGGAAGGCGGGAGTCATTTCTTCCTTATTCATTTTTAGTGGGCATTGATTCACCCATCTTCCGTTGCGGTAGTCTGTGTTGGCATTGCCAGCGCCTTGGTTTTCAGGCACCAACCGCCATCTGTCCACGGGGCATGCTGCCTGCACTAATTGGTGTACGTCCCTAAGGTGGAGGGAATGACCCTGCCAAACTGAATCCAGCTCCGCCCAAAATTTAGTGTTAGAACTCCGGGTCTGTAGTTTTCCCAGACGGCTCATAACGGCTTCCTTTTCACCTGGGGTAAATGCTTTCCAATCTGCTCTTCCCCTATTAGCAACCACTAGGTCATTCAGTGGGTCTTGCCTTGTCACCGGTGCTACATTATAAACTGGGGGTGCGCTGGGGTTGGTATATGGGGGCAGAGCTTCTTCTCTCCCTGTCTCTCCCCAGGTTTGTCGGTTATATTCTCTCAGCCATTGTTGTTGTCCTTCATTAACTCCTTTGAGGACTTCTATTTGCTTTTTACATCCCTCACACTCTGTTCGGAGGTTATCTATCTGAAGTTGTTTTCCCTTAAGACTCACCGCTGCCTTTTCTGCCTGTTCTATCAATCCTGCCAATTGATGAACCAACAGTACTCCTGCTTTTTTAGTTCTTCCCTTTTTCTGTGTGTCCCACCATGACCGCTGTCGGTCCAAACTTTTGGATACGTCCCACCCGTCTTCCTGCATTCTTTCAATAAGGGTACATCTATCCGTCATAAAAGTATCGATGAGGGAGCCCGGGGGCCCCCGCTTCAGATCCTTACTCGACATTATGTCCCTTGGTCACTATCTTCGGCCCCCCGATTCTGAGAACACAAATACCTTTCTCTCGGGGTCCGTCACGTGTAGGTAAAGGTTGGTCCGGCTCCTTTACCTCTCCTCTCTTCCAGTTCTCCTCCTAGGCTATACCTGGTTTCCCTGGAATCTCCAGTTCTCCTCCCAGGTTATACCTAGTTTCCCTGGAAATACAAGAAATAATGCAGTCTTACGGTTGTTAGTATCCTAGCACAATTTTACATATGCCATCTCACCTCTCTTTTGTTCTTTTAGATCACTCGAGCGTGTGTCCGCTTGATCAGGGCGGCCAGTCACTCGGTGACCCTGCTCGCAGCGCCAATTGTTGTAGCTAATTTGGGGCTACGTGGACCAGGTGATATTCTAGGTCGACACGATCCCAACAGAAGCCTTTGGAGTCAAATAAAACTCTGACCACGAGTGAATGGCAAAGTAAAAGAATGCTTTATTGCAGAGCTCTGGGAGAAGCAGCTATACACCCGGTGTGCAATCGCCACACTTCTCATTTTACACACACAAAGCCCCTGCCTATATACAGGGGTCAAAACAAATTACCTCAGATTACTAATCACCGCGATACCCCGTGACATCTATAATGGTTACCTATTTTAAGCAAGCGATGGACCCTAGGTCTAAAACCTTTTTTGGGACCTTTAACCGCAGACAGGAGAAGCAGAAGTCCAACCTATTTTCCGTCGCAAGGTGACCACAATCGTTCAATAACAAAACTGCAGCTGGCATTATCTCATCCCAGCCTACGTGCGAGTTCAGGGGGCCCCTTTGTCAACCAGTTTAATGTCAAGTATCCCGACAGTCTTTGCAAAGTCCTTAGTACTGAAATTCTCCTTAACACCAGGACGATGGACACAGCTGGGTGGCACCCTTACCATTTCACTCTCCCAGACGCCGTCTTCCGAGTAACAGGGAACAAGCTATGAAGCACCTCTGCTCATTCAGGAGAACACTGGAGAAAAGGCTAGAAATGAAGGGCCATTACATAGAGTTCATGCAGAAGATGCTGGACAATGACCAAGCTGAGCCTGCTCCACCTCTGGAGGAAGGTAAAGAACACTGGTACCTGCCAACATTCGGTGTGTATCACCCACAAAAGCCAGACCAGTTACGAGTTGTGTTTGATTCAAGTGCTAAATGTAAAGGAGTGTCTCTGAACGATGTACTCCTCAGCGGCCCAGACTTGAACAACACCTTGTTGGGAGTTCTTCTGCGGTTCAGGAAAGAACCTGTAGCCCTGACAGCAAATGTGCAGCAAATGTTTTATTGCTTCGTCGTCCGAGAAGACCACAGGGACTATCTCCGCTACCTGTAGCATGAGGACAATGACATCAACAAGAATGTGGTGGAGTACAGGATGAAGGTCCACGTGTTTGGAAACAGCCCTTCACCTGCTGTGGCTATCTACTGCATGAGGCGAGCCGCTCAGAAAGGTGAGCAAGAATATGGCTCCGATGCGAAGCATCTTGTTGAGAGACAGTTCTATGTTGACGATGGTCTTACCTCGGTTACCACACCTGAAGAAGCAATAGATCTCCTGACAAGAACCAGAGCGATGTTGGCAGAGTCCAACCTGAGACTACACAAGGTAGCATCGAACAGTGGACAGGTGATGGAAGCCTTCCCTGCAGAGGACCGTGCTAAGGATCTGAAGGATTTGCACCTTGGAGTGGATCCTCTCCCCCTTCAACGGAGCCTGGGGCTCTCCTGGAACCTGGAAACAGACAGCTTCACATTCCTGGTGTCCCGTGAAGAAAGGCCATTCACACGGAGAGGCGTCCTGTCTACAGTCAACAATTTGTACGACCCTTTGGGGTTCGTAGCTCCCATAACAATGCAAGGAAAAGCATTAGTACGGGAACTCTCATCAGATCAGAGTGAGTTGAATGCTCCACTCCTCCCAGAAAAAGAAGCAAAATGGAACCTATGGAAGGAGTCCTTGAAGGCTCTCGAAGACCTGCACATAGAGAGGTGCTACATTCCAGGCTCGCTGTCTTCAACACAGAGAAGAGAGCTGTGCATCTTCTCAGATGCTTCCACAGTAGCAATAGGAGCTGTGGCCTACTTGAGAGCAGCTGACACCGATGGGAAATACCATGTGGGATTCATTATGGGGAAGTCCAAGTTGGCCCCTCGGCCTGCCCACACCATTCCACGTCTCGAGCTTTGTGCAGCTGTGTTGGCTGTTCAACTGTACGAGTTGATCAGAGACGAGATTGACATCGATGTGGGCGCCGTCAAGTTCTTCACGGACAGCAAGATTGTACTTGGTTACGTCCATAACTCCACAAGAAGGTTTTCTGTGTATGTTTCCAACCGGATGACTCGTATCAGACGATCCACTCACCCTGACCAGTGGTGCTATGTCTCCACAGACCTGAACCCTGCAGACCATGCTACCAGGTCTATACCAGCAGCACACCTACAGCAAAGCAGTTGGTTCTCGGGCCCCTCTTTCCTGTCTAATGTCAACACAGAGGAGACTCCTGAGTCCAATCCCTTCACCCTTGTGGAGCCTGAAGCTGATACTGAGATTCGGCCTGAAGTTACGACCCTGGTCACCAAAGCCTCAGAATCTCAGTTGGGCTCACAACGCTTCGAGCGATTCTCAAGCTGGAGAACACTCTGCCGAACCACAGCCCGACTCATTCATGTAGCAGCATCCTTCAAGGGGAATTCGGACAACGTAGAATGCAAAGGATGGAAATGTTCTAAAGAAGTATCCAGCACAAGTGAGCTTTCACAAGCGAAAGGTGTGATCATTCGTTCTGTCCAGCATGATGTCTTCAAGGAGGAATTCAAATGTCTTGAAGAGGGACAGACATTCCCTAAGCAAAGCCCACTTAAAAAGCTCAACCCAGTTACAGATGAAGATGGTTTGCTCCGGGTCGGAGGGCGCATATCATCCGCAGACTTGTCAAGAGAAGAAAAGCACCCTCTGATCATCCCGCGCACCCATCACATTGCCACACTACTCGTGAGATACTATCATGAGCAAGTGGCTCACCAAAGGATGTTTTCTTTAGGTTTATTTTGTATCTGTAGTGGTACAATGGAATTGTACCAAGCGGGGAGTGTGCTGTCTCTCTGTAGCAATTTATGTTAGTTTTCCAGTTAATTCAGGGGTTTGAGTAAGTTGGGTCGATTCCCATTGTGTGTCGCCACCTAGTGGCTATTTGGTACCTAGCAACTGCAGTAAAAGTGCAGTAAAGTGTAGTAAAGCACAGTAAGTGCAGTAAAGTAAACTACTGTATATTACAGACCTACAGCGGCACATGCTCTGGGAAGTTATATTGTTCCCACACCTGAGTCTTGGATATTATTTGTCTGTAAGTACTTGAGAATGTTATAGATGATTAGTGTACACTGTGTGTTGCAGAAAATGTTTAGTTTGTAACTTTTCTCTGCAAGCAAACTTACACAGCTAGCCATGAAGTGCTCGCTCTCTGTCTAGCTGGTTAACTAGTAGCTGTATTTTGATGCACTATGTACAGGGCTAATTTAAAGAGAATGCCTTCCAGTTTGCTAAATGTATATTCACAGTAAGCTGTGTTTCCACGTGTTTGGTAATTTACATGCCAAATGTACTGTTTGCTCAGGCGTACCTACATTTGTGTATGCATATCAGTTATGCGCTTGTATACTAATGTGTGCTTCCATTTCTGTGTTGTATTTCAGTTTTACAATAAGAATCTTTCACTAAAGCTTTACAAGAAAAGTCAAGCCTTGTGATTTTTATGGGAAGATATCAAGTTGTTAGCTACCTGTCTAGCTCTGCATAGGAACGCGCTGCGAGGGCAGAAAACTCCCCATACCATTTAATATCCCACCCAGTCTAATCCCACTCTGCTGCTCACTCCCCATACATTTTAATATCCCACCCAGTCTAATCACACTCTCCTGCTCACTCTCCATACTCTTTAATATCCCACCCAGCCTAATCGCACTCCCCTGCTCACCTCTCATATCCTTTAAAATCCCACGTAGTCTAATCCCACTCTCCTGCTCACACCTCAGACCCTTTAATATCCATCCAGTCTAATCCAACTCTACTGCTCACTCCCCATACCCTTTCATATCCATGCAGTTTAATCCCACTCTCCTGCTCACTCCCCAAACTCTTTAACGTCCCACAGTCTAATCGCCCGCACCTGCTCACCCCTCATGTCCTTTAAAATCCCACATAGACTAATCCCACTCTCCTGCTCACTCCCCATACACTTTAATATAACACCCAGTCTAATCCCACTCTCCAGCTCACTCCCCATACCCTTTTAATATCCCACCCACTCTAATCCCACTCTTCGGCTCACTCCCCATACCCTTTAATATCCCACCAAGTCTAATCCCACTCTCCTGCTCATTCCCCATACCCTTTAGTATCCCACCCAGTCTAATCCCACTCTCCTGCACACTCCCCATACACTTTAATATACCATCCAATCTAATCCCACTCTCCTGCTCACTCCCCATACCCTTTAATATCCCATCCAGTCTAATCCCACTCTCCTGCTCATTTCCCATACCATTTAATACACCATCCAGTCTAATCCCAGCCTCCTGCTCATTTCCCATACCCTTTAATATCCCACACAGGCTAATCCCACACTCCTGCTCATTCCCCATACCCGTTAATATCCCACCCAGCCTTATCCCACAATCCTGCTCACTCCCCATACCATTTAATGTCCCACCCAGCCTAATCCCACTCTCCTGCTCACTTCCCATACATTATAATATCCCACACAGACTAATCCCACTCTCCTGCTCACTCCCCATACCTTTTAATATCCGACATTCTAATCCCACTCTCCTGCTCCCTCCCCATACTCTTCAATATCCCACCCAGTCTAATCCCACTCTCCTGCTCACTCTCCATACACTTTAATATACCACCCAGTCTAATCCCACTCTCCTGCTCACTCCCCATACACTTCAATATCCATCCAGTCTAATCCCACTCTCCTGCTCGCTCCCCATACACTTTAATATCCATCAAGTCTAATCCCACTCTCCTGCTCACTCCCCAAACACTTTAATATCCATCCAGTCTAATCCCACTCTCCTGCTCACTCCTCATATACTTTAAAATCCCACGTATTCTAAACTCACTCTCCTGCTCACTCCCCATAGCCTTTTAATATTCTCCCAGTCTAATCCCACTCTCCCGCGCACTCCCCATACCCTTTAATATACCACCCAGGCTAATCCCATGTCCCGCTCACTCCCCATAATGTTTAGTATCCCACCCAGTCTAATCCCACTCTCCTGCTCACTCCTCATACCCTTTAATATACCATCCAGTCTAATCCCACTCTCCTGCTCACTTCCCATACCATTTTTATATTACACCCAGTCTAATCCCACTCTCCTGCTCACTCCCCATACCCTTTAATATGCGACAGTCTAATCCCACTCTCCGACTCACTCCCCATGCCATTCAATATTCCACCTAGACTAATCCCACTCTCCTGCTAACTCGTGATATCCTTTAATATCCCACCCAGTCTAATCCCACTCTCCTGCACACTCCCCATAGCCTTTAATATCCCACACAGTCTAATCCCACTCTCCAGCTCACTCCCCATACCCTTTGATATCCCACCCAGTCTAATCCCACTCTCCTGCTCATTCCCCATACCATTTAATACACCATCCAGTCTAATCCCAGTCTCCCGCTCACTTCCCATACCCTTTAATATCACACACAGGCTAATCCCACAATCCTGCTCACTCTCCATACACTTTAATATCCCACCCAGTCTTATCCCACACTCCTGCTCACTTCCCATACATTTTAATATCCCACACAGACTAATGCCACTCTCCTGCTCACTCCCCATACACTTTAATATAACACCCTGTCTAATCACACTCTCCAGCTCACTCCCCATACCCTTTTAATATCCCAGCCACTCTAATCCCACTCTCCGGCTCACTCCCCATACCCTTTAATATCCCACCAAGTCTAATCCCACTCTCCTGCTCATTCCCCATACCCTTTAATATCCCACCCGGTCTAATCCCACTCTCCTGCTCACTCCCCATACCCTTTAATATCCCACCCAGTCTAAACCCACTCTCCTGCACAGTCCCCATACACTTTAATATACCATCCAATCTAATCCCACTCTCCTGCTCACTCCCCATACACTTTAATATCCCATCCAGTCTAATCCCAGTCTCCTGCTCATTTCCCATACCCTTTAATATCCCACACAGGCTAATCCCACACTCCTGCTCATTCCCCATACCTGTTAATATCCCACCCAGCCTTATCCCACAATCCTGCTCACTCCCCATACACTTAATGTCCCACCCAGTCTAATCCCACTCTCCTGCTCCCTCCCCATACTCTTCAATATCCCACCCAGGCTAATCCCACTCTCCTGCTCGCTCCCCTTACACTTTAATATACCACCCAGCCTAATCCCACTCTCCTGCTCACTCCCCATACACTTTAATATCCATCCAGTCTAATCCCCCTCTCCTGCTCGCTCCTCATACACTTTAATATCCATCCAGTCTAATCCCACTCTCCTGCTCACTCCCCAAACACTTTAATATCCATCCAGTCTAATCCCACTCTCCTGCTCACTCCTCATACACTTGAAAATCCCACGTATTCTAAACTCACTCTCCTGCTCACTCCCCATAGCCTTTTAATATTCTCCCAGTCTAATCCCACTCTCCTGCTCACTCCGCATACCCTTTAATATACCACCCAGGCTAATCCCATGTCCCGCTCACTCCCCATAGCGTTTAGTATCCCACCCAGTCTAATCCCACTCTCCTGCTCACTCCTCATACCCTTTAATATACCATCCAGTCTAATCCCACTCTCCTGCTCACTTCCCATACCATTTTTATATTACACCCAGTCTAATCCCACTCTCCTGCTCACTCCCCATACCCTTTAATATGCGACAGTCTAATCCCACTCTCCGACTCACTCCCCATGCCATTCAATATTCCACCTAGACTAATCCCACTCTCCTGCTAACTCGTGATATCCTTTAATATCCCACCCAGTCTAATCCCACTCTCCTGCACACTCCCCATACCTTTTAATATCCCACACAGTCTAATCGCACTCTCCAGCTCACTCCCCATACCCTTTGATATCCCACCCAGTCTAATCCCACTCTCCTGCTCATTCCCCATACCATTTAATACACCATCCAGTCTAATCCCAGTCTCCCGCTCACTTCCCATACCCTTTAATATCCCACACAGGCTAATCCCACACTCCTGCTCACTTCCCATACATTTTAATCTCCCACACAGACTAATGCCACTCTCCTGCTCACTCCCCATACACTTTAATATAACACCCAGTCTAATGCCACTCTCCTGCTCACTCCCCATACACTTTAATATTCTACCCAGACTTATGCCACTCTCCTGCTCACTCCCCATACACTTTAATATTCTACCCAGACTTATCCCACAATCCTGCTCACTCCCCATAACATTTAATGTCCCACCCAGTCTAATCCCACTCTCCTACTCACTCCCCATACCCTTTAATATCCCACATAGTCTAATCCCTCTCTCCTGCTGAATCCCCAAACCAATTAATATCCCACCAATCTAATCACACTCTTCTGCTCTCTCCCCATAAACTTTAATATCCCAGCCAGCCTAATCCCACTCTCCTGCACACTCTTCATACCCGTTAATAACCACCAAGTCTAATCCCACTCTCCTGCTCACTCCCCATAAACTTTTAATATCCCACCCAGTCTAATCCCACTCTCCGGCTCACTCCCCATACCCTTTAATATCCCACCCAGTCCAATCCCATTCTCCTGCTCACTCCCCATACCCTCTAATATCCAACCCAGTCAAATCTCATTCTCCTGCTCACTCCCCATACCCTTTCATATCCCACACAGTCTAATCCCACTCTCCTGCTCACTCCCCATGCCCTTTAATATCCAACCCAGTTACATCTCACTCTCCTGCTCACTCCCCATGCCCTTTAATATCCCACACAGTCTACTCCCACACTCCTGCTCACTCCCAATACCCTTTAATAGCCCACCCAGTCTAATCCCACTCTCCCGCTCACTCCCCATACCCTTTAATATCCCACCCAGCCTTATCCCACACTCCTACTCACACCCCATACCCTTTAATATCCCACCCAGTCTAATCCCACTCTCCTGCTCATTTCCCATACATTTTAATATCCCACACAGAATAATCCCACTCTCCTGCTCACTCCCCGTACCCTTTAATATCCCACCAGTCAAATCCCACTCTCCTGCTCACTGACCATACCCTTTAATATCCGACATTCTAATCCCACTCTCCTGCTCCCTCCCCATACCCTTCAGTATCCCACCCAATCTAATCCCACTCTCCTGCTCACCCCCCATACCTTTTAATATCCCACCCAATCTAATCCCACTCTCCTGCTCACTGACCATACCCTTTAATATCCGACATTCTAATCCCACTCTCCTGCTCCCTCCCCATACCCTTCAAAATCCCACCCAGACTAATCCCACTCTCCTGCTCACTCCCCATACCCTTTAATATCCCACCCAGTTTAATCCCACTCTCCTGCTCATTCCCCATAACCTTAAATATCCCACCCAGTCTAATCCCACTCTCCTGCTCACTCCCCATACCCTTTAATAGCTCACCCAGTGTAATCCCACTCTCCCGCTCACTCCTCATACAATTTGATATCCAACCAGTCTAATCCCACTCTCCTGCTCACTCCTCACTTTCATTAATATCCCACCCAGTCTAATCCCACTCTCCTGCTCACTCCCCATACCCTTTAATATCCCACGCAGTCTAATCCCGCTCTCCTGCTCACTCCCCGTTCCCTTTAATATCCCACCCAGTCTAATCCCACTCTCCTGCTCACTCCTCATACTCTTAATATCCCACACAGTCTAACCCCACTCTCCTGCTCACTCCCCACACCCTTTAATATCCCACGCAGTCTAATCCCACTCTCCTGCTCACTCCCCATTCCCTTTAATATCTCACCCAGCCTAATCCCTCTCTCCTGCTTACTCCTCATACCCTTTGTGGTAAACCACTGTTATACCTGCCTGTGTGGGTGTTTGTATTCCACTGTGTACATGTCTGTACATGCCTCGGCTGACTCCTTCCACGAGTCCAGGTATAAAGGTGACTGCTCCACATTCCCTCTGTATTCTGGACTGGTCGACCACTCGAGGCACACCTTCATTCTCTTGTTAATAAAAGCCTGTTAGTTACTCGCTTAACCTCAGTCTTTTGAGTAATTGATAGCGCATCAATTTTATTAACAAGATTTTTTTATAATGGAGAAGATCCTCACACCAGCATGCCTGGACTTAGACCATCGGGAGGCGGACGCATCCACCAAGTTTGCTCACTGGCTTAGGTGCTTTGAAAGATTCCTGATCGCCTCCGCTGCAACGGTCAAATCGGATGAGGACAAACTGGATGTCCTGACCTCCAAAGTGAACCACCGAGCGTACTCGGTCATCCAGGATGCGACCTCGTACACGGCTGCTATCAAGCTCCTCAAGGACCAGTACACGCGCCCAGTGAACGAGGTGTACGCCAGGCACCTCCTGGGGAGTCGTAAACAACAACCTGGGGAATCGACCGAGGAATACCTTCAGGCACTGTCTGTGCTTGGCCGGGCCTGTGGTTGTAAGGATGTAAAGGCCACCGTGTACACAGAGGAACTTATCCGGGACGCTTTTGTAGTGGGCCACAGGTCCAATTACATCCGACAGCGACTGTTGGAGCAGAGTGACCTGGACCTCAACAAGGCCTCTGAACTCGCACTATCATTGGACGCAGCATACCGGGGCATGGATGCCTACTCCTCTGCACCGTGGACGCCGCGGGGAACGACAGCCTGGGACACGGTAGGACCGTCTCATAGCGCCGTGCCACCCCAGCCACATCCCCGCAACGGCCCAACTACCGCAGCAGTGTCCCAAGGCCAGAAATGCTACTTCTGTGGCCAGGCCAAACACCCCAGAGCGTGCTGCCCGGCGAAAAATGCGATCTGCTCGGGCTGCGGGAAGAAGGGACACTACGCCAGCGTCTGCAGGGCCAAAGCCACCCCGAACCCCAGCAGCGCCGCGTGTGGGCCGTACGGGCCGCCATCTTGGGCCTCCCCAGCCATGTGCGAACCACCGGAACAGCAACCATTTTGGACGCCTCCAGCCACATGGGGATCATGGACGCCGCCATCTTGGACGCCAGCCGGGACGCAGCAGGCCCCCAACGCCGCCTCATCTGATACCCGCAGCGGCACACCGACCCCTACGCTGGCCTCCGTTACGCTGGACCAAGCGAGGCCGCACCAACTGGCCCGGTCCACAAAGGACATTAAGGTAAATGGTCACGAAACAACCTGCCTTTTTGACTCTGGGAGCACGGAGAGCTTCATCCACCCCGACACGGTGCGGCGTTGCTCTCTCCCAGTCCTGCCTGCGCACCAGCGGATTTCTATGGCCTCCGAGTCCCAGTCGGCGGACATTGGCGGCTACTGCGTGGTGACACTCTTAGTAGACGGGACTGTGTACGATAATTTTAAACTTCTGGTCCTGCCCCACCTCTGCGCTGCCGTTCTACTGGGGTTAGATTTTCAGTGCCACCTTAAAAGTGTTACGATGGCGTACGGTGGACCCCTACCCCCACTCACAGTCCGCAGCCAGCAGCTTCCAAATTGCCCGCCGCGCACCAGGTGCAACCTCTCCACACTCAGAGTCACCCCCCCCCCACTGTTTGCTAACCTCACCCCCGACTGTAAGCCCATCGCCACAAAGAGCAGGCGATACAGTGCCGGGGACAGGGTTTTCATTAAAACCGAAGTGGAGCGGCTCCTGAAGGAGGGGATTATTGAGGGCAGCACCAGCCCCTGGCGAGCCCAGGTTGTGGTCGTTAAGACCGGCGAGAAGCAGCACCTGGTCATCGACTACAGCCAGACAATAAATCGCTACACCCTGCTGGACGCTTACCCACTCCCCCGCATAGCTGATATGGTCAACCAGATCACGCAGTACCGCGTCTTCTCGACCATTGACCTGAAATCAGCGTACCACCAGCTCCCTATCCGCCCTGAGGACCGCCAGTATACTGCCTTTGAGGCAAACGGCCGCCTCTATCACTTCCTTAGGGTTCCCTTTGGCGTCACCAACGGGGTCTCCGTCTTCCAAAGGGAGATGGACTGGACGGTCGATCAAAATGCGTTGCAGGCCACTTTCCCATATCTGGACAATGTGACCATCTGCGGCCATGACTTGCAGGACCATGACGCAAACCTCGAAAAATTCCTCTGCACCGCCCAACTCCTGAACCTGACGTATAACAAGGAGAAGTGCATATTCCGCACAACCCGCCTCGCCATCCTTGGCTGTGTTGTGGAACACGGAGTCATCGGTCCCGACCCCGACCGGATACATCCCCTTATGGAACTCCCACTGCCCCACTGCCTCAAGGCCCTGAAGAGGTGCCGAGGGTTTTTCTCCTATTACGCCCAGTGGGTCCCCTACTATGTGGACAAGGCCCGTCCGCTGATCAAGTCCACCTCTTTTCCCTTGACGGCAGAGGCCCGCTTAGCCTTCCACCGTATCAAGGAAGACATTGCCAAAGCCACCATGCACGCAGTGGACAAATCCATCCCCTTCCAGGTGGAAAGCAACGCGTCCGACTTTGCCCTGGCCGCTACCCTTAATCAGGCGGGGAGACCCGTGGCCTTCTTTTCACGAACCCTCCAGGGCCCGGAGACCAGACACTCCGCTGTTGAGAAGGAGGCCCAGGCTTTTGTGGAGGCTGTGCGTCATTGGAGGCAATACCTGGCCGGAAAACGATTTACCCTGCTCACTGACCAGCGTTCAGTTGCTTTTATGTTTAACAACAAGCAGAGGGGCAAAATCAAAAACGACAAGATCTTGAGGTGGAGAATCGAACTTTCCACCTACAATTACGAGATCTTGTACCGGCCCGGGAAGCTCAATGAACCCCCGGATGCTCTATCGCGTGGCACCTGCGCCAGCGCGCAGATTGATAGACTGCGGGCCCTCCACAATGACCTCTGCCACCCGGGGGTCACCAGGTTCTTCCACTTCATCAAGGCCCGCAACCTGCCTTACTCCATTGAGGAGGTCAGGACCATGACCAGGAACTGCCAAGTCTGCGCTGAGTGCAAACCGCACTTTTATAGACCAGACAGGGCTCACCTGATAAAAGCCACTCGCCCCTTCGAGCGCCTGAGCGTTGATTTTAAAGGGCCTCTCCCCTCCTCCGACCGCAATGTGTACTTCCTCAACATTATTGATGAGTACTCCCGTTTCCCGTTCGCCATCCCCTGCCCGGACATGACCAGTGCCACGGTCATTAAATGTCTGAACGACCTCTTCACCCTGTTCGGTTTCCCCAGCTATACCCATAGCGACCGGGGCTCATCATTTATGAGCGACGAACTCCGCCAGTACCTGCTCGCTAGGGGTATTGCCACAAGCAGGACCACCATTTACAACCCCCGGGGGAACGGACAGGTGGAAAGAGAGAATGCGACAGTTTGGAAGGCTGCCCTGCTAGCCTTAAAGTCTAGGGGCCTTCCGACCTCCCGCTGGCAGGATGTGCTCCCCGATGCGCTCCACTCTATTCGGTCACTGCTCTGCACTGTCACTAACGCCACCCCTCATGAGAAAATGTTTGTCTTCCCAAGGATGTCCACATCGGTGACATCGCTACCGCCATGGCTGACGTCCCCAGGGCCGGTCCTACTGAGAAGACACGTGAGGACCCATAAAACAGATCCCCGGTCGAGAGGGTCGACCTCCTCCACGCCAACCCCCAGTATGCTTACATTACGTACCCGGACGGGCGGGAGGGCACAGTCTCCATACGAGACCTCGCACCCTCGGGGGCCCCAGTAACCCACTACCCACTACCACCCCCTCCACAATCCAATATCCAACCCCAGCAGACGGCACGCCTGGGCCCCGCGACCCGCTCGACACCCACGAGGACTACACACCAGTGCCCCAGCCTACGCGGGACTCGACGCCGCTAGCTTCACTACCCCTGCCGTCGCCACGTCGATCACAGCGGCAGACAAGACCTCCGGAGAGACTCCAATACACAAACTTTTAATACACTTCACCCCGCCGGACTCATTTTTAAACAAGGGGTGGGTGTGGTAAACCACTGTTATAACAGCCTGTGTGGGTGTTTGTATTCCACTGTGTACATGTCTGTACATGCCTCGGCTGACTCCTTCCACGAGTCCAGGTATAAAGGTGACTGCTCCACAGTCCCTCTGTATTCTGGACTGGTCGACCACTCGAGGCACACCTTCATTCTCTTGTTAATAAAAGCCTGTTAGTTACTCGCTTAACCTCAGTCTTTTGAGTAATTGATAGCGCATCACCCTTTAATATCCCACCCAGTCTAATCCCACTCTCCTGCTCACTCCCTATACCCTTTAACCTCCCATGCAGTCCAATCCCAATCTCCTGCTCACTCCCCATACCCTTTACTATTCCACCCAATCTAATCCCACTATCCTGCTCACTCCCTATAACTTTTACTATCCCACCCAGTCTAATCCCACTCTCCTGCTCACTCCCCATATCCTTTAAAGCCCATCCAGTCTAATCCCACTCTCCTGCTCACTCCACATACCCTTTAATATCCCACCCAGTCTAATCCCACGCTCCTGCTCACTCCACATAAGTTTTAATATCCCACCCAGCCTAATCCCACTTTCCTGCTCACTCCTCATATCCATTAAAATCCCACGTAGTCTAATCTCACTCTCCTGCTCACTCCCCATAGCCTTTTAATATTCTCCCAGTCTAATCCCACTCTCCCGCGTACTCCCCATACCCTTTAATATTCCACCCAGTCTAATCACACACTCCTGCTCACTCCGCATACCCTTTAATATCCCACCCAGGCTAAACCCATGTCCCGCCCACTCCCCATAGAGTTTAGTATCCCACCCAGTCTAATCCCACTCTCCTGCTCACTCCCCATACACTTTAATATCCACCCAGTCTAATCCCACTCTCCAGCTCACTCCCAATACACTTTAATATCCCACCCAGTCTAATCCCACTCTCCCGCTCACTCCCCATACCTTTTAATATCCCACCCAGTCTGATCCCACTCTCCTGCTCATTCCCCATACCCTTTAAAATCCGACGTAGTCTAATCCCACTCTCCTGCTCACTCCCCATACACTTTAATATCCCACCCAATCTAATCCCACTCTCCTGCTCACTCCCTATACCATTTAATATCCCACCCAATCTAATCCCACTCTCCTGCTCACTCCCTATACCATTTAATATCCCACCCAGTCTAATCCCTCTCTCCTGCTCACTCCCCATACCATTTAATATCCCACCCAATCTAATCCCACTCTCCTGCTCACTCCCCCTACCCTTTAATATCCCACCCAGTCTAATCCCACTCTCCTGCTCACTCCCCAAGCCCTTTACTATCCCACCCAGTCTAATCCCACTCTCCTGCTCACTCCCCATACTCTTTAATATCACACCCAATCTAATCCCAATTTCCTGCTCACTCCCCATACACTTTAATATCCTACCCAGTCTAATCCCACTCTCCTGCTCACACAGCATACCCTTTAATATCCCATCCAGCCTAATCCCATGTCCCGCTCACTCCCCATACCGTTTAGTATTCCACCCAGTCTAATCCCACTTCCCTGCTCACTCTCCATACCATTTAATATCCCACCCAGTCTAATCCAACTTTCCCGCTCACTCCCCATACCCTTCAATATCCCACGCAATCTCATCCCACTCTCCTGCTCACTCCCCATACAGTTTAATATCCCACCCAATCTCATCCCACTCTCCTGCTCACTCCCCATACCCTTTAATATCCCACACAATCTAACCCCACACTCCTGCTCACTCCCCATACACTTTAATAGACCACCCAGTCTAATCCCACTCTCCCGCTCACTCCCCATACCTTTTAATATCCCACCCAGTCTGATCCCACTCTCCTGCTCATTCCCCATACCCTTTAAAATCCGACATAGTCTAATCCCACTCTCCTGCTCACTCCCCATACACTTTAATATCCCACCCAGTCTAATCCCACTCTCCCGCTCACTCCCCATACACTTTAATATCCCACCCAGTCTAATCCCACTCTCCCGCTCACTCCCCATACCTTTTAATATCCCACCCAGTCTGATCCCACTCTCCTGCTCATTCCCCATACCCTTTAATAGCCCACCCAGTCTAATCCCACTCTCCTGCTCACTCCCGTTATCCTTTAATATCCCACCCAGTCTAATCCCACTCTCCTGCTCACTCCCGATATCCTTTAATATCCCACCCAGTCTAATCCCACTCTCCTGCACACTCCCCATACCCTTTAATATCCCACCCAGTCTAATCCCACTCTCCTGCTCATTCCCCATACCATTTAATACACCATCCAGTCTAATCCCAGTCTCCCGCTCACTTCCCATACATTTTATTATACCACACAGACTAATCCCACACTCATGCTCGCTCCCCGTACCATTTAATATCCCACCCAGTCTAATCCCACTCTCCTGCTCACCCTCCAAACCCTGTAATATCCGACATTATAATCTCACTCTCCTGCTCCCTCCCCATACTCTTCAATATCCCACCCAGCCTAATGCCACGCTCCTGCTCACCCCCCATACCCTTTAATATCCACCCAGTCTAATCCCACTCTCCTGCTCACACCTCATATCCTTTAATATCCCACCCAGTCTAATCCCACTCTCCTGCTCACTCCTCATATCCTTTAAAATCCCACGTAGTCTAATCCCACTCTCCCGCTCACTCCCTTCAATATACCACCCAGTCTAATCCCACTCTCCTGCTCACTCCCCATACCATTTAGTATCCACCCAGTCTAATCCCACTCTCATGCTCACTCACGATACCCATTACTATCAGTAACAGTCTAATTCCACTCTCCTGCTCACTCCCCCTACCCTTTAATATCCCACCCAGTCTAATCCCACTCTCCCGCTCTCTCCCCATACCCTTTAATATCCCACCCAATCTAATCCCACTCTCCTGCTCACTCCCCATACCCTTTAATATCCCACCCAGTCTAATCCCACTCTCCTGCTCACTCCCTATACCATTTAATATCCCACCCAATCTAATCCCACTCTCCTGCTCACTCCCTATACCATTTAATATCCCACCCAATCTAATCCCACTCTCCTGCTCACTCCCTATACCATTTAATATCCCACCCAATCTAATCCCACTCTCCTGCTCACTCCCTATACCATTTAATATCCCACCCAGTCTAATCCCTCTCTCCTGCTCACTCCCCATACCATTTAATATCCCACCCAATCTAATCCCACTCTCCTGCTCACTCCCCCTACCCTTTAATATCCCACCCAGTCTAATCCCACTCTCCTGCTCACTCCCCAAGCCCTTTACTATCCCACCCAGTCTAATCCCACTCTCCTGCTCACTCCCCATACTCTTTAATATCACACCCAATCTAATCCCAATTTCCTGCTCACTCCCCATACACTTTAATATCCTACCCAGTCTAATCCCACTCTCCTGCTCACTCCGCATACCCTTTAATATCCCATCCAGCCTAATCCCATGTCCCGCTCACTCCCCATACCGTTTAGTATTCCACCCAGTCTAATCCCACTTCCCTGCTCACTCCCCATACCATTTAATATCCCACCCAGTCTAATCCAACTTTCCCGCTCACTCCCCATACCCTTCAATATCCCACGCAATCTCATCCCACTCTCCTGCTCACTCCCCATACAGTTTAATATCCCACCCAATCTCATCCCACTCTCCTGCTCACTCCCCATACCCTTTAATATCCCACACAATCTAACCCCACACTCCTGCTCACTCCCCATACACTTTAATAGACCACCCAGTCTAATCCCACTCTCCCGCTCACTCCCGATACCCTTTGATATCCCACCCAGTCTAATCCCACTCTCCTGCTCACTCCCCATACCCTTTAATATCCCACCCAGTGTAATCCCACTCTCCTGCTCACTCCCCATACACTTTAATATCCCACCCGGTCTAATCCCACTCTCCTGCTCACTCCCCATACCCTTTAATATCCCACCCAGTCTAATCCCACTCTCCTGCTCACTCCCCACACCATTTAATATCCCACCCAGTCTAATCCCACTCTCCTGCTCACTCCCCATACCCTTTAATATCCCACCCAGTGTAATCCCACTCTCCTGCTCACTCCCCTTACACTTTAATATCCCACCCGGTCTAATCCCACTCTCCTGCTCACTCCCCATACCCTTTAATATCCCACCCAGTCTAATCCCACTCTCCTGCTCACTCCCCATACCCTTTAATAGCTCACCCAGTCTATTCCCACTCTCCTGCTCACTCCGCATACCCTTTAATATCCCACCCAGCCTAATCCCATGTCCCACTCACTCCGCATACCGTTTAGTATCCCACCCATTCTAATCCCACTCCCCTGCTGACTCCCCATACCATTTAATATCCCACCCAGTCCTAAACTACTCTCCCGCTCACTCCTCATACCTTTCAATATCCCACGCAATCTCATCCCGCTCTCCTGCTCACTCCCCATACACTTTAATATTACACCCAATCTCATCCCACTCTCCTGCTCACTTCCCATACCCTTTGATATCCCACCCAGTCTAATCCCACTCTCCTGCTCATTCCCCATACAATTTAATACACCATCCAGTCTAATCCCACTCTCCTGCTCACTTCCCATACCATTTAATATCCCACCCAGTCTAATCCCACTCTCCTGCTCACTCCCCGCACCATTTAATATCCCACCCAGTCTAATCCCACTCTCCTGCTCACTCCCCGTACCATTTAATATCCCACCCAGTCTAATCCCACTCTCCTGCTCACTCCCCGCACCATTTAATATCCCACCCAGTCTAATCCCACTCTCCTGCTCACTCCCCGTACCATTTAATATCCCACACAGACTAATCCCACTCTCCTGCTCACTCACCATACCCTTTAATATCCCACACTCCTGCTCACTCCTCATACACTTTAAAACCTCACCCCGTCAAATCCCACTCTCCTGCTCACTCCCCATGCCCTTTAATATCCCACGTAGTCTAATCCCACTCTCCTGCTCACTCCCCATAGCCTTTTAATATTCTCCCAGTCTAATCCCACTCTCCTGCTCACTCAGGATACCCATTACTATCAGTCACAGTCTAATCCCACTCTCCCGCTCTCTCCCCCTACACTTTAATATCCCACCCAGTCTAATCCCACTCTCCCGCTCATTCCCCATACCCTTTATAATCTCACCCAGTCTAATCCCACTCTCCTGCTCACTCCCCGTACCCTTTAATATCCCACCCAGTCTAATCCCACTCTCCTGCTCACTCCCCGTACCCTTTAATATCCCACCCAGTCTAATCCCACTCTCCTGCTCACTCCCCATACCCTTTAATATCCCATCCAGTCTAATCCCACTCTCCTGCTCACTCACCATACACTTTAACATCCACCCAGTCTAATCCCACTCTCCTGCTCACTCCCCAAACCCTTTAATATCCCACCCAGTCTAATCCCACTCTCCTGCTCACTCCCCAAACCCTTTAATATCCCACCCAGTCTAATCCCACTCTCCTGCTCACCCCCCATACCCTTTAATATCCCACCCCATCTAATCCCACTTTCCCGCTCACTCCCCATACCCTTTAATATCCCACCCAGTGCAATCCCACTCTCCTGCTCACTCCCCATACCCTTTAATATCCCACACAGTCTAATCCCACTCTCCCGCTCACTCCCCATACACTTTAATATCCCACCCTGTCTAAACCCACAATCCTGCTCACTCCTCATACCCTTTAATATCCCACCCAGTATAATCCCACTCTCCCGCTCACTCCCCATACACTTTAATATCCCACCCTGTCTAAACCCACAATCCTGCTCACTCCTCATACCCTTTAATATACCACCCAATCTAATCCCACTCTCCTGCTAACTCCCTATACCCTTCAATATCCCACACAGTCTAATCCCACTCTCCTGCTCACTCCCCATGTCCTTTACTATCCCATGCAGTCTAATCCCACTCTCCTGCTCAATCCCCATACCCTTTAATATACCACCCAATCTAATCCCACTCTCCTGCTAACTCCCTATACCCTTCAATATCCCACACAGACTAATCCCACTCTCCGGCTCACTCCCCATACCCTTTAATATACCACCCAATCTAATCCCACTCTCCTGCTAACTCCCTATACCCTTCAGTATCCCACACAGTCTAATCCCACTCTCCTGCTAACTCCCCATGTCCTTTACTAACCCATGCAGTCTAATCCCACTCTTCTACTCACTCCCAAAGTCCTTTAATATCTCACCAGTATAATCCCACCATCCTGCTCACTTCCCATATACTTTAATATCCCATCCAGTCTAATCCCACTCTCCTGCTCACGCCCCATATTCTTCAATATTCCACCCAGTCTAATCCCACTCTCCTGCTCACTCCCCATACACTTTTATATCCCACACAGTCTAATCCCACTCTCCTGCTCACTCCCCATACCCTTTAATATCCCACGCAGCCTAATCCCACTCTCCCGCTTATTAAATCCGTGAATCTTAAGGTATGGTGTTCTTCAATAAATAGACGGAGACTGCAGATCAACAATCAACAGGTGTTTACTGGATGAGGGTAGTCTAAAAACTAACAGTACAGATGCCTGCTCAGGGCTTATATACAGGTGTGGTCACTGCCGGTACTACAGTATACAGGAGCTGTAAAAGTAGTTCTCTCTTAAAGGTACATACACTACAATTCCTCCCCTTTTAGATTAACAGTACCATAACATTCAAATAAAAGATAACACTTTTAACATGCCCATTAACTGTAATAGTCCATTTATAGATTCAGTCTTTGGGGCGGCTTCCTGATCCTTTCTGGATAGCGCCTTTCCTGAGTGTCTTGTTCTTGGTGCGGAGACGATCCTGGCCCCCTGTCGTCGGTTAGTTCATCAGTTTCCGATGCTACTGTTTCTGGGGTAGATGCTACCGGTATGTCGGGTTCATCACCAGGTACGCGAGACATGGGGTTGACTCGTTCCTGTGACGCTAGGATCTGGTCGACAAGGCGTCTCACAATGTTCTCCCCGACATCCACTGTGTACATTAGTGGCCCCTGCCGTGTGCATATCATTCCGGGTTGCCATTTCTCTGTTCGGTAGTGGCGGGCCAAGACTGGTTGTCCTACATTGAAGCTCCTTGTCGGCTTCTCATTGATGTGCTGGAATTGCTTATTCTCAACATTTCTTCGCACATTTGGTCTGAGCAAATCCAGACGAGATCTCAACCTTCGGTTAAAGAACATTATGGCCGGGGTCTGGTTGGTAACTGCATGTGCCGCATTTCTGTAGTCTAACAGGAAATTGTCCACCTTATGCTGTAGTGGAATTTCATCATCGCACATGGCCCTTATCGCCTTTTTAAAGGTTTGTACGAACCTCTCAGCCAATCCATTTGTGGCTGGATGATACGGGGCGGATGTGTAATGCCTTACCCCATTCCTTCTCATAAATTTTTGAAACTCGTCGGACACCAACTGTGGTCCATTATCAGAGCAAATCTGCTCTGGCAAACCGTTTCTGGCAAATATGGTCCGTAGGATTGCAATCGTTTTCTCTGTAGTGGTTGAAGACATTTTTATCACCTCAGGCCACTTTGAATGAGCATCCACTGCTATTAAGAACATTGAGTCCATGAATGGACCAGCGAAATCAATATGCACCCGTTGCCATGGAGAGGAGAGCCACTCCCATGGGTGTAGAGGGGCATGTGGTGGTGCATTTTGGACTTTCTGGCATCCTAAGCAGCTCTTAGTTAGGTCTTCGATTTGTTGATCGATTCCCGGCCACCACACATAAGCCCTAGCAAGGCTTTTCATTTTCACTCCCCCCAGAAGATCTTCATGTAGCTCATTTAGCACTCTCTCCCTTAACTTGGGTGGAATCACCACTCTGGATCCACACATCACTGTCCCCTGGCATACTGACAGCTGTTCTCTTCTGGATGAGAATGCTGGCAACAGTGAGTTGCCATGTGTTGGCCATCCCCTCACCGTCAAATCATATACCCGAGACAGCGTCGGATCATTGCGGGTCTCCTTCTCTATATCCGCGTTCGTTACTGGCAATCGTTCAATTATTGACGAATAAAATATCTCGATAGGGTCCACTGCTGGTGCTTCCTCCACAGTAGGCAGTGGCAGGCGTGATAGCCCATCAGCGTTCCCATGCTGTTTCGTGCCTTTATATTCTATTTCATATTGATTCGCCCCTAGAAACAGGGACCAACTTTGTAACCGTTGTGCAGTCATCACTGGAACGCCCTTCTTAGGATTAAAGATGGAGACAAGTGGTTGGTGGTCAGTCAGCAAGGTGAACTTCTGCCCGTGCAGATAGTGGTTGAACTTTTTTACTCCCCATACTAGGCTGAGGGCCTCCCTGTCAATCTGGGCGTAGTTGCGCTCGGCTGAGGTTAGTGACCGAGACGCAAAGGCTACTGGCCTCTCCAACCCGTCTGGGAATTTGTGCAACAGCACCGCTCCAATACCATAGGGTGATGCATCACATGCCAACCGAATTGGTAGTGCTGGGTTGAAATGGGCCAACGCCTCTTTTGATGTGATCAATTCTTTGCACTTCTGGAAAGCTCGTTTACATTCATCATTCCACTTCCATGGTACCCCCGTCTGCAATAGGGTGTTCAGTGGGTGTAATACTGTAGACAAATTTGGTAAGAAATTATGGTAGTAGTTCACCAGCCCGAGGAACGACCTCAGTTGTGACACATTTTCCGGTGCTGGAGCCTTAACTACTGCCTCAATCTTTTCAGGGGACTTATGTAACCCCTCTTCATCAATAACGTGGCCACAATACGAGATCTGCTTCTGGAAAAACTCGCATTTGTGGCGATTAGCTCGTAGCCCATATCCCTTCAATCTAGTGAGCACCTGCTCCAGGTTGGCGAGGTGATCACTGTCATTTTCGCCCATGACCAGGATGTCGTCCAAATAACACTGGGTCCCTGGAATCCCTTGCAGGACTTGATCCATTGCCCTTTGCCAAATAGCCGGAGCTGATGTTACCCCGAACACCAGCCGTTTTTATTGGTAGAGTGTTGATCGTGAGGTATTGTTTCGAGGCTTCTTCTACCTCCATTTGCAGGTACGCCTGGGCCAGATCAATCTTAGTGAAGCGTTTTCCTCCAGGTAGTGAGGCGAAAATATCTTCAATCCGCGGGAGCGGATATTGTACCGTGTGAAGGACTGGGTTCACTGTCACCTTAAAGTCCCCACAGATGCGAACCTTCTTTGGTTCCCCAGGCGTATTACTCAACGACCTCTTCATTACAGGAACGATGGGTGTAGCCCACTCGCTCCAGTCGACTTTGGACAGTACTCCTGAACGTTCCAAACCTTCCATCTCTGCTTCGACGGCTGGGCGGATCGCATAAGGCCGGTCTGGCCTTAAAAAACTTTGGGCTTGCATTTTCCTCTATTTTAATCGTCGCTGTTATGCCTTTCAGTCTTCCGAGTCCCTCCTGGAACACTTCTTGTGCGTCAGTTAGCATTTTTGACAGTCGTCCAGGTGTGATGTCGTCATCCTTTTTGGCCTCTACCGTCAGTGCCTGTATGGAATGCCAATCTAATTGTATCTTCCGGATCCATTCACGTCCTAGTAGTGGTGGTCCTCCATCTGGCAATACATATAGGTCCATTTTTGGTATTTCCTGGCTGTTGTATATCACGTTCACCCTTATTTTTCCTTTGGGGTAGACTTTTTGCCCCGTGTACGTCTTCAAGACAATCTCTGTAGCTCTCAAGGGTATATGTAAGAATAGCCACTTGTAGTCCCTTCGGTTTATGACTGTTAGGGCTGATCCTGTGTCCAATTCCATTTTCACTTGGACTCTGTCTATCTTGAGCGTGACCCAGATAGTCTGGTGATCCTCCATTTTGATTACATTATGTAGTTTCAGACAACCCAGCTCCTTGCTTCCGGAGTCTGTATCACTTTTCTGTTCGTCTGAACTACTCTCCGTCACCTTATGTACCTTTTTGTACTTCTCCTGTGGAGATTTCTTGCTGCTGGTTTTCTTCCCCGACCTGCAGACTCTTGCTATGTGTCCTGCTTTTCCACACTGTCTGCACACTTGGTCCTTGAACCAACAATCCTTCTGGTCGTGTATTTTCTGCCGCAGCGATAACACTTCCCTGCTCCATATGACATTTCATTGGTGCCATATTCTTGCGGTCTCCGTTGTATCTCTGCAGCGCCCCGTGCGGCTGCTTCGTGTGATACTGCCATGCTGAAAGCCTTGTCCAGCGTAAGATCCTTTTCTGATTGAAGCCATTTCTGGGTTCCTTCACGTTCAAGCCCACACACAAACTTGTCCCTTAACATATCTGCTAGTCCCATTCCAAACTGGCAGTGTTTCGATAGCTTGCGCAATTCCGTTAAATACTCAGCATTACTTTCGTCTTTATGCTGGTTCCTTTTGTGAAACTTAAATCTTTCTGCTATCAGCAGCGGTGTGGGGTTTAAGTGGTCCTGTAGGATTTCCACTATGCTTTCGAAATCCTTATCCACTGGCTTCTCTGGGGTTATTAGGTTTCGCAGTAAGCCATATGTTTTTTCACCCATGGAATTCAACAAAACCAGTGCTTTCCTGGCATCTGGCACTTCATTCACCTTGCAGTACACCTCAATGCGTTCCACATATGTCGCCCAATCTTCGACTTCATTGTCGAACGCTGTGACACTGCCACTCTTCGGCATCCCTGGGAGTGATTAAACTGTCTAAAATGGCATCTCCCGCGCTCTCCCTTCTTCTCCGCTGGCTCAAAATGGCGTCTCCCGCGCTTCCCTTTCTTCCCGCGCTCGCCCTTCTTCTCCGCTGCGGCTTCAAAAATGGCGCCTCCCGCGCTCGCTGCTCAGCCCTTGAGCCCTGGCTGCGCTCTGCGCGTTTTCCTGTGCGCCTCTCTCGTTGCCGCCGCTCGGTCCTGAACCTCGGCTGTGCTTTACCCTCTCTCTCTTTTTGTTTTCCGTCGACGCCGCTCGGTCTTCAACCCCCCGGCTGCGCCCTGTGCGCTTTACCTTCTCTCTTACCCCGTCGACGCTGCTCGGCCTTTTCTGTGCCGTCGGTCGGCTCCAGCCGCTGCTGTCCGGGAAGGGTCTGCGCTGTACCTGTTGCCAGCCTGTTGCTGGGTCGTCGTGGCTGGAGAACCAAGCCCAGCTCTCAACAGCCTCCCCTGCGATGCTCACTCTCTGCCGGATGACTGGGCAGTTGCTCTTGGTCGACGCCCGTTCTTCTGGCCTCGACTTCTTCCACTGTCCTCCAGGAGCGGATCCTTGGGAGGAAATGCAGAGTTGCAGGTAGGTTCGAATCGACCTCGTCGCCACTGTTAAATCCGTGAATCTTAAGGTATGGTGTTCTTCAATAAATACACGGAGACTGCAGATCAACAATCAACAGGTGTTTACTGGATGAGGGTAGTCTAAAAACTAACAGTACAGATGCCTGCTCAGGGCTTATATACAGGTGTGGTCACTGCCGGTAATACAGTATACAGGAGCTGTAAAAGTAGTTCTCTCTTAAAGGTACATACAGTACACCGCTCACTCCTCATACTCTTTAATATCCCACACAGTCTAATCCCACTCTCCTGCTCACTCCTCATACCCTTTAATATCCCACGCAATCTCATCCCACTCTCCTGCTCACTCACCATAACATTTACTATCCCACCCAGTATAATCCCACTCTTCTACTCACTCCCAATGTCCTTTAATGTCACATCCAGTCTAATCCCACTCTCCTGCTCACTCCTCATATCCTTTATTATCCCATGTAGTCTAATCCCACTCTCCTGCTCACTCCCTATACCCTTTAATATACCATCCAGTCTAATCCCACTCACCTGCTCACTCCCCATATTCTTTAATATTCCACCCAGTCAAATCCCACTCTCCTGTTCACTCCCCGTACCCTTTAATATCCCACCAAATCTAATCCCTCTCTCCTGCTCACTCCCAAAACCATTAATATCCCACACAATCTAATCCCACTCTCCTGCTCACTCACCATACTCTTTAATATCCGACACAGTCGAATCCCACACTCCTCACTCCTCATACCCTTTAATATCCCATGCAATCTCATCCCACTCTCCTGCTCACTCACCATACCCTTTAATATCCGACAGTCTAATCCCACTCTCCTCCTCACTCCCCATACCATTCAATATCCCACCTAGACTAATCCCACTCTCCTGCTCACTCCCCATACCCTTTAATATACACCCAATCTAATCCCACTCTCCTGCTCACTCTCCATACCCTTTAATAGACCACCCAATCTCATCCCACTCTCCTGCTCATTCCCCATACCCTTTAATATCCCACCCAGTCTTATCCCACACTCCTGCTCACTCCCCATACCCTTCAATATACCACCCAGACTAATCCCACTCTCCTGCTCGCTCCCCATACCCTTTAATATCCACCCAGTCTAATCACACTCTCCTGCTCGCTCCCCATACCCTTTAATATCCACCCAGTCTAATCCCACTCTCCTGCTCCCTCCCCATACCCTTCAATAGACTTGGATAGAGAACTGGTTGGCGGACAGAAAGCAAAGAGTTGGAATAAACGGGTCATTTTCCGAGTGGCAGGCAGTGACTAGTGGGGTACCGCAAGCATCGGTCCTAGGACCCCAGCTGTTCACTATATGTATTAATGATCTGGACGAGGGAATTGGATGTAATATCTCCAAATTTGCAGACAACACAAAGCTGGGTGGGAGGGTATGCTGTGAGGAGGATGTCATGAAACTCCAGTACGATTTGGATAGGTTGGGTGATTGGGCAGAAACATGGCAAATGCACTATAATGTGGATAAATGTGAGGTTATCCACTTTGGTGGCAAAAACAGGAAGGCAGATTATTATTTGAATGGCAATAGATTGGGAGAAGGGGAAGTGCAAAGAGACCTGGGTGTTCTTGTGCACCAGTCGCTGAAGGTAAGCATGCAGGTGCAGCAGGCGGTTAAGAAGGCAAATGCTATGTTGGCCTTCGTAGCAAGAGGGCTCGAGTACAAGAACAAGGATGTCTTGCTGCAGTTGTACAGGGCCTTGGTGAGACCGCACCTTGAGTGTTGTGTGCAGTTTTGGTCAACTTACCTGAGGAAGGACGTTCTTGCCATGGAGGGAGTGCAGAGAAGATTTACCAGGCTGATACCTGGGATGGCAGGAATGACGTACGAGGAGAGATTGTGTCAATTGGGCTTATACTCACTGGAGTTTAGCAGATTGAGAGGGGATCTCATCGAAACCTATAAAATTCTGTCAGGCCTGGACAGACTAGATGCAGGAAGGATGTTGCCAATAGCGGGGGAGTCCAGAACCAGGGGTCATAGTCTACGATAAGGGGTAAGCCATTTAGAACTGAAATGAGGAGGAATTTCTTCACCCAGAGAGTGGTGAGCCTGTGGAACTCTCTGCCACAGAGGGCGGTGGAGGCCAGATCATTATATATATTCAAGAAAGAGTTGGATATATTTCTTGAGGCTAAAGGGATCAAGGGATATGGGGAGAAGGCAGGGACACGGTACTGAATTTGGATGATCAGCCATGATCTCATTGAATGGCGGAGCAGGCACAAAGGGCCGAATGGCCTACTCCTGCTCCTATCTTCTATGTTTCTATGTTTCTATATCCACCCACACTAATCCCGCTCTCCTGCTCACTCCTCATATCCTTTAATTTCCCACATAGTCTAATCCCACTCTCCTGCTCACTCCTCATACACTATAATATCCACCCAGTCTAATCCCACTCTCCTGCTCACTCCCCATAACCTTTAATATCCCACCCAGTCTAATCCCACTCTCCTGCTCACTCCCCAAACACTTTAATATCCCACCCAGTCTAATCCCACTCTCCTGCTCACTCCCCATACCCTTTTAATATCCTCCCAGTTTAATCCCACTCTCCTGCTCACTCCACATACCCTTTAATATCCCACCCAATCTAAACCCACTCTCCCGCTCACTCCCCAAACCCTTTCATATCCCACCCAGTCTAATCCCACTCTCCTGCTCACTCCCCATACACTTTAATATCCCACCCAGCCTAATCCCATGTCCCGCTCACTCCCCATACCGTTAACTATCCCACCCAGTCTAATCCCACTCTCCTGCTCACTCCCCATACCATTTAGTATCCCAGCCAGTCGAATCCCACTCTCCTGCTCACTCCCCATACCCTTTAATATCCCACCCAGTGTAATCCCACTCTCCTGCTCACTCCCCATACCCTTTAATATCCCACCCAGTCTAATCCCACTCTCCTGCTCACTCCCCATACACTTTAATATCCCACCCAGTCTAATCCCACTCTCCTGCTCACTCCCCATACCCTTTCATATCCCACCCGGTCTAATCCCACTCTCCTGCTCATTCCCCATACCCTTCAATATCCCACCCAGTCTAATCCCACTCTCCTGCTCATTCCCCATACCCTTTAATATCCCACCCGGTCTAATCCCACTCTCCTACTCACTCCCCATACACTTTAATATCCCACCCGGTCTAATCCCACTCTCCTACTCACTCCCCATACACTTTAATATCCCACCCAGTCTAATCCCACTCTCCTGCTCACTCCCCATACCCTTTAATATCCCACCCAGTCTAATCCCACTCTCCTGCTCACTCCCCATACCCTTTAATATCCCACCCAGTCAAATCCCACGCTCCTGCTCATTCCCCATACCCTTTAATATCCCACCCAGTCTAATCCCACTCTCCTACTCACTCCCCATACACTTTAATATCCCACCCAGTCTAATCCCACTCTCCTGCTCATTCCCCATACCCTTTAATATCCCACCCAGTCTAATCCCACTCTCCTGCTCACTCCCCACACCATTTAATATCCCACCCAGTCTAATCCCACTCTCCTGCTCACTCCCCATACCCTTTAATATCCCACCCAGTGTAATCCCACTCTCCTGCTCACTCCCCATACACTTTAATATCCCACCCGGTCTAATCCCACTCTCCTGCTCACTCCCCATACCCTTTAATATCCCACCCAGTCTAATCCCACTCTCCTGCTCACTCCCCACACCATTTAATATCCCACCCAGTCTAATCCCACTCTCCTGCTCACTCCCCATACCATTTAATATCCCACCCAGTCTAATCCCACTCTCCTGCTCACTCCCCATACCCTTTAATATCCCACCCAGTGTAATCCCACTCTCCTACTCACTCCCCATACACTTTAATATCCCACCCGGTCTAATCCCACTCTCCTGCTCACCCCCCATACCCTTTAATATCCCACCCAGTGTAATCCCACTCTCCTGCTCACTCCCCATACCCTTTAATATCCCACAGTCTAATCCCACTCTCCCGCTCACTCCCCATACCCTTTAATATCCATCCCAGTCTAATCCCACTCTCCCGCTCACTCCACAAAACCTTTAATATCCCACCCAATCTAATCCCACTCTCCTGCTCACTCCTCATGCCCTTCAATATCCCACGCAATCTCATCCCACTCTCCTGCTCACTCACCATACCCTTTAATATCCGACAGTCTAATCCCACTCTCCTACTCACTCCCCATACCATTCAATATCCCTCCTAGGCTAATCCCACACTCCTGCTCACTCCCCATACACTTTAATATCCACCCAGTCTAATCCCACTCTCCTGCTCACTCCCCATACCCTTTAATATCCCACCCAGTGTAATCCCACTCTCCTGCTCACTCCCCATACACTTTAATATCCCACCCAGTCTTATCCCACACTCCTGCTCACTCCCCATAGCCTTCAATACACCACCCAGACTAATCCCACTCTCCTGCTCGCTCCCCATACCCTTTAATATCCACCCAGTCTAATCACACTCTCCTGCTCGCTCCCCATACCCTTTAATATCCACCCAGTCTAATCCCACTCTCCTGCTCCCTCCCCATACCCTTCAATAGACTTGGATAGAGAACTGGTTGGCGGACAGAAAGCAAAGAGTTGGAATAAACGGGTCATTTTCCGAGTGGCAGGCAGTGACTAGTGGGGTACCGCAAGCATCGGTCCTAGGACCCCAGCTGTTCACTATATGTATTAATGATCTGGACGAGGGAATTGGATGTAATATCTCCAAATTTGCAGACAACACAAAGCTGGGTGGGAGGGTATGCTGTGAGGAGGATGTCATGAAACTCCAGTACGATTTGGATAGGTTGGGTGATTGGGCAGAAACATGGCAAATGCACTATAATGTGGATAAATGTGAGGTTATCCACTTTGGTGGCAAAAACAGGAAGGCAGATTATTATTTGAATGGCAATAGATTGGGAGAAGGGGAAGTGCAAAGAGACCTGGGTGTTCTTGTGCACCAGTCGCTGAAGGTAAGCATGCAGGTGCAGCAGGCGGTTAAGAAGGCAAATGCTATGTTGGCCTTCGTAGCAAGAGGGCTCGAGTACAAGAACAAGGATGTCTTGCTGCAGTTGTACAGGGCCTTGGTGAGACCGCACCTTGAGTGTTGTGTGCAGTTTTGGTCAACTTACCTGAGGAAGGACGTTCTTGCCATGGAGGGAATGCAGAGAAGATTTACCAGGCTGATACCTGGGATGGCAGGAATGACGTACCAGGAGAGATTGTGTCAATTGGGCTTATACTCACTGGAGTTTAGCAGATTGAGAGGGGATCTCATCGAAACCTATAAAATTCTGTCAGGCCTGGACAGACTAGATGCAGGAAGGATGTTGCCAATAGCGGGGGAGTCCAGAACCAGGGGTCATAGTCTACGATAAGGGGTAAGCCATTTAGAACTGAAATGAGGAGGAATTTCTTCACCCAGAGAGTGGTGAACCTGTGGAACTCTCTGCCACAGAGGGTGGTGGAGGCCAGATCATTATATATATTCAAGAAAGAGTTGGATATATTTCTTGAGGCTAAAGGGATCAAGGGATATGGGGAGAAGGCAGGGACACGGTACTGAATTTGGATGATCAGCCATGATCTCATTGAATGGCGGAGCAGGCACAAAGGGCCGAATGGCCTACTCCTGCTCCTATCTTCTATGTTTCTATGTTTCTATATTCACCCACACTAATCCCGCTCTCCTGCTCACTCCTCATATCCTTTAATTTCCCACATAGTCTAATCCCACTCTCCTGCTCACTCCTCATACACTATAATATCCACCCAGTCTAATCCCACTCTCCTGCTCACTCCCCATAACCTTTAACATCCCACCCAGTCTAATCCCACTCTCCTGCTCACTCCCCAAACACTTTAATATCCCACCCAGTCTAATCCCACTCTCCTGCTCACACCCCATACCCTTTTAATATCCCACCCATTCTAATCCCACTCTCCTGCTCACTCCCCATACACTTTAATATCCCACCCAGTCTAATCCCACTCTCCTGCTCACTCCCCAAACCCTTTAATATCCCACCCATTCTAATCCCACTCTCCTGCTCACTCCCCATACACTTTAATATCCCACCCAGTCTAATCCCACTCTCCTGCTCACTCCCCAAACCCTTTAATATCCCACCCAGTCTAATCCAACTCTCCTGCTCACTCCCCATACCCTTTAATATCCCACCCATTCTAATCCCACTCTCCTGCTCACTCCCCATACACTTTAATATCCCACCCAGTCTAATCCCACTCTCCTGCTCACTCCCCAAACCCTTTAATATCCCACCCAGTCTAATCCAACTCTCCTGCTCACTCCCCATACCCTTTAATATCCCACCCAGTCTAATCCCACTGTCTCGCTCACTCCCCATACCCTTTAATATCCCACCCAGTCTAATCCTACTCTCCTGCTCACTCCCCATACCCTTTAATATCTCACCCAGTCTAATCCAACTCTCCTGCTCACTCCCCATACCCTTTAATATCCCACCCAGTCTAATCCCACTGTCCCGCTCACTCCCCATACCGTTTAGTATCCCACCCAGTCTAATCCCACTCTCCTGCTCACTCCCCATACACTTTAATATCCCACCCGGTCTAATCCCACTCTCCTGCTCATTCCCCATACCCTTTAATATCCCACCCAGTCTAATCCCACTCTCCTGCTCACTCCCCACACCATTTAATATCCCACCCAGCCTAATCCCACTCTCCTGCTCATTCCCCATACCCTTTAATATCCCACCCAGTCTAATCCCACTCTCCTGCTCACTCCCCATACCCTTTAATATCCCACCCAGTGTAATCCCACTCTCCTGCTCACTCCCCATACACTTTAATATCCCACCCGGTCTAATCCCACTCTCCTGCTCACTCCCCATACCCTTTAATATCCCACCCAGTCTAATCCCACTCTCCTGCTCACTCCCCACACCATTTAATATCCCACCCAGTCTAATCCCACTCTCCTGCTCACTCCCCATACCCTTTAATATCCCACCCAGTGTAATCCCACTCTCCTGCTCATTCCCCATACCCTTTAATATCCCACCCAGTCTAATCCCACTCTCCTACTCACTCCCCATACACTTTAATATCCCACCCAGTCTAATCCCACTCTCCTGCTCATTCCCCATACCCTTTAATATCCCACCCAGTCTAATCCCACTCTCCTGCTCACTCCCCACACCATTTAATATCCCACCCAGTCTAATCCCACTCTCCTGCTCACTCCCCATACCCTTTAATATCCCACCCAGTGTAATCCCACTCTCCTGCTCACTCCCCATACACTTTAATATCCCACCCGGTCTAATCCCACTCTCCTGCTCACTCCCCATACCCTTTAATATCCCACCCAGTCTAATCCCACTCTCCTGCTCACTCCCCACACCATTTAATATCCCACCCAGTCTAATCCCACTCTCCTGCTCACTCCCCATACCATTTAATATCCCACCCAGTCTAATCCCACTCTCCTGCTCACTCCCCATACCCTTTAATATCCCACCCAGTGTAATCCCACTCTCCTACTCACTCCCCATACACTTTAATATCCCACCCGGTCTAATCCCACTCTCCTGCTCACCCCCCATACCCTTTAATATCCCACCCAGTGTAATCCCACTCTCCTGCTCACTCCCCATACCCTTTAATATCCCACAGTCTAATCCCACTCTCCCGCTCACTCCCCATACCCTTTAATATCCATCCCAGTCTAATCCCACTCTCCTGCTCACTCCCCATACCCTTTAATATCCCATCCAGTCTAATCCCACTCTCCCGCTCACTCCACAAAACCTTTAATATCCCACCCAATCTAATCCCACTCTCCTGCTCACTCCTCATGCCCTTCAATATCCCACGCAATCTCATCCCACTCTCCTGCTCACTCACCATACCCTTTAATATCCGACAGTCTAATCCCACTCTGCTACTCACTCCCCATACCATTCAATATCCCTCCTAGGCTAATCCCACACTCCTGCTCACTCCCCATTCACTTTAATATCCACCCAGTCTAATCCCACTCTCCTGCTCACTCCCCATACCCTTTAATATCCCACCCAGTGTAATCCCACTCTCCTGCTCACTCCCCATACACTTTAATATCCCACCCAGTCTTATCCCACACTCCTGCTCACTCCCCATAGCCTTCAATATACCACCCAGACTAATCCCACTCTCCTGCTCGCTCCCCATACCCTTTAATATCCACCCAGTCTAATCACACTCTCCTGCTCGCTCCCCATACCCTTTAATATCCACCCAGTCTAATCCCACTCTCCTGCTCCCTCCCCATACCCTTCAATAGACTTGGATAGAGAACTGGTTGGCGGACAGAAAGCAAAGAGTTGGAATAAACGGGTCATTTTCCGAGTGGCAGGCAGTGACTAGTGGGGTACCGCAAGCATCGGTCCTAGGACCCCAGCTGTTCACTATATGTATTAATGATCTGGACGAGGGAATTGGATGTAATATCTCCAAATTTGCAGACAACACAAAGCTGGGTGGGAGGGTATGCTGTGAGGAGGATGTCATGAAACTCCAGTACGATTTGGATAGGTTGGGTGATTGGGCAGAAACATGGCAAATGCACTATAATGTGGATAAATGTGAGGTTATCCACTTTGGTGGCAAAAACAGTAAGGCAGATTATTATTTGAATGGCAATAGATTGGGAGAAGGGGAAGTGCAAAGAGACCTGGGTGTTCTTGTGCACCAGTCGCTGAAGGTAAGCATGCAGGTGCAGCAGGCGGTTAAGAAGGCAAATGCTATGTTGGCCTTCGTAGCAAGAGGGCTCGAGTACAAGAACAAGGATGTCTTGCTACAGTTGTACAGGGCCTTGGTGAGACCGCACCTTGAGTGTTGTGTGCAGTTTTGGTCAACTTACCTGAGGAAGGACGTTCTTGCCATGGAGGGAGTGCAGAGAAGATTTACCAGGCTGATACCTGGGATGGCAGGAATGACGTACCAGGAGAGATTGTGTCAACTGGGCTTATACTCACTGGAGTTTAGCAGATTGAGAGGGGATCTCATCGAAACCTATAAAATTCTGTCAGGCCTGGACAGACTAGATGCAGGAAGGATGTTGCCAATAGCGGGGGAGTCCAGAACCAGGGGTCATAGTCTACGATAAGGGGTAAGCCATTTAGAACTGAAATGAGGAGGAATTTCTTCACCCAGAGAGTGGTGAACCTGTGGAACTCTCTGCCACAGAGGGCGGTGGAGGCCAGATCATTATATATATTCAAGAAAGAGTTGGATATATTTCTTGAGGCTAAAGGGATCAAGGGATATGGGGAGAAGGCAGGGACACGGTACTGAATTTGGATGATCAGCCATGATCTCATTGAATGGCGGAGCAGGCACAAAGGGCCGAATGTCCTACTCCTGCTCCTATCTTCTATGTTTCTATGTTTCTATATCCACCCACACTAATCCCGCTCTCCTGCTCACTCCTCATATCCTTTAATTTCCCACATAGTCTAATCCCACTCTCCTGCTCACTCCTCATACACTATAATATCCACCCAGTCTAATCCCACTCTCCTGCTCACTCCCCATACCCTTTAATATCCCACCCAGTCTAATCCAACTCTCCTGCTCACTCCCCATACACTTTAATATCCCACCCAGTCTAATCCCACTCTCCTGCTCACTCCCCATCCCCTTTTAATATCCTCCCAGTTTAATCCCACTCTCCTGCTCACTCCACATACCCTTTAATATCCCACCCAATCTAAACCCACTCTCCCGCTCACTCCCCATACCCTTTCATATCCCACCCAGTCTAATCCCACTCTCCTGCTCACTCCCCATACACTTTAATATCCCACCCAGCCTAATCCCATGTCCCGCTCACTCCCCATACCGTTAACTATCCCACCCAGTCTAATCCCACTCTCCTGCTCACTTCCCATACCATTTAGTATCCCAGCCAGTCTAATCCCACTCTCCTGCTCACTCCCCATACCCTTTAATATCCCACCCAGTGTAATCCCACTCTCCTGCTCACTCCCCATACCCTTTAATATCCCACCCAGTCTAATCCCACTCTCCTGCTCACTCCCCATACACTTTAATATCCCACCCAGTCTAATCCCACTCTCCTGCTCACTCCCCATACCCTTTAATATCCCACCCGGTCTAATCCCACTCTCCTGCTCATTCCCCATACCCTTCAATATCCCACCCAGTCTAATCCCACTCTCCTGCTCATTCCCCATACCCTTTAATATCCCACCCGGTCTAATCCCACTCTCCTACTCACTCCCCATACACTTTAATATCCCACCCGGTCTAATCCCACTCTCCTACTCACTCCCCATACACTTTAATATCCCACCCAGTCTAATCCCACTCTCCTGCTCACTCCCCATACCCTTTAATATCCCACCCAGTCTAATCCCACTCTCCTACTCACTCCCCATACACTTTAATATTCCACCCAGTCTAATCCCACTCTCCTGCTCATTCCCCATACCCTTTAATATCCCACCCAGTCTAATCCCACTCTCCTGCTCACTCCCCACACCATTTAATATCCCACCCAGTGTAATCCCACTCTCCTGCTCACTCCCCATACACTTTAATATCCCACCCAGTCTTATCCCACACTCCTGCTCACTCCCCATAGCCTTCAATACACCACCCAGACTAATCCCACTCTCCTGCTCGCTCCCCATAGCCTTTAATATCCACCCAGTCTAATCACACTCTCCTGCTCGCTCCCCATACCCTTTAATATCCACCCAGTCTAATCCCACTCTCCTGCTCCCTCCCCATACCCTTCAATAGACTTGGATAGAGAACTGGTTGGCGGACAGAAAGCAAAGAGTTGGAATAAACGGGTCATTTTCCGAGTGGCAGGCAGTGACTAGTGGGGTACCGCAAGCATCGGTCCTAGGACCCCAGCTGTTCACTATATGTATTAATGATCTGGACGAGGGAATTGGATGTAATATCTCCAAATTTGCAGACAACACAAAGCTGGGTGGGAGGGTATGCTGTGAGGAGGATGTCATGAAACTCCAGTACGATTTGGATAGGTTGGGTGATTGGGCAGAAACATGGCAAATGCACTATAATGTGGATAAATGTGAGGTTATCCACTTTGGTGGCAAAAACAGGAAGGCAGATTATTATTTGAATGGCAATAGATTGGGAGAAGGGGAAGTGCAAAGAGACCTGGGTGTTCTTGTGCACCAGTCGCTGAAGGTAAGCATGCAGGTGCAGCAGGCGGTTAAGAAGGCAAATGCTATGTTGGCCTTCGTAGCAAGAGGGCTCGAGTACAAGAACAAGGATGTCTTGCTGCAGTTGTACAGGGCCTTGGTGAGACCGCACCTTGAGTGTTGTGTGCAGTTTTGGTCAACTTACCTGAGGAAGGACGTTCTTGCCATGGAGGGAGTGCAGAGAAGATTTACCAGGCTGATACCTGGGATGGCAGGAATGACGTACCAGGAGAGATTGTGTCAACTGGGCTTATACTCACTGGAGTTTAGCAGATTGAGAGGGGATCTCATCGAAACCTATAAAATTCTGTCAGGCCTGGACAGACTAGATGCAGGAAGGATGTTGCCAATAGCGGGGGAGTCCAGAACCAGGGGTCATAGTCTACGATAAGGGGTAAGCCATTTAGAACTGAAATGAGGAGGAATTTCTTCACCCAGAGAGTGGTGAACCTGTGGAACTCTCTGCCACAGAGGGCGGTGGAGGCCAGATCATTATATATATTCAAGAAAGAGTTGGATATATTTCTTGAGGCTAAAGGGATCAAGGGATATGGGGAGAAGGCAGGGACACGGTACTGAATTTGGATGATCAGCCATGATCTCATTGAATGGCGGAGCAGGCACAAAGGGCCGAATGTCCTACTCCTGCTCCTATCTTCTATGTTTCTATGTTTCTATATCCACCCACACTAATCCCGCTCTCCTGCTCACTCCTCATATCCTTTAATTTCCCACATAGTCTAATCCCACTCTCCTGCTCACTCCTCATACACTATAATATCCATCCAGTCTAATCCCACTCTCCTGCTCACTCCCCATACCCTTTAATATCCCACCCAGTCTAATCCAACTCTCCTGCTCACTCCCCATACACTTTAATATCCCACCCAGTCTAATCCCACTCTCCTGCTCACTCCCCATCCCCTTTTAATATCCTCCCAGTTTAATCCCACTCTCCTGCTCACTCCACATACCCTTTAATATCCCACCCAATCTAAACCCACTCTCCCGCTCACTCCCCATACCCTTTCATATCCCACCCAGTCTAATCCCACTCTCCTGCTCACTCCCCATACACTTTAATATCCCACCCAGCCTAATCCCATGTCCCGCTCACTCCCCATACCGTTAACTATCCCACCCAGTCTAATCCCACTCTCCTGCTCACTTCCCATACCATTTAGTATCCCAGCCAGTCTAATCCCACTCTCCTGCTCACTCCCCATACCCTTTAATATCCCACCCAGTGTAATCCCACTCTCCTGCTCACTCCCCATACCCTTTAATATCCCACCCAGTCTAATCCCACTCTCCTGCTCACTCCCCATACACTTTAATATCCCACCCAGTCTAATCCCACTCTCCTGCTCACTCCCCATACCCTTTAATATCCCACCCGGTCTAATCCCACTCTCCTGCTCATTCCCCATACCCTTCAATATCCCACCCAGTCTAATCCCACTCTCCTGCTCATTCCCCATACCCTTTAATATCCCACCCGGTCTAATCCCACTCTCCTACTCACTCCCCATACACTTTAATATCCCACCCGGTCTAATCCCACTCTCCTACTCACTCCCCATACACTTTAATATCCCACCCAGTCTAATCCCACTCTCCTGCTCACTCCCCATACCCTTTAATATCCCACCCAGTCTAATCCCACTCTCCTACTCACTCCCCATACACTTTAATATTCCACCCAGTCTAATCCCACTCTCCTGCTCATTCCCCATACCCTTTAATATCCCACCCAGTCTAATCCCACTCTCCTGCTCACTCCCCACACCATTTAATATCCCACCCAGTGTAATCCCACTCTCCTGCTCACTCCCCATACACTTTAATATCCCACCCAGTCTTATCCCACACTCCTGCTCACTCCCCATAGCCTTCAATATACCACCCAGACTAATCCCACTCTCCTGCTCGCTCCCCATAGCCTTTAATATCCACCCAGTCTAATCACACTCTCCTGCTCGCTCCCCATACCCTTTAATATCCACCCAGTCTAATCCCACTCTCCTGCTCCCTCCCCATACCCTTCAATAGACTTGGATAGAGAACTGGTTGGCGGACAGAAAGCAAAGAGTTGGAATAAACGGGTCATTTTCCGAGTGGCAGGCAGTGACTAGTGGGGTACCGCAAGCATCGGTCCTAGGACCCCAGCTGTTCACTATATGTATTAATGATCTGGACGAGGGAATTGGATGTAATATCTCCAAATTTGCAGACAACACAAAGCTGGGTGGGAGGGTATGCTGTGAGGAGGATGTCATGAAACTCCAGTACGATTTGGATAGGTTGGGTGATTGGGCAGAAACATGGCAAATGCACTATAATGTGGATAAATGTGAGGTTATCCACTTTGGTGGCAAAAACAGGAAGGCAGATTATTATTTGAATGGCAATAGATTGGGAGAAGGGGAAGTGCAAAGAGACCTGGGTGTTCTTGTGCACCAGTCGCTGAAGGTAAGCATGCAGGTGCAGCAGGCGGTTAAGAAGGCAAATGCTATGTTGGCCTTCGTAGCAAGAGGGCTCGAGTACAAGAACAAGGATGTCTTGCTGCAGTTGTACAGGGCCTTGGTGAGACCGCACCTTGAGTGTTGTGTGCAGTTTTGGTCAACTTACCTGAGGAAGGACGTTCTTGCCATGGAGGGAATGCAGAGAAGATTTACCAGGCTGATACCTGGGATGGCAGGAATGACGTACGAGGAGAGATTGTGTCAATTGGGCTTATACTCACTGGAGTTTAGCAGATTGAGAGGGGATCTCATCGAAACCTATAAAATTCTGTCAGGCCTGGACAGACTAGATGCAGGAAGGATGTTGCCAATAGCGGGGGAGTCCAGAACCAGGGGTCATAGTCTACGATAAGGGGTAAGCCATTTAGAACTGAAATGAGGAGGAATTTCTTCACCCAGAGAGTGGTGAACCTGTGGAACTCTCTGCCACAGAGGGCGGTGGAGGCCAGATCATTATATATATTCAAGAAAGAGTTGGATATATTTCTTGAGGCTAAAGGGATCAAGGGATATGGGGAGAAGGCAGGGACACGGTACTGAATTTGGATGATCAGCCATGATCTCATTGAATGGCGGAGCAGGCACAAAGGGCCGAATGGCCTACTCCTGCTCCTATCTTCTATGTTTCTATGTTTCTATATCCACCCACACTAATCCCGCTCTCCTGCTCACTCCTCATATCCTTTAATTTCCCACATAGTCTAATCCCACTCTCCTGCTCACTCCTCATACACTATAATATCCACCCAGTCTAATCCCACTCTCCTGCTCACTCCTCATACCCTTTAATATCCCACCCAGTCTAATCCCACTGTCCCGCTCACTCCCCATACCCTTTAATATCCCACCCAGTCTAATCCTACTCTCCTGCTCACTCCCCATACCCTTTAATATCCCACACAGTCTAATCCCACTGTCCCGCTCACTCCCCATACCGTTTAGTATCCCACCCAGTCTAATCCCACTCTCCTGCTCACTCCCCATACACTTTAATATCCCACCCGGTCTAATCCCACTCTCCTGCTCATTCCCCATCCCCTTTAATATCCCACCCAGTCTAATCCCACTCTCCTGCTCACTCCCCATACCCTTTAATATCCCACCCAGTGTAATCCCACTCTCCTGCTCACTCCCCATACACTTTAATATCCCACCCGGTCTAATCCCACTCTCCTGCTCACTCCCCATACCCTTTAATATCCCACCCAGTCTAATCCCACTCTCCTGCTCACTCCCCACACCATTTAATATCCCACCCAGTCTAATCCCACTCTCCTGCTCACTCCCCATACCCTTTAATATCCCACCCAGTGTAATCCCACTCTCCTGCTCACTCCCCTTACACTTTAATATCCCACCCGGTCTAATCCCACTCTCCTGCTCACTCCCCATACCATTTAATATCCCACCCAGTGTAATCCCACTCTCCTGCTCACTCCCCATACACTTTAATATCCCACCCGGTCTAATCCCACTCTTCTGCTCACTCCCCACACCATTTAACATCCCACCCAGTCTAATCCCACTCTCCTGCTCACTCCCCATACACTTTAATATCCCACCCAGTCTAATCCCACTCTCCTGCTCACTCCCCATACCCTTTAATATCCCACCCAGTCTAATCCCACTCTCCTGCTCACTCCCCATACACTTTAATATCCCACCCGGTCTAATCCCACTCTCCTGCTCACTCCCCATACCCTTTAATATCCCACCCAGTCTAATCCCACTCTCCTGCTCACTCCCCACACCATTTAATATCCCACCCAGTCTAATCCCACTCTCCTGCTCACTCCCCACACCATTTAATATCCCACCCAGTCTAATCCCACTCTCCTGCTCACTCCCCACACCATTTAATATCCCACCCAGTCTAATCCCACTCTCCTGCTCACTCCCCATACCCTTTAATATCCCACAGTCTAATCCCACTCTCCTACTCACTCCCCATACCATTCAATATCCCTCCTAGGCTAATCCCACACTCCTGCTCACTCCCCATACACTTTAATATCCACCCAGTCTAATCCCACTCTCCTGCTCACTCCCCATACCCTTTAATATCCCACCCAGTGTAATCCCACTCTCCTGCTCACTCCCCATACACTTTAATATCCCACCCAGTCTTATCCCACACTCCTGCTCACTCCCCATAGCCTTCGATATACCACCCAGACTAATCCCACTCTCCTGCTCGCTCCCCATACCCTTTAATATCCACCCAGTCTAATCACACTCTCCTGCTCGCTCCCCATACCCTTTAATATCCATCCAGTCTAATCCCACTCTCCTGCTCCCTCCCCATACCCTTCAATAGACTTGGATAGAGAACTGGTTGGCGGACAGAAAGCAAAGAGTTGGAATAAACGGGTCATTTTCCGAGTGGCAGGCAGTGACTAGTGGGGTACCGCAAGCATCGGTCCTAGGACCCCAGCTGTTCACTCTATGTATTAATGATCTGGACGAGGGAATTGGATGTAATATCTCCAAATTTGCAGACAACACAAAGCTGGGTGGGAGGGTATGCTGTGAGGAGGATGTCATGAAACTCCAGTACGATTTGGATAGGTTGGGTGATTGGGCAGAAACATGGCAAATGCACTATAATGTGGATAAATGTGAGGTTATCCACTTTGGTGGCAAAAACAGGAAGGCAGATTATTATTTGAATGGCAATAGATTGGGAGAAGGGGAAGTGCAAAGAGACCTGGGTGTTCTTGTGCACCAGTCGCTGAAGGTAAGCATGCAGGTGCAGCAGGCGGTTAAGAAGGCAAATGCTATGTTGGCCTTCGTAGCAAGAGGGCTCGAGTACAAGAACAAGGATGTCTTGCTGCAGTTGTACAGGGCCTTGGTGAGACCGCACCTTGAGTGTTGTGTGCAGTTTTGGTCAACTTACCTGAGGAAGGACGTTCTTGCCATGGAGGGAATGCAGAGAAGATTTACCAGGCTGATACCTGGGATGGCAGGAATGACGTACGAGGAGAGATTGTGTCAATTGGGCTTATACTCACTGGAGTTTAGCAGATTGAGAGGGGATCTCATCGAAACCTATAAAATTCTGTCAGGCCTGGACAGACTAGATGCAGGAAGGATGTTGCCAATAGCGGGGGTGTCCAGAACCAGGGGTCATAGTCTACGATAAGGGGTAAGCCATTTAGAACTGAAATGAGGAGGAATTTCTTCACCCAGAGAGTGGTGAACCTGTGGAACTCTCTGCCACAGAGGGCGGTGGAGGCCAGATCATTATATATATTCAAGAAAGAGTTGGATATATTTCTTGAGGCTAAAGGGATCAAGGGATATGGGGAGAAGGCAGGGACACGGTACTGAATTTGGATGATCAGCCATGATCTCATTGAATGGCGGAGCAGGCACAAAGGGCCGAATGGCCTACTCCTGCTCCTATCTTCTATGTTTCTATGTTTCTATATCCACCCACACTAATCCCGCTCTCCTGCTCACTCCTCATATCCTTTAATTTCCCACATAGTCTAATCCCACTCTCCTGCTCACTCCTCATACACTATAATATCCACCCAGTCTAATCCCACTCTCCTGCTCACTCCCCATAACCTTTAATATCCCACCCATTCTAATCCCACTCTCCTGCTCACTCCCCAAACACTTTAATATCCCACCCAGTCTAATCCCACTCTCCTGCTCACTCCCCATACACTTTAATATCCCACCCAGTCTAATCCCACTCTCCTACTCACTCCCCAAACCCTTTAATATCCCACCCAGTCTAATCCAACTCTCCTGCTCACTCCTCATACCCTTTAATATCCCACCCAGTCTAATCCCACTGTCCCGCTCACTCCCCATACCCTTTAATATCCCACCCAGTCTAATCCTACTCTCCTGCTCACTCCCCATACCCTTTAATATCCCACACAGTCTAATCCCACTGTCCCGCTCACTCCCCATACCGTTTAGTATCCCACCCAGTCTAATCCCACTCTCCTGCTCACTCCCCATACACTTTAATATCCCACCCGGTCTAATCCCACTCTCCTGCTCATTCCCCATACCCTTTAATATCCCACCCAGTCTAATCCCACTCTGCTGCTCACTCCCCACACCATTTAATATCCCACCCAGTCTAATCCCACTCTCCTGCTCATTCCCCATACCCTTTAATATCCCACCCAGTCTAATCCCACTCTCCTGCTCACTCCCCATACCCTTTAATATCCCACCCAGTGTAATCCCACTCTCCTGCTCACTCCCCATACACTTTAATATCCCACCCGGTCTAATCCCACTCTCCTGCTCACTCCCCATACCCTTTAATATCCCACCCAGTCTAATCCCACTCTCCTGCTCACTCCCCACACCATTTAATATCCCACCCAGTCTAATCCCACTCTCCTGCTCACTCCCCATACCCTTTAATATCCCACCCAGTGTAATCCCACTCTCCTGCTCACTCCCCTTACACTTTAATATCCCACCCGGTCTAATCCCACTCTCCTGCTCACTCCCCATACCATTTAATATCCCACCCAGTGTAATCCCACTCTCCTGCTCACTCCCCATACACTTTAATATCCCACCCGGTCTAATCCCACTCTTCTGCTCACTCCCCACACCATTTAACATCCCACCCAGTCTAATCCCACTCTCCTGCTCACTCCCCATACACTTTAATATCCCACCCAGTCTAATCCCACTCTCCTGCTCACTCCCCATACCCTTTAATATCCCACCCAGTCTAATCCCACTCTCCTGCTCACTCCCCATACACTTTAATATCCCACCCGGTCTAATCCCACTCTCCTGCTCACTCCCCACACCATTTAATATCCCACCCAGTCTAATCCCACTCTCCTGCTCACTCCCCACACCATTTAATATCCCACCCAGTCTAATCCCACTCTCCTGCTCACTCCCCACACCATTTAATATCCCACCCAGTCTAATCCCACTCTCCTGCTCACTCCCCATACCCTTTAATATCCCACAGTCTAATCCCACTCTCCTACTCACTCCCCATACCATTCAATATCCCTCCTAGGCTAATCCCACACTCCTGCTCACTCCCCATACACTTTAATATCCACCCAGTCTAATCCCACTCTCCTGCTCACTCCCCATACCCTTTAATATCCCACCCAGTGTAATCCCACTCTCCTGCTCACTCCCCATACACTTTAATATCCCACCCAGTCTTATCCCACACTCCTGCTCACTCCCCATAGCCTTCGATATACCACCCAGACTAATCCCACTCTCCTGCTCGCTCCCCATACCCTTTAATATCCACCCAGTCTAATCACACTCTCCTGCTCGCTCCCCATACCCTTTAATATCCACCCAGTCTAATCCCACTCTCCTGCTCCCTCCCCATACCCTTCAATAGACTTGGATAGAGAACTGGTTGGCGGACAGAAAGCAAAGAGTTGGAATAAACGGGTCATTTTCCGAGTGGCAGGCAGTGACTAGTGGGGTACCGCAAGCATCGGTCCTAGGACCCCAGCTGTTCACTATATGTATTAATGATCTGGACGAGGGAATTGGATGTAATATCTCCAAATTTGCAGACAACACAAAGCTGGGTGGGAGGGTATGCTGTGAGGAGGATGTCATGAAACTCCAGTACGATTTGGATAGGTTGGGTGATTGGGCAGAAACATGGCAAATGCACTATAATGTGGATAAATGTGAGGTTATCCACTTTGGTGGCAAAAACAGGAAGGCAGATTATTATTTGAATGGCAATAGATTGGGAGAAGGGGAAGTGCAAAGAGACCTGGGTGTTCTTGTGCACCAGTCGCTGAAGGTAAGCATGCAGGTGCAGCAGGCGGTTAAGAAGGCAAATGCTATGTTGGCCTTCGTAGCAAGAGGGCTCGAGTACAAGAACAAGGATGTCTTGCTGCAGTTGTACAGGGCCTTGGTGAGACCGCACCTTGAGTGTTGTGTGCAGTTTTGGTCAACTTACCTGAGGAAGGACGTTCTTGCCATGGAGGGAATGCAGAGAAGATTTACCAGGCTGATACCTGGGATGGCAGGAATGACGTACGAGGAGAGATTGTGTCAATTGGGCTTATACTCACTGGAGTTTAGCAGATTGAGAGGGGATCTCATCGAAACCTATAAAATTCTGTCAGGCCTGGACAGACTAGATGCAGGAAGGATGTTGCCAATAGCGGGGGAGTCCAGAACCAGGGGTCATAGTCTACGATAAGGGGTAAGCCATTTAGAACTGAAATGAGGAGGAATTTCTTCACCCAGAGAGTGGTGAACCTGTGGAACTCTCTGCCACAGAGGGCGGTGGAGGCCAGATCATTATATATATTCAAGAAAGAGTTGGATATATTTCTTGAGGCTAAAGGGATCAAGGGATATGGGGAGAAGGCAGGGACACGGTACTGAATTTGGATGATCAGCCATGATCTCATTGAATGGCGGAGCAGGCACAAAGGGCCGAATGGCCTACTCCTGCTCCTATCTTCTATGTTTCTATGTTTCTATATCCACCCACACTAATCCCGCTCTCCTGCTCACTCCTCATATCCTTTAATTTCCCACATAGTCTAATCCCACTCTCCTGCTCACTCCTCATACACTATAATATCCACCCAGTCTAATCCCACTCTCCTGCTCACTCCCCATAACCTTTAATATCCCACCCAGTCTAATCCCACTCTCCTGCTCACTCCCCAAACACTTTAATATCCCACCCAGTGTAATCCCACTCTCCTGCTCACACCCCATACCCTTTAATATCCCACCCATTCTAATCCCACTCTCCTGCTCACTCCCCATACACTTTAATATCCCACCCAGTCTAATCCCACTCTCCTGCTCACTCCCCAAACCCTTTAATATCCCACCCAGTCTAATCCAACTCTCCTGCTCACTCCCCATACCCTTTAATATCCCACCCAGTCTAATCCCACTCTCCTGCTCACTCCCCATACCCTTTAATATCCCACCCAGTCTAATCCCACTGTCCCGCTCACTCCCCACACCATTTAATATCCCACCCAGTCTAATCCCACTCTCCTGCTCACTCCCCACACCATTTAATATCCCACCCAGTCTAATCCCACTCTGCTGCTCACTCCCCATACCATTTAATATCCCACCCAGTCTAATCCCACTCTCCTGCTCACACCCCATACCCTTTAATATCCCACCCAGTGTAATCCCACTCTCCTACTCACTCCCCATACACTTTAATATCCCACCCAGTCTAATCCCACTCTCCTGCTCACCCCCCATACCCTTTAATATCCCACCCAGTGTAATCCCACTCTCCTGCTCACTCCCCATACCCTTTAATATCCCACCCAGTGTAATCCCACTCTCCTACTCACTCCCCATACACTTTAATATCCCACCCAGTGTAATCCCACTCTCCTACTCACTCCCCATACACTTTAATATCCCGCCCAGTCTAATCCCACTCTCCTGCTCACTCCCCATACCCTTTAATATCCCACCCGGTCTAATCCCACTCTCCTGCTCACCCCCCATACCCTTTAATATCCCACCCAGTGTAATCCCACTCTCCTGCTCACTCCCCATACCCTTTAATATCCCACAGTCTAATCCCACTCTCCCGCTCACTCCCCATACCCTTTAATATCCATCCCAGTCTAATCCCACTCTCCTGCTCACTCCCCATACCCTTTAATATCCCACCCAGTCTAATCCCACTGTCCTGCTCACTCCCCATACCCTTTAATATCCCACCCAGTCTAATCCCACTCTCCTGCTCACTCCCCATACCCTTTAATATCCCACCCAGTCTAATCCTACTCTCCTGCTCACTCCCCATACCCTTTAATATCCCACACAGTCTAATCCCACTGTCCCGCTCACTCCCCATACCGTTTAGTATCCCACCCAGTCTAATCCCACTCTCCTGCTCACTCCCCATACACTTTAATATCCCACCCGGTCTAATCCCACTCTCCTGCTCATTCCCCATACACTTTAATATCCCACCCAGTCTAATCCCACTCTCCTGCTCACTCCCCACACCATTTAATATCCCACCCAGTCTAATCCCACTCTCCTGCTCATTCCCCATACCCTTTAATATCCCACCCAGTCTAATCCCACTCTCCTGCTCACTCCCCATACCCTTTAATATCCCACCCAGTGTAATCCCACTCTCCTGCTCACTCCCCATACACTTTAATATCCCACCCGGTCTAATCCCACTCTCCTGCTCACTCCCCATACCCTTTAATATCCCACCCAGTCTAATCCCACTCTCCTGCTCACTCCCCACACCATTTAATATCCCACCCAGTCTAATCCCACTCTCCTGCTCACTCCCCATACCCTTTAATATCCCACCCAGTGTAATCCCACTCTCCTGCTCACTCCCCTTACACTTTAATATCCCACCCGGTCTAATCCCACTCTCCTGCTCACTCCCCATACCCTTTAATATCCCACCCAGTGTAATCCCACTCTCCTGCTCACTCCCCATGCACTTTAATATCCCACCCGGTCTAATCCCACTCTCCTGCTCACTCCCCACACCATTTAATATCCCACCCAGTGTAATCCCACTCTCCTGCTCACTCCCCATACACTTTAATATCCCACCCGGTCTAATCCCACTCTCCTGCTCACTCCCCATACCCTTTAATATCCCACCCAGTCTGATCCCACTCTCCTGCTCACTCCCCATACACTTTAATATCCCACCCAGTCTAATACCACTCTCCTGCTCACTCCCCATACCCTTTAATATCCCACCCAGTGTAATCCCACTCTCCTGCTCACTCCCCATACACTTTAATATCCCACCCGGTCTAATCCCACTCTCCTGCTCACTCCCCATACCCTTTAATATCCCACCCAGTCTGATCCCACTCTCCTGCTCACTCCCCATACACTTTAATATCCCACCCAGTCTAATCCCACTCTCCTGCTCACTCCCCATACCCTTTAATATCCCACCCAGTCTAATCCCACTCTCCTGCTCACTCCCCATACACTTTAATATCCCACCCGGTCTAATCCCACTCTCCTGCTCACTCCCCATACCCTTTAATATCCCACCCAGTCTAATCCCACTCTCCTGCTCACTCCCCACACCATTTAATATCCCACCCAGTCTAATCCCACTCTCCTGCTCACTCCCCACACCATTTAATATCCCACCCAGTCTAATCCCACTCTCCTGCTCACTCCCCATACCCTTTAATACCCCACAGTCTAATCCCACTCTCCCGCTCACTCCCCATACCCTTTAATATCCATCCCAGTCTAATCCCACTCTCCTGCTCACTCCCCATACCCTTTAATATCCCATCCAGTCTAATCCCACTCTCCCGCTCACTCCACAAAACCTTTAATATCCCACCCAATCTAATCCCACTCTCCTGCTCACTCCTCATGCCCTTCAATATCCCACGCAATCTCATCCCACTCTCCTGCTCACTCACCATACCCTTTAATATCCGACAGTCTAATCCCACTCTCCTACTCACTCCCCATTCCATTCAATATCCCTCCTAGGCTAATCCCACACTCCTGCTCACTCCCCATACACTTTAATATCCACCCAATCTAATCCTACTCTCCTGCTCACTCTCCATACCCTTTAAGATCCCACCCAATCTCATCCCACTCTCCCGCTCATTCCCCATACCCTTTAATATCCACCCAATCTAATCCCACTCTCCTGCTCACTCTCCATACCCTTTAATATCCCACCCAATCTCATCCCACTCTCCCGCTCACTCCTCATACCCTTTAATATCCCATCCAGTCCAATCCCACTCTCCCGCTCACTCCTCATGCCCTTTAATATCCGACAATCTAATCCCACTCTCCTGCTCCCTCCCCATACCCTTCAATAGACTTGGATAGAGAACTGGTTGGCGGACAGAAAGCAAAGAGTTGGAATAAACGGGTCGTTTTCCGAGTGGCAGGCAGTGACTAGTGGGGTACCGCAAGGATCGGTCCTAGGACCCCAGCTGTTCACTATATATATTAATGATCTGGACGAGGGAATTGGATGTAATATCTCCAAATTTGCAGGCGGCACAAAGCTGGGCGGGAGGGTAAGCTGTGACGAGGATGTCATGAAACTCCAGTACGATTTGGATAGGTTGGGTGATTGGGCAGAAACATGGCAAATGCACTATAATGTGGATAAATGTGAGGTTATCCACTTTGGTGGCAAAAACAGGAAGGCAGATTATTATTTGAATGGCAATAGATTGGGAGAAGGGGAAGTGCAAAGAGACCTGGGTGTTCTTGTGCACCAGTCGCTGAAGTTAAGCATGCAGGTGCAGCAGGCGGTTAAGAAGGCAAATGCTATGTTGGCCTTCGTAGCAAGAGGGTTCGAGTACAGGAACAAGGATGTCTTGCTACAGTTGTACAGGGCCTTGGTGAGACCGCACCTTGAGTATTGTGTGCAGTTTTGGTCAACTTACCTGAGGAAGGACGTTCTTGCCACGGAGGGAGTGCAGAGAAGATTCACCAGGCTGATACCTCGGATGGCAGGAATGACGTACCAGGAGAGATTGTGTCAATTGGGCTTATATTCACTGGAGTTTAGCAGATTGAGAGGGGATCTCATCGAAACCTATAACATTCTGTCAGGTCTGGACAGACTAGATGCAGGAAGGATGTTGCCGATAGCGGGGGAGTCCAGAACCAGGGGTCATAGTCTAAGGATAAGGGGTAAGCCATTTAGAACTGAAATGAGGAGGAATTTCTTCACCCAGAGAGTGGTGAACCTGTGGAACTCTCTGCCACAGAGGGCGGTGGAGGCCAGTTCATTAAATATGTTCAAGAAAGAGTTGGATATATTTCTTGAGGCTAAAGGGATCAAGGGATATGGGGAGAAGGCAGGGACAGGGGCCTAGAAATTCATTGTATCCACTTTTGGGGCGGTAAAGTCGGGCGGCCGCTAAAGTTTGCGCCCGCCGCCAAATCGAGGCCACTTCTCCGATATTCATTAGCTTCGCCCTAAGAGTTTGCTCGAGCGCTAAAACTGGTGCTGGATGCCTCTCTTTGGGCGCTAAGCCGGAGGTGCTGAGCGAGAGCGCCGAGGCCGGGCGCAGCGCAGGTGCGGCCATCTCGTGATTGACAGCAGACACCCTGGCGCCGGCCAGCTCTTAAGGGGGAAGGGTCGACTTGGTCTGCTGCCACGCCCTGGATAGTGGAGCCCTCCAGCTAGGCCTGAACACTGCTGCTGGACCCAAATAGCGCCTGAAGCCATGCAGAAGGCCCGTGAACGAGCGCAGCGCTTCTCAGAGCGTGATCTGAGCGTGCTGGTTCGTGGTGTGGAGAAGAGGCGCCATGTTTTGTACCCGGACAATGGCAGGAAGGCGCCGGTCCGCGTCTACCGGAGAGCCTGGAGGCATGTCGCCAGCAAGCTGTCAGCCAACAGCGAGGTCCCCAGGACCGGTGTCCAATGCCGCAAAAAGTTTAATGACCTCACTCGGATTGTCAGGGTGAGTACCCTTTCCAGTGACCTCCTCGTCCTTGCATGTGCACCTCACATTATGGGCAAAGGGACCTGAAAGCCCTGATGGCCAGCCCTCATCCAGCAGCTATGGGACAGGCATGAACATCAATTGCACATTCTGCACTTAACACACTGGCCAAGCTATTCCACCATGGGAGGCAGTGCACACAAGATCAGGGCGACACACTGGCCAGGCTATTCCACCATGGGAGGCAGTGCACACAAGATCAGGGCGACACACTGGCCAGGCTATTCCACCATGGGAGCAGTGCACACAAGATCAGGGCGACACACTGGCCAGGCTATTCCACCATGGGAGGCAGTGCACACAAGATCAGGGCGACACACTGTACTTAGAGGCCGTCCTTTCTCTTGCAGGCCAAGCTGGCGAATAACAAGAAGAGCCGGACTGCGACCGGGGGAGGACGACCCCATATCCAGCCACTCACCGAGCTGCAACATCGCGTGGAGTGCATCATGGGTGGCCGGGTGATTGGGCCCGTTGCATGTGGAGATGCCGACCCTGTTCTGGGCACCAATGGTAAGGACATCACCTTTTGGACCTCTCTCGTCCCACTTGCGCAGCAGATCTACATCCTTTGCCACTGTCCGACCAATGCGCTGAATGCCACCACTCATGCATCCCTCGCTGATGCCCTCTCCTCACTCTAAAGCTACTCTTGTGCCTTCCTGCTTTCAGATGGTGAGGAGGAGGTCCCTGAACTTGCCAGTGACAGCCCCTCAGAAGAGGAGCAGGAGGAGGAGCAAGAGGAAGGCGGCCCATCAGGGGAACCCTCAGCCGCGGCCACCCAGGCCAATGTAGGGGACATGTCTTCCCTGGAGGGGTGCGTGGCGGAAGTGTCGGAGGGGAGGGGAGCTCATGGGACCTGCGGCCTGCAGAAACGCGGGAGGGGGTGGAAGCTCGGCGGCCTTCTCCCCAGAGGGGGGAAGGGTCGGAGGGGAGTCCAATTGCTGGGCCCAGCGGCGTCCAGCAACGCAGGAAGGGTCGGCCAGCTCGGCGGCCTTCTCCCCAGAGGGAGAGTCCGGCCTCCAGTCCGGAGATGGTCTTCGCCGAGGAGGTGGAACGCCTCGAGGACTTGTCCGCGGACTCGGAGCGCCGGCACACGGAGCTCATGGGGGTAGTGGCACGGTTGCCTGAGGCCATCGAGTCCCTCTCTCGGAGTGTGACCGGGTTCGGGCCCTCAGAGGCCACCAGTCGGGCGGAATTCCGGGCAGATCAGGCAGCGAGTCGGGCGGAATTCGGGGCAGCTCTGGCAGCGACTGGCCAGGTGATCAGTGGTGCCGTTCAGTCACTGGCTGCTCTGATGCGGTCACTGAACAGGTCAACACGGGCACTCACTGCTGCCACACTCGCTGTGTCAGCCAGGCATCGCCAGGGCACCCGGTGCGCTGCAGCAGCACAGCGGTCTGTCCCTCGGCAGATTGGTGCGCATGCTGCAGTGCTGGCCCGGGCGAGTGCCAGTGTCTCAGGCGACCAGCGAGCGCCTGCCATCTGCCAGCTTGGCCCCATTCCTCCAGCCGCCACTGCCACTCCCCCAGTGGAGCTGCCAGGAGCTGCTGCAGCGACTGATGCTGGCCAGCCACAGCTGCAGCATTCAACAGCCGCCCGCTCGACGGCCAGACCTCGACTAGGCCGACCCCCAAGGGCATCTGCCGTCACGACATGTGCCCCTCTGGAGCCTGCCCCCAGCCTTGCAGCAGCCAATGGCCTTACTTTGAGGAGGAGCAGCAGGGCGGGAAGGGGCCACACAAAGATGGCCAAGGCATCGCCCTAGCGGCCCAAAAAGTCGAATGTGTGGCCAGTTGTGTTTGTTTTTTGAGGCCGAGAATTGGATGTTTGTCTTTTGAAGGCCGAGGATGTGATGTTTGTTTTTTAAAGGCCGAGGATGACGGCCATTTTAGTTGCACTGTTTTGTTAAACCTCTCCAGGTTGTGGGAGCGAGTAATGTGTTTGAGTGTTTTTTGGGGGTTTCGTATGTTTTTGGTTTTCATGTGGGAAGGGCCCTGAGTTTGTACAATAAAGCATTTTATTTCTTAACATTGTCCATGTTTGATCTTTGAAGTGTTTGTTGCCTTAACCGGCTGAGGGCTTGCGGAGCGGCTGCAATCATGTTCTTTCATTGGCACAAGCCATTCCCTGACAGGGGGCCTAGAAGTGACGTTCAATAAGCCGCCGACGGGCGGCCCTTGGACCTTGTGCCTCCCTCCTGGGCTGGTACTCCTCGTCCTCCTCCTCCTCATGCTCCTCCTGCTCCTCCTCCTGAGGCGGTGGTCCAACGTGAGGTGGCAGTGCCTGAGTCCTGCGGATAGACAGGTTGTGCAGCATGCAGCAAACGATGACGAATTGGGAGACTCGCTCCTGCAAATACTGGAGGGCTCCCCCGGAGCGATCGAGACAGCGGAACCGTTGCTTGAGGACGCCGATTGTTTGTTCTATGATGTTCCTAGTCGCTTGATGGCTCTCGTTGTATGCCTCTTCAGCAGGGGTCGTGGGCGCGCGGAGCGGGGTCATGAGCCAGGTACACAAAGGATAGCCTTTGTCCCCGATAAGCCATCCTCTTGGGGGAGGCTGTGCCTGGAACATGTCAGCCACAGTTGTCTGTCGCAGGATAAAGGCATCGTGGCTGCTGCCTGGAAAGCGGGCATTGACAGCTAGGATGCGCTGCCTGTGGTCACACACCAGCTGTACGTTGAGGGAATGGTAGCCCTTCCGGTTGCGGTAATCCTCGGCATGCTCCAGAGGTGCCCGCAAAGCCACATGCGTGCAGTCAATGGCGCCCTGCACCATGGGGAAGCCCGCTATTCTTGCAAATCCCACTGCACGCTGCTGCTGCTTGTCCAGGGTCATGGGGAAGGAGATGAATTGATGTCTCCTTGTGAAAAGGGCTTCGGTCACCTGGCGGATGCAGCAATGCACGGCGAACTGGGAGATGTTAGCGATGTCCCCAGCAGCGGATTGGAAGGAGCCGGAGGCATAGAAGTTGAGAGCCACCGTCACCTTCACTGCCACCGACAGAGAAGTCCTGCGCATCAGCTGTGGCTGCAGATCTCTGTGAAGCAGCTGGCAGATGTCTGCAACCACCTCCCTTCTGAATCGCAGCCTCCTAACACACATCGCGGCAGACATGGTCAGATAGGAGGACTGCTGGCGGTATACCCTGGGTGGGTAAGGCCTCAGTTGGCGACGCCTGTTGCCCCCTCTGCGTCTAGCCAGGGCTGCCACTCTCCCACAACGTCTGTAAGCCCTTCTGGCATAAGGCTGAAAGTCAGCGTTGGCACCCAATGCAGCCCCCATTATATGCTGGCAAACACTGAGCTCTGAATGAAGGCTAAGATAATTGGTAAGCTCTGGCCTGAGCCAAAAATACCTGTCCTAGTGTTGGTCCAAACCAGTAAGCTCTCCTCCTTGGTCTCTCTCCAAAAAACCGTTGCACAAGAGTGAATGCTGCAAAATGGCTGGCCTTTATAGTGCAGGGTAAGTGCCCTTTAATTAGCGCTCCCTGCGGCCCGCCTCGGCTGTGTACCGTTCCACTTCACAGTCATTATGGCCGCCCGGCGCACAATGGGCCGGCGCGAGTGAAGTTCCGGTTCGGGGCGCACAAAGGGCGTTGCACGAGGAAATGACGCCATAATCTGCGCGCGCAGTAGGGCGCGCGCTAAGACTTTGCGCCGGCGCTAAATGTGCACTGAAGTTGGGGCGAGGCGCAGATCGCGCTGCGCCCGGGCGCTAAGCGCCTAGCGCTCGAGATCGACTCCTCCTAAGGCGCTAATGGCTGGCGCGCCCAACTGAATTTCTAGGCCAGGGTACTGAATTTGGATGATCAGCCATGATCTCATTGAATGGCGGAGCAGGCTCAAAGGGCCGAATGGCCTACTCCTGCTCCTATCTTCTATGTTTCTATGTTTCTATATCCCACCCAGTCTAATCCCACTCTCCCGCTCACTCCCCATACACTTTAATATCCCACCCAGTCTAATCCCACTCTCCTGCTCACTCCCCATACCCTTTAATATCCCACCCAGTCTAATCCCACTCTCCTGCTCACTCCCCATACCCTTTAATATCCCACCCAGTCTAATCCCGCTCTCCTGCTCACTCCCTATACCCTTTAATATCCTCCCAGTCTAATCCCACTCTCCTGCTCACTCCACATGCCCTTTAATATCCCACCCAGTCTAAACCGACTCTCCCGCTCGCTCCCCATACCCTTTAATATCCCACCCAGTCTAATCCCACTCTCCTGCACACTCCCCATACCCTTTAATATCCCACCCAGCCTAATCCCATGTCCCGCTCACTCCCCATACCGTTAGTATCCCACCCAGTCTAATCCCACTCTCCTGCTCACTCCCCATACATTTTAACATCCCACCCAGTCTAATCCCACTCTCCTGCTCACTCCCCACACCATTTAATATCCCACCCAGTCTAATCCCACTCTCCTGCTCACTCCCCATACCCTTTAATATCCCACCCAGTGTAATCCCACTCTCCTGCTCACTCCCCATACCCTTTAATATCCCACCCAGTCTAATCCCACTCTCCTGCTCACTCCCCATACACTTTAATATCCCACCCAGTCTAATCCCACTCTCCTGCTCACTCCCCATACACTTTAATCTCCCACCCAGTCTAATCCCACTCTCCTGCTCACTCCCCACACCATTTAATATCCCACCCAGTCTAATCCCACTCTCCTGCTCACTCCCCATACCCTTTAATATCCCACCCAGTGTAATCCCACTCTCCTGCTCACTCCCCATACCCTTTAATATCCCACAGTCTAATCCCACTCTCCCGCTCACTCCCCATACCCTTTAGTATCCCATCCAGTCTAATCCCACTCTCCCGCTCACTCCCCATACCCTTTAATATCCATCCCAGTCTAATCCCACTCTCCCGCTCACTTCCCATACCCTTTAATATCCCATCCAGTCTAATCCCACTCTCCCGCTCACTCCACAAAACCTTTAATATCCCACCCAATCTAATCCCACTCTCCTGCTCACTCCTCATGCCCTTTAATATCCCACGCAATCTCATCCCACTCTCCTACTCACTCCCCATACCATTCAATATCCCACGTAGGCTAATCCCACACTCCTGCTCACTCCCCATACACTTTAATATCCACCCAATCTAATCCCACTCTCCTGCTCACTCTCCATACCCTTTAATATCCCACCCAATCTCATCCCACTCTCCCGCTCACTCCCCATACCCTTTAATATCCGCCCAATCTAATCCCACTCTCCTGCTCACTCTCCATACCCTTTAATATCCCACCCAATCTCATCCCACTCTCCTGCTCCCTCCCCATACCTTCAATAGACTTGGATAGAGAACTGGTTGGCGGACAGAAAGCAAAGAGTTGGAATAAACGGGTCATTTTCCGAGTGGCAGGCAGTGACTAGTGGGGTACCGCAAGCATCGGTCCTAGGACCCCAGCTGTTCACTATATATATTAATGATCTGGACGAGGGAATTGCATGTAATATCTTCAAATTTGCAGACGACACAAAGCTGGGTGGGAGGGTATGCTGTGAGGAGGATGTCATGAAACTCCAGTACGATTTGGATAGGTTGGGTGATTGGGCAGAAACATGGCAAATGCACTATAATGTGGATAAATGTGAGGTTATCCACTTTGGTGGCAAAAACAGGAAGGCAGATTATTATTTGAATGGCAATAGATTGGGAGAAGGGGAAGTGCAAAGAGACCTGGGTGTTCTTGTGCACCAGTCGCTGAAGTTAAGCATGCAGGTGCAGCAGGCGGTTAAGAAGGCAAATGGTATGTTGGCCTTCGCAGCAAGAGGGTTCGAGTACAAGAACAAGGATGTCTTGCTGCAGTTGTACAGGGCCTTGGTGAGACCACACCTTGAGTATTGTGTGCAGTTTTGGTCAACTTACCTGAGGAAGGACGTTCTTGCCATGGAGGGAGTGCAGAGAAGATTTACCAGGCTTGTTAAGTCTGTGCGTTATATTGCGAATTACTACACAGACCACAAGAGTAAACTTTAACAGGTCTTTACTGGTTGAAGGTCAGGGCGGATCTGCCCAATAAATCATTGCACAGCACTTATATACCGGTGTGGTCACCACCGGTATTACAGTATACAGCAGCCAAGATAAAGTAGTGCAACCCTTAAAATAGTTCTCTTAAAGGTGGAACGGTTACATACACTACAATCCTCCCTTTTTAGGTTAACAGTAATTCTTCCCATTAAACATAACATCATAACATATATACACAACTTAATGTAAAAACAGTTCACAGATTCAGTCTCTCTGGAGGCTTCCTGGCTCGGTCCGGATAACGCCTCGGTGGCGTAGTAGTTTTCGGTGGTGTAGTAGGTTCTTTTGGCAAGGTCGATTCGGCTTGAATGTCAGTGTCGGGTTCATCTGGTTCCAGTATCACCGGATCGGAGGTAGATACTATGGGTATCTCTGCTTCATCATTAGGCGTATAGAGTTGTGGTGTAGGTTGTCCCTTTTCGGATGACGCTATGATCTGGTCAGCATGGTGCCTTATTATGCTTTCACCAATGTCCACGGTATACATCAGCGGTCCTAGTCGTTTGCAAATAGTTCCAGGCTGCCATTTCTCGGTACGGTAGTTCCGGGCTAAAACTTGTTGACCTATCTGGAAGGTTCTAGTTGGCCTTTCATTCATGCCTTGAAATTGCCGGTTCTCTACGTCCCTTCTGATGTTTGGCTTGATCAAATCCAGCCGGCATCTTAGTCTTCTATTGAAAAACATCATGGCGGGAGTTTGGTTTGTGACCGCACGTGTTGCATTCCTGTACGCCAACAAGAAGTTATCTACCTTATGTTGTAGATTTATGTCTTCATTACCCATGGCCTTTATGGCCTTCTTGAAGGTCTGGACAAACCTTTCAGCTAATCCATTGGTGGCGGGATGGTATGGGGCGGACGTGTAGTGCTTAACCCCATTGTTTTTTAAGAACTTCCTGAATTCTTCGGACACAAATTGCGGTCCATTATCAGAACAGATCTGTTCCGGCAGCCCATTCCTGGCAAATATGGTCCTTAATACTGTGATGGTTTTTTCCATGGTGGTGGAGGGCATCTTTATTACCTCCGGCCACTTGGAGTGTGCATCCACCGCGATTAAGAACATTGAGTCCATAAATGGACCAGCAAAGTCGATATGTACCCTTTGCCATGGAGATGAGGGCCTCTCCCATGGATGCAGAGGAGCTTGTGGTGGGGCGTTTTGGACCTTCTGGCATCCTAAACAGCTCTTGGTCATTCCTTCGATGTCTCCATCGATACCTGGCCACCACACGAACGCTCTGGCTAGGTTCTTCATTTTCACTCCACCCAGATGCCCCTCGTGAAGCTCCTTTAGCACTTTTTGCTGGAGTTTGGGTGGAATCACCACTCTGGATCCACACATCAAAGTTCCTCGGCACACTGACAGCTGTTCTCTTCTTTGCGAAAATGTTGGCAACAGTGGTTCGCCATGTGCTGGCCATCCCTTCACCGTTAAATCGTAGACTCGTGAGAGAGTCGGGTCATTTCTTGTTTCCTTTTCGATCGTAGAATTTGTTACTGGTAGACATTCCACTATGGTTGAGTGGAACATCTCCACTGGGTCCACTGTAGGCGCCTCTTCTACCGTTGGCAATGGTAGGCGTGATAAACCGTCAGCATTCCCATGCTGTTTTGATCCTTTGTATTCTATGTCATATTGGTGTGCCCCTAGGAAAAGGGACCACCTCTGTAGCCTTTGCGCTGTCATAATGGAAACGCCCTTTTTAGAGTTGAATATGGATACCAACGGCTGGTGGTCTGTCAGCAGTGTAAACTTCTGGCCCTGCAGGTAATGATGAAACTTCTTTACTCCCCACACCAGGCTGAGAGCCTCCCTATCTATCTGAGCATAGTTGCGCTCAGCGGAGGTCAGTGATCTGGATGCAAATGCGACTGGCCTTTCCGAGCCATTTGGCAACTTGTGTGAGAGTACTGCTCCAATACCATAAGGAGAAGCGTCACAAGCTAAACGAATAGGTAGTGTTGGGTTGAAGTGAGCCAACACTTCCTCTGAGGTGATCAATGTCTTGCTTTTGCGAAAGGCCTTCTCACAGTCCTCGCTCCACTTCCATGGAACTTCTTTCTGCAAAAGAGCATTCAGCGGGTGCAGCACCGTGGATAGATTTGGCAGAAACTTATGGTAATAGTTAATCAACCCTAGGAACGATCTCAACTGGGATACATTTTCCGGAGCGGGAGCCTTCACAACAGCTTCGATCTTGTCAGGTGACTTGTGCAGCCCCTCCTGGTCAATGATATGACCACAGTACGAGATCCATTTCTGAAAGAACTCACATTTCTGGCGATTAACTCGAAGGCCATATTCCTTCAACCTGGTGAGCACCAGTTTCAAATTTGCAAGGTGTTCCTCATCGTCATCTCTTGTAATCAGGATATCGTCCAAGTAACATTGAGTGCTTGGAATTCCCTGTAATACCTGCTCCATGGCCCTCTGCCAAATTGCCGGAGCCGAAGCCACTCCAAAAACCAGTCTATTATATCGATACAAGCCTCTGTGCGTGCTGATTGTGAGATACTGGCGCGACTCTTCCTCAACTTCCATCTGTAAATACGCTTGCGCCAGGTCTATCTTGGTGAAGCGTTTCCCGCCAGACAATGAAGCAAAGATACCCTCAATCCGCGGAAGCGGATATTGCACCGTGTGAAGCACCGGATTAACTGTGATCTTGAAGCCTCCACGGATGCGGACCTTCCCCGGTTCCCCTGGCTTGTAACTCGATGAACGCTTCATGACGGGAACAATGGGCGTGGCCCACTCACTCCAGTCCACCTTAGACAGTACTCCTGAATGTTCCAGCCCTTCCAGCTCAGCTTACACAGCAGGTCGTATCGCATACAGTACCGGTCTGGCTTTGAAAAATTTTGGGTTTGCATGTTCTGCAATCTTGATTTTTGCCTTAATTCCTCTCAGTGTTCCCAGTCCCTGTTTGAACACCTCTTTAGCCTCATCCAATATTCTGGACAATCGATCAGGTTTGACATCTTCTTTTCCGGAATCTACCGTTATTGCGTTTAGGGAGTGCCAGTCCATATTTATTTTCCTGATCCACTCCCGTCCCAGAAGTGGTGGACCTCCCTCAGGTAGTACATATAAGTCCATTCCTTGGTGTTCTTTGCCCTTGTGTATCACCTTGACTTTTATCTTTCCGATGGGGTATACTTTTTGCCCCGTGTATGTCTGCAATACTATCTCCGTATCCCGTAGGGGAATATGTTTGAATAACTTTTTGTAATCTTGCTTATTCATGACCGTCAACGCCGATCCAGTGTCCAATTCCATCTTCACTTGGACTCCTGCTATCTGCAGTGTGACCCAGATAGTTTGTCGGTCAGCTTCCTTACTCACGTTGTGAATTCTCAGACTACCCAGTTCCTTGCTGTTGGAGTCTGAATCCGAATTCTGTTTATCCGAACTCTTCTCAGCCACCTTATGTACCTTTCTGCACTTTTCCTGTGGTGACTTTTTGTTGCTGGTCTTCTTTCCTGACCGGCATACTTTAGCTATGTGACCAAGCTTGCCACATTTTCTACATTCCTGGTTTTTAAACCAGCATTGGTTCTGATCATGTGTTGTCTTCCCACAACGATAACATTTCGTTGTACCCGAAGCCATTTGATCTACGCTGAGTACCGCTGCCTTCAGCTGCATTTCCGCGGTGCCTCTCGCTGCGGCTTCGTGCGATACTGCAATAGTGACAGCCTTATCAAGTGTAAGATCATTCTCTTCAAGCAACCGCTTCTGTGTTCCTTCTTTCGACAATCCACACACGAATTTGTCTCTCAGTGCCTCTGTCAGGCTTTCCCCAAACTGACAGTATTTCGCTAGCTTGCGCAGTTCAATTAAATACTCCGCGTTGCTTTCCTCTTTCAGTTGCGTTCTCGCATAAAATTTAAATCGTTCCGCTAACATCAGCGGTGTGGGGTTCAAATGATTCTTCAGGACAGCAACAATATTAGCGAAAGTCTGATCCGCTGGTTTAGCTGGTGATAGAAGATGCTTCAATAGCCCGTATGTCTTCGCACCCATTGAGTTTAGTAAGGTTAGTGCTTTATCTTCGTCTGATATTTTATTTGCCTTACAATATATCTCTATGCGTTCTACATACGTGGCCCAATCTTCCACATCGGGATCGAAATCGTTGATGTTACCACGCTTAGGCATCCTCGCGATCTTCTTGAGAAACAAAAGAATTTTTTTTTTCCTTTTACAAAATGGCGGTTTCCCGCGCTCGTCTTATTCCCCCGCCTACGAAAATGGCGGCTTCCCGCGTTTGACTTTCTCCCCCGCTGGCTGTAATGGCGATTGCCGTATTGTTGCGTTCGCCCTCCCCAGCGGTTTGCAATCGTGCCTCCCAGCCCCTCTTGCAGTCCGGTCCTTTCCCCCCCGGCTGCGGCTGAGTTCTCCGCGGTTTTTTTATTTTCTCCCGCGCCTTACGATCGTCCCGGTCGCTGCGCCGCGCGGCCTCGGTAGCTGCCCGGCCTTTTTCACCGGTCGCGGTCGAGCTCTCTCTCGACGCTGTTGCGTCTCCCAGCCCGCTTGCAGCCCGGTCTCGCACACCGGCTGCGTTTGCAGTCACCGCGGTTTCCGTGCCTTACGCTGCCCCAGTCTCAGCGCCTCTGGCCCCGACTTCTGTCCGGCTCTTGTCCCCAGCCGTGGTCGAGTTCTCCGCCCTTATATCCTCCGTTTTTTATTTTTTTTATTTTCTCCCCTACTCACAGTCAACGTGGCCGACTTGCTGCTCGTCGCTGATCGGCTCACCCACCACCATGATGGAAGGGACGATCACTGCCTGTTGCTGGTGGAAGGCTTCGTGTCAGAATTCTTCCTTCTTCCTTTGCTCTGCAGACCCGAGTCTTTTCTCAGCAGAATGATGAGGGCGGATGCCTCCTCTCGACGCCCGTTAAACTGCCTTGGATGTATCTCGGCCGCAGGGTAAGATCGTAATCATCGCCACTGTTAAGTCTGTGTGTTATATTGCGAATTACTACACAGACCACAAGAGTAAACTTTAACAGGTCTTTACTGGTTGAAGGTCAGGGCGGAACTGCCCAATAAATCATTGCACAGCACTTATATACCGGTGTGGTCACCACCGGTATTACAGTATACAGCAGCCAAGATAAAGTAGTGCAACCCTTAAAATAGTTCTCTTAAAGGTGGAACGGTTACATACACCACAAGGCTGATACCTGGGATGGCGGGAATGACGTACGAGGAGAGATTGTGTCAATTGGGCTTATACTCACTGGAGTTTACAAGATTGAGAGGGGATCTCATCGAAACCTATAAAATTCTGTCAGGTCTGGACAGACTAGATGCAGAAAGGATGTTTCTGATGGCCGGGGAGTCCAGAACCAGGGATCATAGTCTAAGGATAAGGGGTAAGCCATTTAGAACTGAAATGAGGAGGAATTTCTTCACCCAGAGAGTCATAGAGTCATAGAGTTCTACAGCACAGAAAGAGGCCCTTCGGCCCATCGTGTCCGCGCCGCCCATCCATCCCTGTCCTGTCTAATCCCATTTTCCAGCACTTGGTCCATAGCCTTGTATGCAATGGCATTTCAAGTGCTCATCCAAATGCTTCTTGAATGTTGTGAGGGTTCCTGCCTCTACCACCCTTTCAGGCAGTGAGTTCCAGATTCCAACCACCCTCTGGGTGAAAAAGTTCCTCCTCAAATCCCCTCTAAATCTCCTGCCCCTTACCCTGAATCTATGCCCCCTTGTTATTGACCCCCCTACTAAGGGGAAAAGTTCCTCTTTATCTACCCTATCTATGCCCCTCATCATTTTGTACACCTCAATCAGGTCCCCCCTCAGCCTTCTTTGCTCCAAGGAAAACAACCCCAGCCTGTTTAGTCTTTCTTCATAGCTGAGGCGCTCCATCCCAGGTAACATCCTGGTGAATCTTCTCTGCACCCTCTCCAAAGCAATCACATCCTTCCTATAGTGAGGTGACCAGAACTGCACACAGTACTCCAGCTGTGGCCTCACCAGCGTTTTGTACAGCTCCATCATATCCTCCCTGCTCTTATATTCTATGCCTCGGCTAATGAAGGCAAGTATCCCATATGCCTTTTTAACCACCTTATCTACCTGTTCCGCTGCCTTCAGGGATCTATGTACATGTACACCAAGGTCCCTCTGACCCTCTGTACTTCCTAGGGTCCTACCACTCATTGTGTATTCCCTTGCCTTATTGGTCCGTCCAAAATGCATCACCTCGCACTTTTCAGGGTTAAATTCCATTTGCCACTTTTCCGCCCATCTGACCAACCCGTTTATATCGTCCTGTAGCCTGAGGCTTTCCTCCTCGCAATTTACCACCCCACCAATTTTCGTGTCATCTGCGAACTTACTGATCATACCTTTTACATTCTCATCCAAATCATTTATGTAGATCACAAACAACAAGGGACCCAGCACCGATCCCTGAGGTACCCCACTGGACACAGGCTTCCAGTCACAAAAGCATCCTTCGACCATCACCCTCTGCCTCCTGCCACTCAGCCAGTTTAGGATCCAACGCGTCAAGGCACCCTGGATCCCATGGGCTCTTACCTTCTTGACCAGTCTCCTATGCGGGACTTTGTCAAAAGCTTTACTGAAGTCCATGTAAACCACATCCACAGCATTTCCCTCATCCACCCCCCTAGTCACCCCCTCGAAAAATTCAATCAGATTTGTCAGACATGATTTACCCTTGACAAAGCCATGCTGACTATCCCCGATTAATCCTTGCCTCTCCAAGTGGAGACTAATTTTGTCCCTCAGAATTTTTTCCAATAATTTCCCTACCACAGATGTTAGGCTCACTGGCCTGTAATTCCCTGGTTTATCCCTGCTACCCTTCTTGTATAATGGTACTACATTAGCTGTTCTCCAGTCCTCTGGTACATCCCCTGTGGCCAGAGAGGTTCTGAAAATTTGTGTCAGAGCCCCTGCAATCTCCTCCTTTGCCTCCCACAGCAGCCTGGGATACATCTTGTCCGGGCCTGGGGATTTATCCACTTTTTGGCCTGCTAGAACCGCTAGCACCTCCTCCCTCTCGATGCTAATATGTTCAAGTATGTCACAGTCCCCTTGCCCGATTTCTATGTCTGCATCGTCTCTCTCCATAGTGAACACAGATGCAAAAAATTCATTTAAAACCCCGCCTACATCATCTGGCTCTACACACAGATTGCCACTTTGGTCCCTAATGGGCCCTACCCTTTCCCTGGTTATCCTCTTGCCCTTAATATACTTATAAAACATCTTAGAATTTTCCTTTATTTTGCTCGCCAGTGTTATTTCATGGCCCCTCCTCGCCCTCCTAATTTCTTTTTTAAGTATGCCCCTGCACTTTTTATACTCCTCTAGGGCTTCTTCCGTCTTTAGTCTTTTGTAACTGCCAAAAGCCCCCCTTTTATTTCTAATGCATTTTTGTATATCCCTTGTCATCCAAGGTTCCCTTTGCTTGTTGGTCCCACCCTTGACCTTTACAGGAACATGTTGGCGTTGTACTCTCTCTATTTCCCTTCTGAAAGTCTCCCACTGTCTTGATGTGGATTTTCCTATAAGTAGCTGCTCCCAGTCCACTTTGGCCAGATCCTGCCTTATCATATTAAAATCAGCCTTCCCCCAATTTAGAACTCTTATTTCCGGGCCGTCTTTGTCTTTTTCCATGACCACCTTAAATCTCGCCGAATTATGGTCACTGTCGCCAAAATGCTCTCCTACTGACACTTCCGCCACTTGCCCGGCTACATTCCCCAGAATTAGGTCCAGAGAGTGGTGAACCTGTGGAACTCTCTGCCACAGAGGGCGGTGGAGACCAGTTCATTAAATATATTCAAGAAAGAGTTGCATATATTTCTTGAGGCTAAAGGGATCAAGGGATATGGGGAGAAGGCAGGGACAGGGTACTGAAATTGGATGATCAGCCATGATCTCACTGAATGGCGGAGCAAGCTCGAAGGGCCGAATGGCCTACTCCTGCTCCTATCTTCTATGTTTCTATGTTTCTATATCCCACCCAGACTAATCCCGTTCTCCTGCTCACTCCTCATATCCTTTCATTTCCCACATAGTCTAAGCCCACTCTCCTGCTCACTCCTCATATCATATAATATCCCACGGAGTCTAATCCCACTCTCCTGCTCACTCCTCAAAACCTTTAATATCCGACCCAGTCTAATCCCACTCTCCTGCTCACTCCCCATACCCTTTAATATCCCACCCAGTCTAATCCCACTCTCCTGCTCACTCCCCATACCCTTTAATATCCCACCCAGTCTAATCCCACTCTCCTGCTCACTCCCATACACTTTAATATCCCACCCAGTCTAATCCCACTCTCCTGCTCACTCCCCATACCCTTTAATATCCCACCCAGTCTAATCCCACTCTCCTGCTCACTCCCATACACTTTAATATCCCACCCAGTCTAATCCCACTCTCCTGCTCACTCCCCATACACTTTAATATCCCATCCAGTCTAATCCCACTCTCCTGCTCACTCCCATACACTTTAATATCCCACCCAGTCTAATCCCACTCTCCTGCTCACTCCCATACACTTTAATATCCCACCCAGTCTAATCCCACTCTCCTGCACACTCCGCATACCCTTTAATATCCCACCCAGCCTAATCCCATGTCCCGCTCTCTCCCCATACCGTTTAGTATCCCACCCAGTCTAATCCCACTCTCCTGCTCACTCCCCATACCCTTTAATATCCCACCCAGTGTAATCCCACTCTCCTGCTCACTCCCCATACCCTTTAATATCACACAGTCTAATCCCACTCTCCCGCTCACTCCCCATACCCTTTAATATCCCATCCAGTCTAATCCCACTCTCCCGCTCACTCCCCGTACCCTTTAATATCCCATCCAGTCGAATCCCACTCTCCTGCTCACTCACCATACCCTTTAATATCCCACAGTCTAATCCCACTCTCCCGCTCACTCCCCATACCCTTCAATATCCCACCCAGTCTAATCCCACTCTCCTGCTCACTCCCCATACCCTTTAATATCCCACAGTCTAATCCCACTCTCCTGCTCACTCCCCATACCCTTCAATATCCCACGCAATCTCATCCCACTCTCCTGCTCACTCACCATACCCTTTAATATCCCACAGTCTAATCCCACTCTCCTACTCACTCCCCATACCATTCAATGTCCCACCTAGACTAATCCCACACTCCTGCTCACTCCCCATACCCTTTAATATCCCACCCAATCTAATCCCACTCTCCTGCTCACTCTCCATACCCTTTAATATCCCTCCCAATCTCATCCCACTCTCCCGCTCACTCCTCATACCCTTTAATATCCCATCCAGTCCAATCCCACTCTCCCGCTCACTCCCCATACCCTTTACTATCTCACCCAGTCTAACCCCACTCTCGTGCTCACTCCCCATACCCTTAAATATCTCATCCAGGCTAAACCCACTCTCCTGCTCATTACCCATACCTTTTAATATCCCAACCAGTCTAAACTTACTCTCCTGCTCACTCCCCATACCCTTTAATATCCCACCCAGTCTAATCCCACTCTCCTGCTCGCTCCCCATACCATTTAATATCCCACCCAGTCTAATCCCACTCTCCTGCTCACTCCCCATACCCTTTAATAGCCCACCCAGTCCAATCCCACTGTCCTGATCACTCCCCATACCCTTTAATAGCCCACCCAGTCTAATCCCACTCTACTGCTCACTCTCCATACCCTTTAATATCCCACCCAGTCTAATCCCACTCTCCTGCTCACTCCCCATACCATTTAATATCGCACCCAGTCTAATCCCAATCTCCTGCTCACTCCCCATTCCCTTTAATATCCCACCCAGTCTAATCCCACTCTCCTGCTCACAACTTGTACCCTTTAATATCCCACCCATTCTAATCCCACTATCCTGCTCACTTGCCATACCCTTCAAAATCCCAACCAGCTTAAACCTCTCTGCTGCTCACCCCCTGCACCCTTTAATGTCTCACCCAGTCTAATCCCACTCTCCTGCTCACTCCCCATACCCTTTAATATCCCACCCAGTCTAATCCCACTCTCCTGCTCACTCCCCATACCCTTTAATATCCCACCCAGTCTAATCCCACACTCCTGCTCATTCCCCTCACTTTAATATCCCACCCCATCTAATCCCACTCTCCTGCTCACTCCCAAAACTCTTTAATATCCCACCCAGAGGAGGCGGACCTGTGTGGGAGTGGCAGCGGGACCTCAGAGAGGGCGGAACGACCATAAAGGAGTGCTGCAGAGGAGGCCCGACACCGGACTGCTGCGAGTTGGGAAAGAGTCCGAGAGCAGGAGCAGTCAAACAACAACAACTGTAAAACCGCTAAAGTGACGTCATAACCAGTCGGACCTGGTGAGTATTTCTACAGTCCAGTCGTTGAAGTAAAAGTAAGGTCTCTAGTTTAGAGTAAGTAGTGTTTAAAGGCAAGTAAGGTCCCTTGTGTATTTAATATTCTTTAATTTAAAGGAAGTAAAGGGAGTAAATTAAGGGTAGCACATGGCAGGGCAGCTCGGCAGTGTGGAGTGCTCCTCCTGTGCTATGTGGGAAGTCAGGGACACTTTAGGTGTCCAGGGTGAACACATGTGCAGGAAGTGTCTCCAGCTGCAGCTACTCGAAATCCGCATTTCGGAGCTGGAGCTGCGGCTGGAGTCACTGTGGAGCATCCGTGAAGCTGAGATCTTTGTGGATAGCACGTTTAACGAGGTGGTCACACCACAGGTAAAGAGTGCACAGGCAGACAGGGAATGGGTGACCGCCAGACAGAGTAAAAGAGCTAGGAAGGTAGTGCAGGAGTCCCCTGGGTCCATCTCCCTCTCCAACAGATTTTCAGTTTTGGATACAATGGTTTCTCTGGGGAATGTAGCAAGAGCTAAGTCCGTGGCACTACAAGTGGCTCAGCAGCACAGGAGGGGAGGAAAAAGAGTGGGAGAGCAGTAGTGATAGGGGATTCTATCGTAAGGGGAACAGATAGACGTTTCTGTGGCTGCAGACGTGACTTCAGGATGGTATGTTGCCTCCCTGGTGCCAGGGTCAAGGATGTCACTGAACGGCTGCAGGGCATTCTGAAGGGGGAGGGCGAACAGTCAGAGGTCGTGGTTCACATTGGTACCAACGACATAGGTAGAAAGAGGCATGAGGTCCTGCAACAAGAATTTAGGGAGCTAGGTAGCAGATTAAAAAGCAGGATCACAAAGGTTGTAATCTCTGGATTACTCCCGGTGCCAAGTGCTAGTGAGTATAGGAATAGGAGGATAGAGCAGATGAATGTGTGGCTAAAGAGTTAGTGCAGGAGGGAGGGCTTTAGTTTCCTGGATCACTGGGTCTGCTTCTGGGGAAGTTGGGACCTGTACAAGGACGGGTTGCACCTGAACCGGAACAGGACCAACATCCTTGCGGGGAGGTTTGCTAGTACTGTTGGGGGAGGTTTAAACTAACTTGGCAGGGGGTGGGATATGGAGTGGAGCTATAGTAGGGGGTGATGCACAGCCAAATATAAAGGAAAAAACAAGTCAGCCTGGAAGGCAGAGCAAATATGTAACAGCACAAGGGAGTATAGTAAGGCTGGATGTTATTTATTTTAATGCAAGGAGTCTTGCGAGTAAGGCAGATGAATTGAAGGTGTTGATGAACACATGGGAGTATGATATTGTTGCCATCATAGAGACATGGTTGAGGGAGGGGCAGGACTGGCAGCTCAATATTCTGGGGTATAGAATCTTCAGGCGAGACAGAGGGGGGGTGTCAAAGAGGAGGGGGTGTTGCAATATTAATCAAGGAGTCAATTATGGCTGTAAGGAGGGATGATATCTTAGCAAGTTCCTCTAATGAGGCCATATGGGTAGAGCTTAAAAACAAAAAGGGGGCAAGCACTTTGCTGGGAGTGTACTATAGGCCCCCAAACAGTCAGGGGGAGATAGAGGAACAGATATGTAGGCAAATCTCAGAGAAGTGTAGAAACAATAGGGTTGTAGGAGTCTCCGTACTCCTAGCAAAAAATACTGAACTCGGAGAGGTTCAACAGAAAAGGTTTAATTGTTGAGGCTGCATGCTGAACACAAAATGGAGTCAGAGACCACACAAAGTACAACTGCCTTTCATCAGTGCACAGCTTCGACTGCTCCTCCCCCGCTCTGGGCTTAACTATATGCGGACCGAGTTTCTTAAAGGTGTGATGCTTCTTAAAGGCATGACGCCTGATTTATAGTCTACGGACCGGAAAGCGGATTGTGTCCGTTCTGTGATCGGTACACCACAGGGTAATAATAGTAGGGGATTTCAACTTCCCCAATATTAATTGGGATAGTCAGAGTGTGAAAGGCTTAGAGGGTGCGGAATTCTTAAAGTGCATTCAGGAGAGCTTTTTGAGCCAGCATGTAGAAAGTCCTACAAGAGAGGGGGCGGTACTGGACCTAATTCTAGGGAATGTGGCTGGGCAAGTGGTAGAAGTGTCAGTAGGAGAGCATTTGGTGACAGTGACCATAATTCTGTGAGATTTAAGATAGTCATGGAAAAGGACAAAGATGGACCGGAAATAAAAGTTCTAAATTGGGGGAAGGCCGGTTTTAATATGATAAGGCAGGATCTGGCCAAAGTGGACTGGGATCAGCTACTTGTAGGAAAATCCACATCAGAGCAGTGGGAGTCTTTCAGAAAGGAAATAGAGATAGTGCAACGCCAACATGTTCCCGTAAAGGTCAAGGGTGGGACCAACAAGCCCAGGGAACCCTGGATGTCAAGGGATATACAAGAATGGATTAGGAAAAAAAGGGAGGCTTTTGGCAGATACAAAGGACTAAAAACAGTGGAAGCCCTAGAGGAGTATAGAAAGTGCAGGGGGGTGCTTAAAAAAGAAATTAGGAGAGCGAAGAGGGGGCATGAAAAAACACTGGCGGGCAAAATAAAGGAAAATCCCAAGGTGTTTTATAAGTATATTAAGGGCAAGAGGATAACCAGGGAAAGATTAGGGCCCATTCGGGACCAAAGTGGCAATCTGCGTGTAGAGCCGGAAGATGTAGGTGAGATTTTAAATGAATATTTTGCATTTGTGTTCACTATGGAGAAGGACGATGTAGGCATAGAAATCAGGCAGGGGGATTGTGATACACTTGAACAAATTAATATTGAGAGGGAGGAGGTAATAGCGGTTTTAGCAGGCTTAAAAATGGATAAATCCCCAGGCCCAGACGAGATGTATCCCAGGCTGCTGTGTGAGGCAAGGGAGGAGATTGCAGGGGCTCTGACACAGAATCACAGAATCACAACAGTGCAGATAGAGGCCATTTCGGCCCATCGAGCCTGCACCGACACATATCCCACCCGATCCCCGTAACCCCTACACATATCCCACCCTATCCCTGTAACCCCACGTATTTAATCCCCCTAACACTAAGGGTCAATTTATCATAGCCAATCAACCTAACCTGCACATCTTTGGACTGTGGGAGGAAACCGGAGCACCCGGAGTAAACCCACGCAAACACGGGGAGAATGTGCAAACTCCACACAGACAGTCGCCCGAGGCCGGATTCGAACCCGGGTCCCTGGCGCTGTGAGGCAACAGTGCTAACCACTATGCCACCAAATTTTCATAACCTCTCTGGCCACAGGGGAGGTGCCAGAGGACTGGAGGACAGCTAACATAGTACCATCATTCAAGAAGGGTAGTAGGGATAAACCAGGGACTTACAGGCCAGTGAGCCTAACATCAGTGGTAGGGAAATTATTGGAAAAAATTCTGAGGGACAGAACTAGTCTCCACTTGGAGAGGCAAGGATTAATCAAGGATAGTCAGCTTGGCTTTGTCAGGCAGAGATCATGTCTAACCAATTTGATTGAATTTTTCGAGAGGGTGACGAGGTGTGCGGATGACGGTAATGCAGTTGATGTAGTCTACATGGACTTCAGTAAGGCATTTGACAAAGTCCCACATGGGAGACTGGTCATGAAGGTAAGAGCCCATGGGATCCAGGGCAATTTGGCACATTGGATCCAAAATTGGCTTAGTGGCAGGAGGCAGAGGGTGATGGTTGAAGGTTGTTTTTGTGACTGGAAGCCTGTGTCCAGTGGGGTACCGCAGGGATCGATGCTGGGTCCTTTGCTGTTTGTAGTGTACATTAATGGTTTAGATATGAATGTAGGAGGTATGATCAGTAAGTTCGCAGATGACATGAAAATTGGTGGAGTGGTAAATAGCGAGGAGGGAAGCCTCGGGCTACAGGATGATATAGATGGGTTGGTTAGATGGGCAGAACAGTGGCAAATGGAATTTAACCCTGAAAAGTGTGAGGTGATGCATTTTGGGAGGACTTACAAGGCAAGGGAATACACAATGAATGGTAGGACCCTAGGAAGGATAGAGGATCAGAGGGACCTTGGTGTGCATGTACATAGATCCCTGAAGGCAGCAGAACAGGTGGATGAGGTGGTTAAAAAGGCATATGGGATACTTGCCTTCATTAGCCGAGGCATAGAATATAAGAGCAGGGAGGTTATGATGGAGCTGTACAAAACGCTGGTTAGGCCACAGCTGGAATACTGTGTGCAGTTCTGGTCGCCACACTATAGGAAGGATGTGATTGCTTTGGAGAGGGTGCAGAGAAGATTCACCAGGATGTTACCTGGGCTGGAGCGCTTCAGCTATGAAGAAAGACTGGACAGGCTGGGGTTGTTTTCCTTGGAGCAGAGAAGGCTGAGGGGGGACCTGATTGAGGTGTACAAAATTATGAGGGGCATAGATAGGGTAGATAGAAAATAAACGTTTCCCCTTAGTAGAGGGGTCAATAACCAGGGGGCATAGTTTCAAGGTAAGGGGCAGGAAGTTTAGAGGGGATTTGAGGAAAAACTTTTTCACCAAGAGGGTGGTTGGAATCTGGAACTCACTGCCTGAAAGGGTGGTAGAGGCAGGAACCCTCACAACATCAAGAAGCATTTTGATGAGCTCTTGAAATGCCATAGCATACAAGGCTACGGACCAAGTGCTGGAAAATGGGATTAGATTAGACAGGGCTTGATGGCTGGCGTGGACACGATGGGCCGAAGGGCCTCTTTCTGTGCTGTATAACTCTATCTATCTATCACCCAGTCTAAACTCACTCTCCTGCTCACTCCCCATACCCTTTAATATCTCACTCAGTCTAATCCCACTTGCCTGCTCACTACCCATACACTTTAATATCCCACCCCATCTAATCCCACTCGCCTGCTCACTACCCACACCCAGTAATATCCCACCCAGTCTAATCCCACTCTCCTGCTCACTCCCCATACACTTTAATATCCCACCCCATCTAATCCCACTATCCTGCTCACTTCCCATACACTTTAGTATCCCACCCCGTCTAATCCCACTCTCCTACTCACTCCCAAAACTCTTTAATATCTCACTCGGCCTAATCCCACTCTCCTACTCAATACCCCACCCAGTTTCTGCCTGCTCAGCCTCCCCCACCAGGGCTTGCTGTGTGTGGGCCCGGCCTGTGTGAGGGTCCCTGCTCTCAGCCTCCTCCACCAGGGCCTGCTGTGTGTGGTTCCGGCCTGTGTGAGGGTCCCTGCTCTCAGCCTCCTCCACCAGGGCCTGCTGTGTGTGGTTCCGGCCTGTATGAGGGTCCCTGCTCTCAGCCTGCTCCACCAGGGCCTGCTATATCTGATCTCGGCCTGGGTGAGGGTCCCTGCTCTCAGCCTGCTCCACCAGGGCTTACTGTGTGTGGGCCCGGCCTGTGTGAGGGGCCCTGCTCTCAGCCTCCTCCATCAGGACTTGCTGTGCCTGGGCTTGGCCTGCGTGAGGGACACTGCTCTCAGCCTGCTCCACCAGGATCTGCTCTGTGTGGGCCTGGCCTGTGTGAGGGTCCCTGCTCTCAGCCTTGTTGTGTCTGTGTATAATAAGACACAGACTGCAGGAGAACGGTACAACAGGTGTTTACTCAACGTGGCTCACACGGGAACTGATCTGTACAGATTACTACTCAGTGCTATATACAGGTGTGGTCACTGCCGGTACTGCAGTATACATGAGCTGGAAAAGATTGATCCCCCCTTAAATGTATATACATTACAATTCCTCCCCTTTTAGATTAACAGTACCATAACACTCATTTAACAATTAAATATCAAACTAATTACAATTAACACTTTTAACATGCAACATTAGCTGAAAATAGTCTATTTATATATTCAGTCTTTGGGGAGGCTTCCTGATCCTTTCTGGATAGCGCCTTTCCTGAGTGTCTCGCTCTTGGTGCGGAGGCGATTCTGGCCCCCTGTCGTCGGTTGGTTCATCAGCTTCCGATGCTACTGTTTCTGGGGTAGATGCGACCTTTACGTCGGGTTCATCACCAGGTACATATGGGCGAGGCATGGGGTTGACTTGTTCCTGTGACTCTAGGATCTGTTCAGCATGGCGTCTCACGATGCTCTCCCCAACGTCCACTGTGTACATTAGTGGGCCCTGCCGTATGCATGTCGTTCCTGGCTGCCATTTTTCTGTTCGGTAGTCGCGGGCCAAGACTGGTTGCCCTACATTGAAGCTCCTTGTTGGCTTCTCATGGATGTGCTGGAATTGCTTACTCTCAACATCTCTTCGTACGTTTGGTCTGAGCAAATCCAGGCAAGATCTTAACCTTCGGTTAAAGAACATCATGGCTGGGGCCTGGTTGGTGACTGCATGTGTCGCATTCCGGTAGGCGAACAGGAAATTGTTCACCTTGTGCTGCAGTGGAATGTTGTCATTGTACATAGCCTTTATTGCCTTCTTAAAGGTTTGTACGAACCTCTCAGCCAATCCATTTGTGGCTGGATGATACGGGGCGAATGTGTAATGCCTTACCCCATGCTTTTTCAAGAACCTCCGGAATTCTTCAGACACAAACTGTGGTCCGTTGTTGGAGCAAATCTGTTCTGGCAAGCCATTCCTGGCAAAAATGGTCCGTAGGACTGCAATAGTTTTCTCCATGGTGGTGGAGGACATTTTGATGACCTCAGGTCATTTCGAGTGCGCATCCACAGCTATTAAAAACATTGAGTCCATGAATGGACCAGCAAAATCAATATGCAATGTTGCCATGGAGATGAGGGCCATTCCCATGGGTGTAGAGGGGCCTGTGGTGGTGCATTTTGGACTTTCTGGCATCCTGAGCAGCTCTTGGTCAGGTCCTCGATTTGTTTATCGATTCCCGGCCACCACACATAAGCCCTGGCTAGGCTTTTCATTTTTACCCCTCCCAGATGACCCTCATGAAGCTCATTGAGCACTCTATCCCTTAACTTGGGTGGGATTACCACTCGGGATCCACACATCAAAGTCCCCCGGCACACTGACAGCTGTTCTCTCCTTGTCAAGAATGCTGGCAACAGTGAGTCGCCATGTGCTGGCCATCCCTTCACCGTCAAATCATATACCCGAGACAGTGTCGGGTCATTTCGGGTTTCCTTTTCGATACAAGCGTTAGTTACCGGTAGGTATTCAACTATAGTCGAATGGAATATTTCGACAGGATCCACTGCTGGTGCTTCCTCCGCAGTAGGCAGTGGCAGGTGTGATAGCCCATCAGCATTTCCATGCTGTTTCGTGCCCTTATATTCAATCTCATAGTGGTGTGCCCCTAGAAAGAGTGACCATCTTTGTAGTCGTTGCGCAGTCATCACCAGAACGCCCTTCTTCGAATTAAAAATGGAGACAAGAGGCTGGTGATCAGTCAGCAAGGTGAATTTCTGCCCGTGCAGATAGTGATTGAACTTTTTCACTCCCCACACTAGGCTGAGGGCCTCCCTGTCAATCTGGGCGTAGTTACGCTCGGCTGAGGTTAGTGATCGTGACGCAAAGGCTATTGGCCTCTCTGAGCCGTCTGAGAATTTGTGCGACAGCACCGCTCCAATGCCGTAGGGTGATGCATCACATGCCAACCGAATTGGTAATGCCGGGTTGTAATGGGCCAATACCTCTTTCGATGTGATTAGTGTTTTGCTCTTCTGGAAAGCTCGTCTACATTCGTCACTCCACTTCCATGGCACCCCAGTTTGTAGTAGGGTGTTCAGTGGGTGTAGTATTGTAGACAAATTTGGCAAGAACTTATGGTAGTAGTTTACCAGCCCGCGGAACGACCTCAGTTGTGACACATTTTCCAGTGCTGGAGCCTTGACTACTGCCTCAATCTTCTCTGGGGACTTATGTAACCCCTCTTTATCGATAACATGGCCACAATACGAGATCTGTTTTCTAAAAAACTCGCATTTGCGGCGGTTAGCTCGGAGCCCATATTCCTGCAATCTAGTGAGCACCTGCTCCAGGTTGGCAAGGTGATCACTGTCATTTTCGCCCGTGACCAGGATGTCGTCCAAATAACACTGGGTCCCTGGGATCCCTTGCAGGACTCGTTCCATTGCCCTCTGCCAAATAGCCGGAGCTGATGCTACCCCGAATACCAGCCGGTTGTATTGGTAGAGACCTTTATGAGTGTTGATTGTGAGGTATTTTTTTGATGCTTCTTCTACCTCCATTTGCAGATATGCCTGGGCCAGATCAATCTTAGTGAAGCATTTCCCTCCAGATAGCAAGGTGAAAATATCTTCAATCCGCGGAAGTGGATATTCTACGGTGGTACCGGGTTCACTGTTACCTTAAAGTCCCCACAGATGCGAACCTTCCTTGGTTCCCCAGGCATGACTTTTTCATCACAGGGACGATGGGTGTAGCCCACTCGCTCCAGTCTACCTTGGACAGTACACCTGAACGTTCCAGACTCTCCAGCTCTGCTTCGATGGCTGGGCGGATCGCATAAGGTACCGGTCTGGCCTTTAAAAATTTTGAGCTTGTGTTTTCTTCAATTTTAATCGTCGCTGTCATGCCTTTTAGTGTTCCGAGTCCTTGCTGGAACACTTCTTTCGCGTCAGTTAGGATCTTTGACAGTCGCCCAGGTGTGACGTCATCATCCTTTTTGTCAGCCACAGTCAGTGCCTGTATGGAATGCCAATCCAGTTGTATTTTCCGGATCCATTCACGTCCCAGTAATGGTGGTCCTCCATCTTGCAATACATACAGGTCTAGTTTTGGTGTTTCCTTACCGTTATATATGACAGTCACCCTTATTTTTCCTTTGGGGTAGACTTTTTGCCCCGTGTACGTCTTCAAAATAATTTTTGTGTCTCTCAAGGGTATGTGTGAGAATAGCCGCTCGTAGTCCCGTCGGTTTATGACTGTTAGGGCTGATCCTGTGTTCAATTCCATCTTTACCTGGACTCCTGCTATCTTGAGAGTGACCCAAATGGTTCGGTGATCCTCCGTTGTGATCACATTATGTAGTTTCAGACAACTCAGTTCCCTGCTTTCGGAGTTGTTATCACTCTTTTGTTCGTCTGAACTATTCTCCGTCATCTTATGTACCTTCTTGTATTTTTCTTTGGTAGGTTTCTTATTGCTGGTTTTCTTTCCCGACCTGCAGACGTGTCCTACTTTTCCACACTGTCTGCACACTTTGTCTTTGAACCAGCAATCATTCTGGTCGTGTGTTGTTCTGCCGCAGCGATAGCACTTCTCTGTTCTATATGACATTTCGTTTGTGCCATATTCTTGCGGTCTCTGTTGTATCTCTGCAGCGCCCCGTGCTGCTGCTTCATATGATACCGCAATGCTGAAAGCCTTTTCCAGCGTAAGGTCCTTTTCAGATAAAAGCCGTTTCTGGGTTCCTTCACTTTGAAGACCACACACAAACTTGTCCCTTAAGGTATCTGCCAGTCCCGCTCCAAACTGGCAGTGTTTCGATAGTTTGCGCAATTCTGTTAAATAATCAGCATTGCTTTCATCCTTATGCTGGTTCCATTTGTGAAACTTGAATCTTTCTGCTATCAGCAGTGGTGTGGGGTTTAAATGTTCCTGTAGTATCGTTACTATGTCTTCAAAACTCTTTTCCATTGGTTTCGTTGGGGTTACTAGATTTCGTAATAAACCATACGTCTTTGCACCCATTAAATTTAACAATACCGACGCTTTCTTGTCATCTGACACCTCATTTGCCTTGCAGTATACCTCTATTCGTTCGACATATGTAGTCCAATCTTCGACTTCATTGTCAAATGCGGTGATACTGCCACTCTTCGGCATTTTGGGTGTGGTTTAAAATGGCATCTCCCAATGGCTTAAAATGGCGTCTCCCGCGCTTTCCTTCCTCCCCCGCTGCTGCCAACGCCACTCCCGGCGGTTCTCGTGGCAATGGCGGCGCCTCGCGGGTTTCTGCGCGTCTCTCTCTCCCTCTCTTCGACGCTGCTCGGCCCCTGAACACCGGCTGCGCCCTGTGCGCTCTGCCTTCTCTCTCTCTCCCCCGTCAATGCTGCTCGGCCCTTTGCTGTGCCGCTCGGTCGGGCTCTAGCTCGCCGCTGTCCGGGAAGGGTCTGCGCACTGCCTGTTGCCAGACCATTTCGCTGGACCACCTCAACTGGAAAGCCAAGCCTGGCTCTCGACAGCCTCCCCCGCAATTCTCGAGTCTCTGCTGGATGACTGGGCGGTTGCCCGTGGTCGACGCCCGAGTCTCTGGCCTTGACCTCCAATCCACTGATCTCCAGGAACGAATCCCCGGGAGGTGATGCAGAGTTGCAGGTAGGTTCGAACTTGCCTTGTCGCCAATGTTGTGTCCGTGTATAATAAGGCACAGACTGCAGGAGAACGGTACAACAGGTGTTTACTCAACGTGGCTCACACGGGAACTGATCTGTACAGATTACTACTCAGTGCTATATACAGGTGTGGTCACTGCCGGTACTGCAGTATACAGAATCACAGAATCACCACAGTGCAGATAGAGGCCATTTCGGCCCATCGAGCCTGCACCGACACATATCCCACCCGATCCCCGTAACCCCTACACCAACACATGAGCTGTAAAAGATAGTTCGCCCCTTAAAGGTATATACATTTCAATCCTCCTCCACCAGGGCCTGCTCTGTGTGGGCCCGGCCTGTGTGAGGGTCCCTGCTCTTAGCCTCCTCCACCAGGACCTGCTGTGTGTGGGCTCAGCCTGTGTGAGGATCCCTGCTCTCAGCCTCCCCCACCAGGGCCTGCTGTGTGTGGGCCCGGCATGTGTGTGGTTCCCTGCTCTCAGCCTGCTCTACCAGGGCCTGCTGTGTGTGGGCCCGGCCTGTGTGTGGGTCCCTGCTCTCAGCCTGCTCTACCAGGGCCTGCTGTGTGTGGGCTCGGCCTGTGTGAGGGTCCCTGCGCTCAGCCTCCCCCACCAGGGCCTGCTGTGTGTGGGCCCGGCCTGTGTGAGGGTCCCTGCTCTCAGCCTGCTCCATCAGGGCCTGCTGTGTGTGGGCCCAGCCTGTGTGAGGGTCCCTGCTCTCAGCCTCCTCCACCAGGGCCTGCTGTGTGTGGGCTCGGCCTGTGTGAGGGTCCCTGCTCTCAGCCTCCCCCACCAGGGCCTGCTGTGTGTGGGCCCGGCCTGTGTGTGGGTCCCTGCTCTCAGCCTGCTCTACCAGGGCCTGCTGTGTGTGGGCCCAGCCTGTGTGAGGGTCCCTGCTCTCAGCCTCCTCCACCAGGGCCTGCTGTGTGTGGGCTCGGCCTGTGTGAAGGTCCCTGCTCTCAGCCTCCCCCACCAGGGCCTGCTGTGTGTGGGCTCGGCCTGTGTGAGGGTCCCTGCTATCAGCCTCCCCCACCAGGACCTGCTGTGTGTGGGCTCGGCTGTGTGAGGGTCCCTGCTCTCAGCCTCCTCCACCAGGGCCTGCTGTGTGTGGGCTCGGCCTGTGTGAAGGTCCCTGCTCTCAACCTCCCCCACCAGGGCCTGCTGTGTGTGGGCTCGGCCTGTGTGAGGGTCCCTGCTCTCAGCCTCCTCCACCAGGACCTGTTCTGTGTGGGCCCGGCCTGTGTGAGGGCCCCTGCTCTCAGCCTCCCCCACCAGGAACTGCTGTGCGTGGGCTCAGCCTGTGTGAGGGTCCCTGCTCTCAGCCTGCTCCACTAGGGCCTGCTGCTGTGTGGGCCCGGCCTGTGTGAGGGTCCCTGCTCCACCAGGGCCTGCTATGTGTGTGCTCGGCCTGTGTGAGGGTCCCTGCTCTCAGCCTGCTCCACCAGGGCCTGCTGTGTGTGGGCCCGGCCTGTGTGAGGGTCCCTGCTCTCAGCCTGCTCCACCAGGGCCTGCTGTGTGTGGGCTCGGCCTGTGTGAGGGTCCCTGCTCTCAGCCTGCTCCACCAGGGCCTGCTGTGTGTGGGCCCGGCCTGTGTGAGGGTCCCTGCTCTCAGCCTGCTCCATCAGGGCCTGCTGTGTGTGGGCCCGGCCTGTGTGAGGGTCCCTGCTCTCAGCCTGCTCCACCAGGGCCTGCTGTGTGTGGGCCCGGCCTGTGTGAGGGTCCCTGCTCTCAGCCTCCCCCACCAGGGCCTGCTGTGTGTGGGCCCGGCCTGTGTGTGGGTCCCTGCTCTCAGCCTGCTCCACCAGGGCCTGCTGTGTGTGGGCTCGGCCTGTGTGAGGGTCCCTGCTCTCAGCCTGTTCACAATTTCAAGATTATCCTGGAATGCAAAGATAATCCCCGGACTTCTCTCCTCCACTACCAACCATCTTCTTAATTCTCTTTTGCCTCCACCACCCTCACCTCCAACAAGTGCAAGGAGCTCATGGACTTCTTTGTCACTAAGATTGAGACCATCCCATTAGCTGCTTCTGCCGCATCCCTCCCCTTCCCCTAGCTCACTGAGCCAAACTTCCCCCGTCTCCCCCAGGCCCAAGCCCTGAACTCACATCTTTCTCCAGTTTCTCACCGATCTCCCCTCATGTTCTCTCCGAGCTCATCTCATCCATAAGACCCATCTCCTGCTCCCTCGACTTGATTCCTCGACCCTGCCCACTGTCCATACCCCGACCCGCCCATTGTCAATCCCCCGACCCGCCCACTGTCCATCCCCCGACCCACCCACTGCCCATCCTCCGACTTTGCCCATCCCCCGACCCGGCCCATCCCCCGATCCGGCCCATCCCCTGACCCTGCCCATCCCCCATCCCCCATCCCTGCCCACTGCCCGTCTCCTGACCCTGCCCACTGCCAATCCCCTGACCCTGCCCATCCCCCATCCCTGCCCACTGCCCGTCTCCTGACCCTGCCCACTGCCAATCCCCTGACCCTGCCCATCCCCCATCCCTGCCCACTGCCCGTCTCCTGACCCTGCCCACTGCCAATCCCCTGACCATCCCCCATCCCTGCCCACTGCCCGTCTCCTGACCCTGCCCACTGCCAATCCCCTGACCCTGCCCATCCCCCATCCCTGCCCACTGCCCGTCTCCTGACCCTGCCCACTGCCAATCCCCTGACCATCCCCCATCCCTGCCCACTGCCCGTGTCCTGACCCTGCCCACTGCCAATCCCCTGACCCTGCCCATCCCCCATCCCTGCCCACTGCCCATCTCCTGAACTTGCTCACTGGCAATCCCCTGACACTGCCCATCCCCCATCCCTGCCCACTGCCCATTCTCCCGAACACAGGCCATCCTCCGTCCCTGCCAACTGCTTGTTCCCCGACCCTGCCCATTGCCCGTCCCCCGACACTGCCCGATGCCCGTCCCCAACCCTGCCCATCCCCCGACCCTGCCCACTGCCCGTTCCCTGACCCTGCCCACTGCCCATCCCTCGACCCTGCCCACTGCCCATCCCCTGACCCTGCCCACTGCCCATCCCCCGACCCTGCCCACTGCCCATCCCTCGACCCTGCCCACTGCCCATCCCCCGACCCTGCCCACTGCCCATCCCCCGACCCTGCCCACTGCCCATCCCCCGACCCTGCCCACTGCCCATCCCCCGAACCTGCCCACTGCCCATCCCTCGACCATGCCCACTACCCATCCCATGACCCTGCCCACTGCCCATCCCCCCACCCTGCCCACTGCCCATCCCCCGACCCTGCACACTGCCCATCCCCCGACCCTGCCCACTGCCCATCCCCGTACCCTGCCCACCGCCCATCCTCCGACACTGCCCATCCCCCGACATTGCCCACTGCCCATCCCCCGACCCTGCCCACTGCACATCCACGACCCTGCCCACTGCCCATCCCCCGAACATGCCCACTGCCCATCCCCTGACACTGCCCACTGTCCATCCCCCAACCTTGCCCACTGCCCATCCCACGACCCTGCCCACTGCCCATCCCCCGATCCTGCATACTGCCCATCCCCCGACCCTGCACACTGCCCACCCCCGACCCTGCCCACTGCCCATCCCCGAACCCTGCCCATCCCCCGACCCTGCCCACTGCCCATCCCCCGACCCTGCCCCCCGCCCATCCCTGACCCTGCCCACTGCCCATCCCCCAACCTTGCCCACTGTCCATCCCCCGACCCTGCCCACCGCCCATCCCCCGACCCTGCCCACTGCCCATCCCCCGACCTTGCCCCCCGCCCATCCCCCAACCCTGCCCACTGCCCATCCCCCGACCCTGCCCATCCCCGACCCTGCCCCCCGCCCATCCCCGACCCTGCCCACTGCCCATTCCCCCGATCCTGCCCATCCACCGACCCTGTCCACTGCCCATTCCCCCGACCCTGCCCACAGCCCATCCCCCGACTTTACCCACTGCCCATCCCCTGACTGCCCGCTGCCCATCCCCCGACCTTAATCATCCCCCGACCCTGCCCACTGCCGACCCCCGACCCTGCCCATCTCCAACGCTGCCCACAGCCCATCCACCGACTTTACCCACTGCCCATTCCCCGACACTGCCCACTGCCCATCCCCCGACCTCGCACATCCCCCGACGCTGCCCATCCCCTGAACCTGCCGGCTGCCCATCCCCCGACCCTGCCCATCCCTCGACCCTGCCCATAACCCATCCGTCAACCCTGCCCACTGCCCATCCCCCAACCCTGCCCACTGCCCATCCCCACGTCCCTGCCCGCTGCCCCTCCCCCAACCCTGCCCAACCCTGCTGCTCCCCCAAACCCTGCCCGCCGCACGTCCCTGCCCACTGCCCCTCCCCCCACCCTGCCACCTGCCGATCCCCGACCCTACCCATCCCCCGAATTTGCCCATCCTGCGGCCCTGCCCATCACCCGACCCTGCCCATCCACTGACCCTGCCCATCCCCCGACCCTACCCATCACCCGACCCTGCCCATCCACTGACCCTGCCCACTGCACATCCCACGACCCTGCCCACTGCCCAACCTCCGACCTTGCCCAACGCCTGACCCTGTGCACCGCCCATCCCCAAACACGGCCCACTGCCCATCCGCCGACCCTGCCCACTGCCCACCCCTGAGCCTGCCCACTGCCCATCCCCCGACCCTGCCCACTGCCCGTCCCCCGACACTGCCCACTGCCCGTCCCCCGACTCTGCCCAACTGCCCATCCCCCGGCACTGCCCACTGCCCATCCCCCTGAACCTGCCCACTGCCCATTGTAGTGTCCGTGTGTAGCTAAAGACACTGAAGACAGGAGTTGGTTCATAGGTATTTACTAAGCAAGCCTGGGGGGGGTTCTAAAGGATATACCCAATACACAGGCTTATATAGCCCAAGTGGCAATTACTGGCATTACGCACACCTGGGGCTCTTAAAGGCACATACACCACAATTCCTCCCCTTCTAGCTAACTAGTACATCATATTTTAAGTAATTATTAATTACATGTTATATGCAAAATAATATACATTGCTGTATTAATTAATTATATGTTAGTCTCTCAGGAGGCTTCCTGACTCGGTCCGGATAACGCCTCGGGGGTGTAGTAGTTTCTGGTGGTGTAGTAGGTTCTTCTGGCAAGGCTGATTCGGCTTGAAGGCCAGTGTCGGGTTCATCGGGTTTCAGTATCACCGGATCGGAGGTAGATATGGGTATCTCTACCTCATCGTTAGATGTATAGCGTGCTGGTGTTGGTTGTCCCTTTTCGGATGACTTGATGATTTGGTCAGCATGGCGCCTTATTATGCTTTCTCCGATGTTCACGGTATAAATCAGTGGTCCTAGTCGCGTGCAGATAGTTCCAGGCTGCCATTTCTCAGTACGGTAGTCCCAGGCCAAAACCGGTTGGCCTATCTGGAAGGCCCTAGTTGGCCTTTCATTCATGCCCTGAAACTGCCGGTTCTCCACGTCCCTTCGGATGTTGGGCTTGACCAAATCCAGCCGGCATCTTAGGTTTCTATTGTAGAACATCATGGCGGGAGTTTGGTTTGTAACCATATGTGTTGCATTCCTATATGCAAATAAGAAGTTATCCACCTTGTGCTGAAGTTTTATGTCTTCATTACCCATGGCCTTTATGGCCTTCTTAAAGGTCTGGACAAACCTTTCTGCCAATCCATTGGTGGCGGGATGGTATGGGGCGGACATGTAGTGCTTTACCCCATTGTTCTTTAAGAACTTTCTGAATTCTTCGGACACAAATTACGGTCCATTATCAGAACATCTCTGTTCCGGCAGCCCATTCCTGGCAAATATGGTCCTTAATACTGTGATGGTTTTTTCCGTGGTGGTGGAGGACATCTTTATTACCTCCGGCCACTTGGAGTGTGCATCAACTGCGATTAAGAACATTGAGTCCATAAATGGACCAGCAAAGTCGATGTGCACCCTTTGCCAGGGAGATGAGGGCCACTCCCATGGATGTAGAGGGGCCTGTGGCGGAGCATTTTGGACCTTCTGGCATCCTAGGCAGCTCTTGGTCATGTCTTCGATGTCTCCATCGATACCTGGCCACCACACAAACGCCCTAGCTAGGTTCTTCATTTTCACTCCACCCAGATGCCCCTCGTGAAGCTCCTTTAGCACTTTATCCTGGAGTTTGGGTGGAATCACCACTCTGGATCCACACATCAAGGTTCCTCGGCACACTGACAGCTGTTCTCTTCTTTGCGAGAATGCTGGCAACAGTGGTTCGCCATGTGCTGGCCATCCCTTCATTGTTAAATCGTAGACCCGTGAGAGAGTAGGGTCATTTCTTGTCTCCCTTTCAATGGCAGAATTTGTCACCGGTAGACATTCCACTATGGTAGAGTGGAATATCTCTACTGGGTCTACTGTAGGTGCCTCTTCTATCGTTGGCAACGGCAGGCGCGATAAACCGTCAGCATTCCCATGCTGTTTTGACCCTTTGTATTCAATGTTGTATTGGTGTGCCCCTAGAAAAAGGGACCACCTCTGTAGTCTTTGTGCCGTCATAATGGGGACACCTTTCTTAGGGTTGAATATGGAGATGAGGGGTTGATGGTCAGTCAGCAAGGTAAATTTTTGTCCGTGTAGGTAATGGTTGAATTTCTTCACTCCCCATACCAGGCTGATTGCTTCCCTGTCTATCTGGGAATAGTTACGCTCAGCTGAGTTCAATGAGCGTGACGCAAAAGCTATCGGCCGTTCCGAGCCATCAGGGAATCTATGGGACAATACCGCTCCTATGCCGTAAGGGGATGCATCGCACGCCAGTCTGATTGGTAGTGATGGGTTGCAATGAGCCAAAACTTTCTCGGATGTGATTAAGTCTTTACATTTATGGAAGGCACGTTTACAGTCTTCGTTCCATTTCCAAATCACTCCTGTGTGTAGAAGATCATTAAGAGGGTGTAGAATAGTTGATAAGTTCGGTAAAAATTTATGATAGTAACTTATTAATCCCAGGAATGACCTCAATTGTGAAACATTTTCAGGTGCTGGGGCTTTTATAACTGCTTCAATTTTTTCAGGTGACTTATGCAACCCTTCCTTATTAATTATGTGGCCACAATATGATATCTGATTTTGGAAAAATTCGCACTTGGGGCGATTTGCTCGTAGGCCCCGTTCTTTCAGCCTAGTGAGCACCTGCTCCAAATTGGCAAGGTGCTCGTTGTCGTTTTCTCCTGTTATAAGGATGTCGTCTAGGTAGCACTGAGTCCCCGGAATCCCTTGCAGGACTTGCTCCATAGCTCTTTGCCAGATAGCTGGAGCTGATGCTACTCCAAAAACCAGTCGATTGTACTGGTGCAGGCCTTTGTGTGTGTTTATTGTGAGATACTTTTTAGAGGTCTCCTCAACCTCCATCTGTAGATATGCCTGTGCCAAGTCAATTTTTGTGAAACGTTTTCCTCCGGATAGTGAGGCGAAAATATCTTCTATCCTCGGAAGAGGATACTGTACCGTGTGAAGGATCGGGTTTACAGTCACCTTAAAGTCCCCACAGATGCGAATTTTTCGCTGTTCCTCGGAGTTATTTTTCAATGCTTTTTTCATGACTGGAACGATGGGTGTTGCCCATTCGCTCCAATCTATTTTGGATAATACGCCTGCCTTTTCCAAATTCTCCAGCTCTGCCTCGACTGCCGGACGTATTGCGTATGGCACCGGTCTTGCCTTAAAATTTTTTGGAATTGCTGCATCTTCCACTTTTATTGAGGCGGTGATGCCTTTCAAGGTTCCTAGTTTCTCTTGAAACACTTCTTTGGCGTTGGCCAAGATGTCTTTTAATCGTTCAGGTATGATGTCATCATTGTTTTTTTCCTTACTGGTCACCGTCAGTGCCTGAATGGAGTGCCAGTCTAAACGTATCTTCCTTATCCATTCACGTCCCAACAACGGTGGACCACCATCTTGTAGAATGTATAAATACAACTTTTGTATTTCTTTGCCGTTGTATACCACAGGCACCTTTATTTTTCCTTTGGGGTATACTTTCTGCCCCGTATATGTTTTTAAGATAATGGATGTGTCTTTTAGAGGTATATGCGAAAATAGCCTCTCGTAATCTCGCCGATTTATTACGGTTAGAGCTGATCCTGTATCTAGCTCCATTTTAACTGGGGACCCTGCTATTATGAGGGTAACCCAAATGGTCTGGTAATCTTCATTGGCAATTACATTATGTAATTTGAGAGAGCTTAGTCTCTTGTTCCCGGAGTCGCTATCGCTCTTCTGGTCTTTGGAGCTACTGTCCGTCATCATTTGTACCTTTCTGTGCTTTTCCTTATTGATTCTTTTCCCGTTAGTGGAATTTTTATTTTCAGATCGGCATACACGTGGAATGTGTCCCATCTTTCCGCATCGCCTGCATGCTTTTTCTTTGAACCAGCAATCCCTCTGGTCATGGTTGGATCTGCCGCAGCGGTAACATCTCTTGAAACCCCATGTCATTTCATGGGTGCCGAAGTCCTGTGGCCTTTGCTGTATCTTTGCCGCTCCTATTGCACTGAAAGCCTTGTACAGTGTTAAATCTTTTCCAGAAGATATCTTTTTCTGTGTTTCTACACTTAGGGGATCGCAGATGAATTTGTCTTGCAGAGAATCTGCCAGTCCTGCCTCGAATTGGCAGTGTAGGGTATCAACAATCTCTTCAAAATTCTTGTCCATCGGTTCGGCTGGAGTGATTAAGTTGCGTAACAGCTTGTATGTTTCTGCGCCCATTAGATCCAGAAGCACTGAAGCTTTTTTTTCATCTTCTATTCCATTTGCGGTGCAAAACACCTCCACTCTTTCTACATATGTGGTCCAATCCTCTATCTTGTTATCAAAAACATCAATATTGCCAAAGTTAGGCTCTGTTTCGTTATCAAAAGCATCAATATTGCCAGACTTAGGCATTTCAAAAAAAGATATGGCGCTTCCCGCGCTTTTTTTTTTTCTCTGTAGCAACGATATGGCGCTTCCCGCGCTTTCCCGCCGCTGCTACCGATAACAAGGCTGTTTTACTGTGGTTTCCGTTTATTCACTGTTGGAGACTCGTTCCCGATGGAGGTCTAAACGCTGACCTGCTTGCCGCGCCGGCCGTCTCCCGAGTGCACCCTCCCAGTCCGTTATTGCTTGCCTCCGATTTCGCTGCCTGTCTCAGCTGTAGAGCCCGCCGCTGGAGCCCCAGCCTGACGCCCAGGAAGGATTAGCGCAGTACCTGCCACCAGCTTGGCCAGCTGGTGAAACCACAGTTTCTATTACTTCCTTGGGTCTTCTGGACGTTGGAGGAATCGATGTCCTTGAGGTGCTGCCGAATTGCAGGTAAGTCCGTTTCCACTTCGTCGCCACTGTAGTGTCCGTGTGTAGATAAAGACACTGAAGACAGGAGTTGGTTCATAGGTATTTACTAAGCAAGTCTGGGGGGGGTTCTAAAGGATATACACAATACACAGGCTTATATAGCCCAAGTGGCAATTACCGGCATTACGCACACCTGGGGCTCTTAAAGGCACATACACCACAATTGCTCTTAAAGGCACATACACCACACCCATCCCCCAACCCTGCCCACTGCCCATCCCCCGACCCTGCCCACTGCCCATCCCCCGCCCACTGCTCATCCCCTGACTCTGCCAACTACCCATTCCCCAGCCTTGGCCACTGCCCGTCCCTCGATCCTTCCCACTGCCCGTCCCTCGAACCTTCCCACTGCCCATCCCCCGACCCTGCCCACTGCCCATCCCCTGAGGCTGCCCACTGCCCATCCCTCGCCCAGTGCCCACAGCCCATCACCCGCCCCTGCCCATCTCCCGACCCTGCCCACTGCCCATCCCCCGACCCTGCCCACTGCCTATCCCCCGACCCTGCCCACTGCCCATCCCCCACCCACTGCTCTTCCCGACTCTGCCAACTGCCCATTCCCCAGCCTTGGCAACTGCCCGTCCCACGATCCTTCCCACTGCCTGTCCCTCGATTCTTCCCACTGCCCATCCCCCGAACCTGCCCACTGCCCGTCCCCTGATGCTGCCCACTGCCCATCCCTCGCCCAGTGCCCACAGCCCATCACCCGTCCCTGCCCATCTCCCGACCATGCCCAGAGCCCGTCCCCTGCCCACTACCCATCTCCCCAACTCTGCCCACTGCCCAGCCCCCGATCCTGCCCACTGCCCATCCCCCGATCCTGCCCACTGCCCATCCCCGACCCTGCCCACTGCCCATCTCCCCAACACTGCCCACTGCCCAACCCCCGACCCTGCCCACTGCCCATCTCCCGAACCTGCCCATCCCCCAACCCTGCCCACTGCCCATCCCCCGACCCTGCCCATTGCCTGCCCCACGTCACTGCCCACTGCCCCTCCCCCAACCCTGCCCACAGCCCATCCCCGACCATGCCCATCCCCCAAACCTGCCCACTGCCCGTCCCACGTCCATGCCCACTGCCCCTCCCCCAACCCTGCCCACTGTGCATCCCACCATCCTGCCAGTACCCCACCATGCCCACTGCCCATCCCCAGACCCTGCCCACTGCCCATCCCCCGACCCTGCCCACTGCCCATCCCCCGACTTTCCCCCTGCCCATCCCCTGACCCTGCCCACTGCCCATCCCCCGACTTTGCCCACTGCCCATCCCCCGACCCTGCCCACTGCCCATCCCCCGACTTTGCCCACTGCCCATCCCCCGACCCTGCCTACAGCCAATCCCCCGACCCTGCCCACTGCCCGTCCCCCGACCCTGCCCACTGCCCGTCCCCTGACACTGCCCACTGCCCATCCCCCGACCCTGCCCACTGCACATCCCCCGACCCTGCCCAGTGCCAATCCCCCGAGCCTGCCCTTCCCCCGGCCCTGCCCGCTGTCCATCCTTGACCCTGCCCATCCCCCAAACCTGCTCATCTCCCACTCTGCTCATTGCCCATCCCCCGACCCTGCCCACTGCCCATCCCCGACTTTGCCCACTGCCCATCCCCAGACCTGGAGCACTGACTCTGCACCCCCCCAACCCTGCCCACTGCCCATCCCCCGACTTTGCCCACTAGATAAGGGAACTAGATGTAATATCTCCAAGTTTGCAGATGACACAAAGCTGGGTGGGCGTGTGTGCTGCGAAGAGGATACCAAGAAACTCCAGGATGATTTGGACAGGTTGGGTGATTGGGCAGAGCGTGGCAGATGCAATATAATGTGGATAAATGCGAGGTTATCCACTTTGGTGTAAAAAACAGAAAGGCAGACTATTATCTGAATGGCAATAGATTGGGAGAAGGGGAAGTGCAACGAGACCTGGGTGTCCTTGTGCACCAGTCGCTGAAGGTAAGCATGCAGGTGCAGCAGGCGGTGAAGAAGGCAAATGGTATGTTGGCCTTCATAGCGAAAGGGTTTGAGTACAGGAGCAAGGATGTCCTGCTGCAGTTGTACAGGGCCTTGGTGAGACAACACCTTGAGTATTGTGTGCAGTTTTGGTCGCCTTATCTGAGGAAGGATGTTCTTGCCATGGAAGGAGTTCAGCGAAGATTCACAAGGCTGATCCCTGGGACGGCAGGAATGACGTATGAGGAGAGATTGGGTCGATTAGGCTTATACTCGCCGGGGTTTAGAAGAATGAGAGGGGATCTCATCGAAACATATAAAATTCTGACAGGTCTGGACAAACTAGATGCAGGTAGAATGTTCCCGATGGTCGGAGAGTCCAGAACCAGGGGTCATAGTCTAAGGATAAGGGGTAAGCCATTTAGGACAGAGATGAGGAAGAATTTCTTCACCCAGAGAGTGGTGAACCTGTGGAATTCTCTACCACAGAAGGCGGTTGAGGCCAAGTCTTTAAATATATTCAAGAAGCAGTTAGATATATTTCTTAGAGCTAAAGGGATCAAAAGATACGGGGAGAAGGCAGGTACGGGGTACTGAGTTTGGATGATCAGCCATGATCTCATCGAATGGCGGAGCAGGCTCGAGGGGCCGAATGGCCTACTCCTGCTCCTATCTTCTATGTTTCTATGAGCAGGATCGGGGGATGGGCAATGGGCAGGGTCGGGGGATGGGCATTATAACTACCCCTGCCCACTGCCCAGCCCCCGACCCTGCCCACTGCCCATCCCCCGATCCTGCCCATCCCCCGACCCTGCCCATGCCCGACATTACCCACTGCTCATCCACGACCCGGCCCACTGCCCATCTCATGACACTGCCCACTGCCTATCCCCGACCATGCCCACTGCCCGACCCCTGACCCTGTCCATCCCGCTGCCCACTGCCCAGCCCCCTGCCCACTGTCCATCCCCCGACCCTGCCCACTGCCCATCCCCGTACCTGCCCACTGACCGTCCTCCGACCCTGCCCACTGCCCATCCCCCAACCATGCCCACTGCCCATCCCCCCACCCTGCCCACTGCACATCCCCCCACACTGCCCACTGCCCATCCCCCCGACACTGCCCACTGCCCATCCCCCGACTCTGCCCACTGCCCATCCCGCGACTCTGCCCACTGCCCATCCCCCCACCCTGCCCACCACCCATCCCCCAACCCTGCCCACGGCCCATCCCCCACTCTGCCCACTGCCCAACCCCCGACTCTGACCACTGCCCATCCCCCGACCCTGCCCACTGCCCGTCCCCCGACCCTGCCCACTGCCCATCCCCCAACATTGCCCACTGCCCATCCCCCGACCCTGCCCACTGCCCGTCCCCTGACCCTGCCCACTGCCCATCCCCCAACACTGCCCACTGCCCATCCCCCGACTCTGCCCGGTGACCATCCCCCCACCCTGCCCACTGCACATCACCCCACCCTGCCCACTGCCCATCCCCCCGACACTGCCCACTGCCCATCCCCCGACTCTGCCCACTGCCCATCCCGCGACTCTGCCCACTGCCCATCCCCCCACCCTGCCCACCACCCATCCCCCAACCCTGCCCACGGCCCATCCCCCACCCTGCCCACTGCCCAACCCCCGACTCTGACCACTGCCCATCCCCCGACCCTGCCCACTGCCCGTCCCCCGACCCTGCCCACTGCCCACCCCCAACACTGCCCACTGCCCATCCCCCGACCCTGCCCACTGCCCGTCCCCTGACCCTGCCCACTGCCAATCCCCCGACCCTGCCCGTCCCCCGACCGTGCCCACTGCCCATCCCACGACCCTTCCCGTCCCCTGACCCTGCCCACTGCCCATCCCCTGACCCTGCCCACTGCCCATCCCCTGACCCTGCCCATCCCCCAACACTACCCATCCCCCGACACTGCCCACTGCCGGTCCCTCGATCCTTTCCACTGCCGGTCCTTCGATCCTTCCCACTGCCCATCCCTCGATCCTTCCCACTACCCGACCCTCGAATCTTCCCACTGCCCGTCCCTCGATCCTTCCCACAGCCCATCCCTCGATCCTTCCCACAGCCCATCCCCCGACCCTGCTCACTGCCCATCCCCCGACCCTGCTCACTGCCCATCCCCCGACCCTGCTCACTGCCCATCCCCCGACCCTGCCCACTGCCCATCCCCCGACCCTGCCCACTGCCCATCCCTGATCCTACCCATCCCCCGACTTTGCCCATCCTCTGACCCTGCCCACTACCCATCCCCCGACCCTGCCCACTGCCCATCCCCTGACCTTGCCCACTGCCCATCCCCCGAACCTGCCCACTGCCCATCCCCTGACCCTGCCCACTGCCCATTCCCCCGACCCTGCCCACTGCCCATCCCTGCCCACTGCCCATCCCCTGACCATGCGCAACCCCGACCCTGCCCATCCCCCTACCTTGCCCATTGCCCGTCCCCGACCCTGCCCTCTGCCCATCCCCCGACCCTTCCCACTTCCCATCCCCCGATCCTGCCCACTGCCCTTCCCCCAACCCTGCCCTCTGCGCATCCTACCACCCTGCCAGTACCCCACCCTGCCCACTGCCAATCCCCAGACCTGGAGCACTGCCCATCGCCCGACTCTGCACATCCCCCGACTCTGCCGATCCCCGAACCTGCCCATCTCCGACCCTACCCATCCTCCGACTTTGCCCATCCTCCGACCCTGCCCATCCCCCGACTCTGCCCATTCTCTGACTCTGCACATCCCCCGACTCTGCCCATCCTCCAACTCTGCTCATCACCCGACCCTGCCCATCCACCGACCCTGCCCATCCCCCGACCCTGCCCACTGCCCATCCCCGACCCTGCCCACTGCCCATCCCCCGACCTTGCCCTCTGCCCATCCCCTGACCTTGCCCACTGCCCTTCCCCCGACTTTGCCCACTGCTGATCCCCAGACCCTGCCCACTGCTCGACTTCTGACCCGGCCCACAGCCCATTCCCCGACCCTGCCCACTGCCCATCCCCCGACCCTGCCCACTGCCCGCCCCACGTCCTTGCCCACTGCCCCTCCCCCAACCCTGTCCACAGCCGATCCCCCGACCCTGCCCATCTCCCGACCATGCCCATCTTCCAAACCTGCCCACTGCCCATCCACGACTTTGCCCACAGCCCATCCCCGACTTTGCCCTCTGCCCATCACCGACCCTGCCCACTTCCCATCCCGCGACCCTGCCCATCCCCCGACCCTGCCCACTGCCCATCCCCTGACCCTGCCCACTGCCCATCCCCGACTTTGCCCACTGCCCAGCCCATGACTTTGCCCACTGCCTATCCCCCGACCCTGCCCACTGCACATTCCCCAACCCTGCCCACTGCACATTCCCCGACCGTGCCCACTACCCATCCGCCGGCCGTGCCCACTGCCCATCCCCCGAACCTGCCACTGCCCATCCCCCGACCCTGCCCACTGCCCATCCCCGACCCGTCCCGTCCCCCGACCCTGCCCACTGCCCATCCCCCCGAACCTGCCCACTGCCCATCCCCCGACCCTGTCCACTGCCCTTCCCCCGACCCTCCCCATCCCGCTGCTAACTGCCCATCCCCCGACCCTGCCCATCCCCTGCCCATTGCCCATCCCCGACCCTGCCCACTGCCCATCCCCCGAACCTGCCCACTGCCCATCCCCCGACTCTGCCCACTGCCCATCTCCCGACCCTGCCCACTGCCCATCCCCCGAACGTGTCCACTGCCCATCCCCCGACTGTGCCCACTGCCCATCCCCCGACCCTGCCCACTGCCCATCCCCCGAACGTGTCCACTGCCCATCCCCCGACTGTGCCCACTGCCCATCCCCCGACCCTGCCCATCCCCCGACCCGGCCCACTGCCCGTCCCCCGACACTGCCCACTACCCATCCCCCGACACTGCCCACTGCCCATCCCCCAACCCTGCCCATTGCCCATCCCCTGACCCTGCCCACTGCCCATCGCCAGGCCCTGCCCACTATCCATCCCCCACCCCTGCCCACTGCCCATCCCCAAACCTGCCCACCACCCATACCCCGACCCTGCCCACTTCCGATCCCCCGACCCGGCCCACTGCCCATCCCCAGACCCTGCCCGCTGCCCATCCCCGACCCTGCCCACTGCCCATCTCCAAACCTGCCCACTGCCCATCCCCCGACCCTGCCCATTGCCCATCCCCGACCCTGCCCACTGCCCATCGCCAGACCCTGCCCACTGCCCATCCCCCGACCGTGCCCACTGCCCATCCCCCGACCCTACCCACTCCACATTCCCTGAACCTGCCCACTCGCAAACCTGCCCACTGCCCATCCCCCGACCGTGCCCAATGCCCATCCCCTGACCCTGCCCACTGCCCATCCCCAAACCTGCCCACTGCCCATCCCCCGATCGTGCCCACTGCCCATCCCCCAACTCTACCCATCCCCCGACGCTGCCCACTGCCCGTCCCTCGATCCTTCCCACTGCCCGTCCCTCGATCCTTCCCACTGCCCATCCCCGACCCTGCTCACTGCCCAACCCCCGACCCTGCCCACTGCCCATCCCCGACCCTACCCATCCCCTGACTTTGCCCATTCTCCGACTCTGCCCATCCCCCGACTCTGCCCATCCTCTGACCCTGCCCATCACCCGACCCTGCCCATCCCCCGACCCTGCCCACTGCCCATCCCCCGACCTTGCCCACTGCCCATCCCCCGACCCTGCCCACTGCCCATCCCCCGAACCTGCACACTTCCCATCCCCCGACCCTGCCCACTGCCCATCCCTCGACCCTGCCCACTACCCATCCCCTGCCCACGACCCATCTGTCAAACCTGCCCACTGCCCATCCCCCGACCCTGCCCACTGCCCATCCCTGCCCACTGCCCAGCCCCTGACCATGCGTAACCCCGACACTGCCCATCCCCCTACCTTGCCCATTGCCCGTCCCCGCCCTCTGCCCTCTGCCCATTCCCCGACCCTTCCCACTTCCCATCCCCCGACCCTGCCCACTGCCCATCCCCAGACCTGGAGCACTGCACATCCCCCGACTCTGCACATCCCCCGACCCTGCCCATTGCCGATCCCCGAACCTGCCCATCTCCGACGCTGCCCATCACCCGACTGCCCAAACAACCGACCCTGCCCACTGCCGATCCCCGGCCCTACCCATCCTCCGACTTTGCCCATCCCCCGACTCTGCCCAATCTCTGACTCTGCACATCCCCCGACTCTGCCCATCCTCCGACCCTGCTCATCACCCGACTCTGCCCATCCACCGACCCTGCCCACTGCCCATCCCCCGACCTTGCCCACTGACCATCACTCGACCCTGCCCACTGACCATCACTCGACCCTGCCCACTGCCCATCACCCGACCCTGCCCACTGCCCGCCCCACGTCCCTGCCCATCCCTCGACCCTGCCCACTACCCATCCCCTGCCCATGACCCAACCGTCAACCCTGCCCACATCCCATCCCTGACCCTGCCCTCTGCCCATCCCCCGACTTTGCCCACTGCTGATCCCCAGACCCTGTCCACTGCTCGACTTCTGATCCTGCCCACAGCCAATTCCCCGACCCTGCCAACTGCCCACCCCCCGACCCTGCCCACTGCCCGCCCCACGTCCCTGCCCACTGCCCCTCCCCCAACCCTGCCCACAGACGATCCCCCGACCCTGCCCATCTCCCGACCATGCCCATCCCCCAAACCTGCCCACTGCCCATCCCGACATTGCCCACTGCCCATCCCCGACACTGCCCAGTGCCCATCCCCGACTTTGCCCACTGCCCATCCCCGACCCTGCCCACTGCCCATCCCCTGACACTGCCCACTGCCCCTCCCCCAACCCTGCCCACAGACGATCCCCCGACCCTGCCCATCTCCCGACCATGCCCATCCCCCAAACCTGCCCACTGCCCATCCCGACATTGCCCACTGCCCATCCCCGACACTGCCCAGTGCCCATCCCCGACTTTGCCCACTGCCCATCCCCGACCCTGCCCACTGCCCATCCCCTGACACTGCCCATCCCCCGACCCTGCCCACTGCCCATCCCCCGACCCTGCCCACTGCCCATCCCCGACATTGCCCGCTGCCCAGCCCACGACTTTGCCCGCTGCCCATCCCCCAACCCTGCCCACTGCACATTCCCCGACCCTGCCCACTACCCATTCGCCGACCCTGCCCACTGCCCATCCCCCGACCCTGCCCACTGCCCATCCCCGACATTGCCCGCTGCCCAGCCCACGACTTTGCCCACTGCCCATCCCCCAACCCTGCCCACTGCACATTCCCCGACCCTGCCCACTACCCATTTGCCGACCCTGCCCACTGCCCATCCGCCGACCGTGCCCACTGCCCATCCCCCGACCCTGCCCACTGCCCATCCCCCGACCCTGCCCACTGCCCATCCCCCGAACCGGCCCGTCCCCCGACCCTGCCCACTGCCCATCCTCCCGAACCTGCCCACTGCCCATCCCCCGACCCTGTCCACTGCCCTTCCCCCGACCCTCCCCATCCCGCTGCTCACGGCCCATCCCCCGACCCTGCCCATCCCCCTGCCAATTGCCCATCCAAGACCCTGCACACTGCCCATCCCCCGACCCTGCCCACTGCCCATCCTCCGACCCTGTCCAATGGCCATCCCCCAACTGTGCTCACTGCCCATCCCCCGAACCTGCCCATCCCCCGACACGGCCCACTGCCCATCCCCCGACACTGCCCACTGCCCATCCCCCGACCCTTCCCACTGCCCATCCCCGACCCTACCCACTGTCCATCCCCCAACCCTGCCCACTGTCCATAGTCCGACCCTACCCATCCCCCTGCCCATTGCCTATCCCCGACCCTGCCCACCCCCCGACCCTGCCCATTGCACATCCCATGACCCTGCCCACTGCCCATCCCCCGACCCTGCCCACTGCCCATCCCCTGACTCTGCCCACTGCCCATCCCCCGACCCTGCCCACAGCCCATCCCCCGAACGTGTCCACTGCCCATCCCCCGACTGTGCCCACTGCCCATCCCCCGACCCTGCCCATCCCCCGACCCGGCCCACTGCCCATTCCCTGACACTGCCCATCCCCCGACCCTGCCCACTGCCCATCCCCAGGCCCTGCCCACTGTCCATTCCCCAACCCTGCCCACTGCCCATCCCCAAACCTGCCCACCACCCATACCCCGACCCTGCCCACTGCCGATCCCCCGACCCGGCCCACTGCCCATCCCCAGAACCTGCCCACTGCCCATCTCCCAACGCTGCCCACTGCCCATCCCCCGACCCTGCCCACTGCCCATCCCCCAACCCTGCCCATCCCCAAACCTACCCACTGCCCATCCCCGACCCTGCCCACTGCCCATCGCCAGACCCTGCCCACTACCCATCCCCCGACCCTGCCCACTGCCCATCCCCAAACCTGCCCACTGCCCATCCCCTGACCGTGCCCACTGCCCATCCCCCGACCGTGCCCACTGCCCATCCCCCGACCCTGCCCACTGCACATTCCCCGAACCTGCCCACTCGCAAACCTGCCCACTGCCCATCCCCCGACCGTGCCCTCTGCCTATCCCCTGACCCTGCCCACTGCCCATCCCCAAACCGGCCCACTGCCCATCCCCCGACCGTTCCCACTGCCCATCCCCCCGACCCTGCACACTGCCCATCCCCCATCCCTGGCCACTGCCCATCCCCCGAACCTGCCCACTGCCCATCCCCCGACCCTGCCCACTGCCCATCCCCCGACCTTGCCCACTGCTCTTCGCCGACCCTGCCCACTGCCCATCCTCCGACCCTGCCCACTTCCCATCCCCCGACCCTGCCCACTGCCCATCCCCTGACCCTGCCCACTGCCCATCGCCCTAAACTGCCCACTGCCCATCCCTGACCCTGCCCATCCCCCAACCCTGCCCATCTCCCGACCCTGCCCACTGCCCATCCCCCAACAATTCCCACTGACCGTCTCCCCACACGGACCGCTGCCCATCCGTCATCGCAGCCCATTCCCCGGCCCTGCCTATCCCCAATCCTGCTCATCCTCCATTCCTGCCCACTGCCGATCCCCCGACACCGCATAACCCCTGAACATGCCCACTGCCCATCGGGCAACCTTGCCCATCCCTGACCCTGCCCACTGCTGCCCACTGCCCATCCCCCGACACTGAGCAACCCCCGACACTGCCCACTGCCCATCCCCGAACCTGCCCATCCCCCGACCCTGCCCACTGCCAATCCCCCAACCCTGCCCACTGCCCATCCCCGACCCTGCCCACTGCCCATCCCCCGACACTGCCCACTGCCCATCCCCCGACCCAGCCCACTGCCCATCTCCCGACCCTGCCCACTGCCCATTCCCCGACCCTGCCCACTGCCCATCCCCCGACCCTGCCCATCCGCAAACCTGCCCACTGCCCATCCCCCGACCCTGCCCACCCCCGACCCTGACCACTGCCCAACCCCCGACCCTGCCCACTGCCCATCCCCCGGACCCTGCACACCGCCCATCCCCCATCCCTGCCCACTGCCCATCCCCCGAACCTGCCCACTGCCCATCCCCCGACCCTGCCCACTGCCCATCCCCCGACCTTGCCCACTGCCCTTCGCCGACCCTGCCCACTGCCCATCCTCCGACCCTGCCCACTGCCCATCCCCTGACCCTGCCCACTACCCATCACCAGACCCTGCCCACTGCCCATCCCCTGATCCTGCCCACTGCCCATCCACAAACCTGCCCACTGCCCATCCCCCGACCGTGCCCACTGCCCATCCCCCGGCCGTGCCCACTGCCCATCCGCCGACCATGCCCACTGCCCATCCACCGAACCTGCCCACTGCCCATCTCCCGACCCTGCCCACTGCCCATACCCTGACTCTGCCTACTGCCCATCCCCCGACCCTGCCCATTGCCCATCCCCGACCCTACGCATCCGCCGACCCTGCCCACAGCCCGCCCCTGACCCTGCCGACAGCCCATCCTCCGACCCTGCCCACTTCCCATCCCCCGACCCTGCCCACTGCCCATCCCCTGACCCTGCCCACTGCCCATCGCCCTAAACTGCCCACTGCCCATCCCTGACCCTGCCCATCCCCCAACCCTGCCCATCTCCCGACCCTGCCCACTGCCCATCCCCCAACAATTCCCACTGACCGTCTCCCCACACGGACCGCTGCCCATCCGTCATCGCAGCCCATTTACCGGCCCTGCCTATCCCCAATCCTGCTCATCCTCCATTCCTGCCCACTGCCGATCCCCCGACACCGCATAACCCCTGAACATGCCCACTGCCCATCGGGCAACCTTGCCCATCCCTGACCCTGCCCACTGCTGCCCACTGCCCATCCCCCGACACTGAGCAACCCCCGACACTGCCCACTGCCCATCCCCGAACCTGCCCATCCCCCGACCCTGCCCACTGCCAATCCCCCAACCCTGCCCACTGCCCATCCCCCGACCCTGCCCACTGCCCATCCCCCGACACTGCCCACTGCCCATCCCCCGACCCTGCCCACTGCCCATCTCCCGACCCTGCCCACTGCCCATTCCCCGACCCTGCCCACTGCCCATCTCCCGACCCTGCCCACTGCCCATTCCCCGACCCTGCCCACTGCCCATCCCCCGACCCTGCCCATCCGCAAACCTGCCCACTGCCCATCCCCCGACCCTGCCCACCCCCGACCCTGACCACTGCCCATCCCCCGACCCTGCCCATTGCCCATCCCCGACCCTGCCCACTGCTCATCGCCAGACCCTGCCCACTGCCCATCCCCCGACCCTGCCCACTGTCCATCCCCAAACCTGCCCACTTCCCCTCCCCCGACCGCGCCCACTGCCCATCCCCCAACCCTGCCCACTGCCCATCCCCCGACCCTGCCCAATGACCATCCCCGACACTGCCACTGCCCATCGCCAGACCCTGCCCACTGCCCATCCCACGACCCTGCCCATCCACAAACCTGCCCACTGCCCATCCCCCGACCCGGCCCACTGCCCATCCCCAGAACCTGCCCACTGCCCATCTCCCGGCCCTGCCCACTGCCCATCCCCCGACCCTGCCCACTGCCCATCCCCCGACCCTGCCCATCCCCAAACCTGCCCACTGCCCATCCCCCGACCCTGCCCACTGCCCATCCCCCGACCCTGCCCATTGCCCATCCCCAACCCTGCCCACTGCCCATCCCCGACCCTGCCCACTGCCCATCCCCCGACCCTGCCCACTGCCCATCCCCCAACCCTGCCCATCCCCAAACCTACCCACTGCCCATCCCCGACCCTGCCCACTGCCCATCGCCAGACCCTGCCCACTACCCATCCCCCGACCCTGCCCACTGCCCATCCCCAAACCTGCCCACTGCCCATCCCCTGACCGTGCCCACTGCCCATCCCCCGACCCTGCCCACTGCACATTCCCCGAACCTGCCCACTCGCAAACCTGCCCACTGCCCATCCCCCGACCCTGCCCACTGCCCATCCCCGACCCTGCGCATCCGCCGACCCTGCCCACAGCCCGCCCCTGACCCTGCCGACAGCCCATCCTCCGACCCTGCCCACTTCCCATCCCCCGACCCTGCCCACTGCCCATCCCCTGACCCTGCCCACTGCCCATCGCCCTAAACTGCCCACTGCCCATCCCTGACCCTGCCCATCCCCCAACCCTGCCCATCTCCCGACCCTGCCCACTGCCCATCCCCCAACAATTCCCACTGACCGTCTCCCCACACGGACCGCTGCCCATCCGTCATCGCAGCCCATTCCCCGGCCCTGCCTATCCCCAATCCTGCTCATCCTCCATTCCTGCCCACTGCCGATCCCCCGACACCGCATAACCCCTGAACATGCCCACTGCCCATCGGGCAACCTTGCCCATCCCTGAGCCTGCCCACTGCTGCCCACTGCCCATCCCCCGACACTGAGCAACCCCCGACACTGCCCACTGCCCATCCCCGAACCTGCCCATCCCCCGACCCTGCCCACTGCCAATCCCCCAACCCTGCCCACTGCCCATCCCCCGACCCTGCCCACTGCCCATCCCCCGACACTGCCCACTGCCCATCCCCCGACCCTGCCCACTGCCCATCTCCCGACCCTGCCCACTGCCCATTCCCCGACCCTGCCCACTGCCCATCCCCCGACCCTGCCCATCCGCAAACCTGCCCACTGCCCATCCCCGACCCTGCCCACCCCCGACCCTGACCACTGCCCATCCCCCGACCCTGCCCATTGCCCATCCCCGACCCTGCCCACTGCTCATCGCCAGACCCTGCCCACTGCCCATCCCCCGACCCTGCCCACTGCCCATCCCCAAACCTGCCCACTTCCCCTCCCCCGACCGTGCCCACTGCCCATCCCCCGACACTGCCCACTGCCCATCCCCCGACCCTGCCCAATGCCCATCCCCGACACTGCCACTGCCCATCGCCAGAGCCTGCCCATCCCCAAACCTGCCCACTGCCCATCCCCCGACCCGGCCCACTGCCCATCCCCAGAACCTGCCCACTGCCCATCTCCCGATCCTGCCCACTGCCCATCCCCCGACCCTGCCCACTGCCCATCCCCCGACCATGCCCATCCCCAAACCTGCCCACTGCCCATCCCCCGACCCTGCCCACTGCCCATCCCCCGACCCTGCCCATTGCCCATCCCCAACCCTGCCCACTGCCCATCCCCAACCCTGCCCACTTCCCATCCCCAACCCTGCCCACTGCCCATCACCAAACCTGCCCACTGCCCATCCCCCGACCATACTCACTGCCCATCCCCGACCCTGCCCACTGCCCATCCCCCGACCCTGCCCATCCTCAAACGTGACCACTGCCCATCCCCCGACCGTGCCCACTGCCCAACCCCCGACCCTGCCCACTGCCCATCCCCAAACCTGACCACTGCCCATCCCCCGAACATACCCACTGCCAATCTCCCGACCCTGCCCACTGCCCATCCCCGACCCTGCCCACTGCCCATCCCCTGACCCTGCCCACTGCCCATCCCCGACCCTGCCCACTGCTCATCCCCCGACCCTGCCCACTGCCCATCCCCCGACCCTGCCCACAGCCCATCCCCCGACACTGCCCACTGCCCATCCCCCGACCCTGCCCACTGCTCATCTCCCGACCCTGCCCACTGCCCATTCCCTGACCCTGCCCACCCCCCGACCCTGCCCATCCGCAAACCTGCCCACTGCCCATCCCCCGACCCTGCCCACCCCCTGACCCTGACCACTGCCCATCCCCTGACCCTGCCCATTGCCCATCCCCGACCCTGCCCACTGCTCATCGCCAGACCCTGCACACTGCCCATCCCTGCCCACTGCCCATCCCCAAACCTGCCCACTTCCCCTCCCCCGACCGTGCCCACTGCCCATCCCCCGACCCTGCCACTGCCCATCCCCCGACCCTGCCCAATGCCCATCCCCGACACTGCCACTGCCCATCGCCAGAGCCTGCCCACTGCCCATCCCACGACCCTGCCCATCCGCAAACCTGCCCACTGCCCATCCCCCGACCTGGCCCACTGCCCATCCCCAGAACCTGCCCACTGCCCATCTCCCGACCCTGCCCACTGCCCATCCCCCGACCCTGCCCACTGCCCATCCCCCGACCCTGCCCATCCCCAAACCTGCCCACTGCCCATCCCCCGACCCTGCCACTGACCATCCCCCGACCCTGCCCATTGCCCATCCCCAACCCTGCCCACTGCCCATCCCCGACCCTGCCCACTGCCCATCCCCTGACCCTGCCCACTGCCCATCCCCGACCCTGCCCACTGCCCATCCCCAAACCTGACCACTGCCCATCCCCCGAACATACCCACGGCCAATCTCCCGACCCTGCCCACTGCCCATCCCTGACCCTGCCCTCTGCCCATCCCCTGACCCTGCCCACTGCCCATCCCCGACCCTGCCCACTGCTCATCCCCCGACCCTGCCCACTGCCCATCACCCGACCCTGCCCACTGCCCATCACCAGACCCTGCCCATTGTCCATCCCCTGACCCTGCCCACTGCCCATCCCCCGACCCTGCCCACCCCCGAACCTGCCCACTGCCCATCTCCTGACCCTGCCCACTGCCCATCACCCGACCCTGCCCACATCCCACCCCTGACCCTGCCGACAGCCCATCCTCCGACCCTGCCCACTTCCCATCCCCCGACCCTGCCCACTGCCCATCTCCCAACCCTGCCCACTGCCCATCCCCCGAACCTGCCCACTGCCCATCCCTGACCCTGCCCATCCCCCAACACTGCCCATCTCCCGACCCTGCCCACTGCCCATCCCCCAACAATTCCCACTGACCGTCTCCCCACACGGACCGCTGCCCATCCGTCATCACGGCCCATTCCCCAGCCCTGCCTATCCCAACCCTGCTCATCCTCCATTCCTGCCCACTGCTGATCCCCCGACACCGCACAACCCCTGAACATGCCCACTGCCCATCGGGCAACCTTGCCCATCCATGACCCTGCCCACTGCCCATCCCCCGACCCTGCCTACTGCCCATCCCCCGACCCTGCCCACTGCCCATCCCTGACCCTGCCCACTGCCCATCACCCGACCCTGCCCACTTCCCATCCCCCGACCATGCCCACTGCCCATCCCCAACCCTTCCCACTGCCCATCCCCCGACCCTGCCCATTGCCCATCCCCGACCCTGCCCACTGCTCATCGCCAGACCCTGCCCACTGCCCATCCCCCGACCCTGCCCACTGCCCATCCCCAAACCTGCCCACTTCACCTCCCCCGACCGTGCCCACTGCCCATCCCCCGACCCTGCCCACTGCCCATCCCCCGACCCTGCCCAATGCCCATCCCCGACACTGCCACTGCCCATCGCCAGACCCTGCCCACTGCCCATCCCACGACCCTGCCCATCCCCAAACCTGCCCACTGCCCATCCCCCGACCCGGCCCACTGCCCATCCCCAGAACCTGCCCACTGCCCATCTCCCGACCCTGCCCACTGCCCATCCCTCAACCCTGCCCACTGCCCATCCCCCGACCCTGCCCATCCCCAAACCTGCCCACTGCCCATCTCCCGACCCTGCCCACTGCCCATCCCCCGGCCCTGCCCATTGCCCATCCCCAACCCTGCCCACTGCCCATCCCCGACCCTGCCCACTGCCCATCCCCAACCCTGCCCACTGCCCATCCCCAAACCTGCCCACTGCCCATCCCCTGACCATACTCACTGCCCATCCCCGACCCTGCCCACTGCCCATCCCCCGACCCTGCCCACTGCCCATCCTCAAACGTGACCACTGCCCATCCCCCGACCGTGCCCACTGCCCATCCCCCGACCCTGCCCACTGCCCATCCCCAAACCTGACCACTGCCCATCCCCCAAACATACCCACTGCCAATCTCCCGACCCTGCCCACTGCCCATCCCCGACCCTGCCCACTGCTCATCCCCCGACCCTGCCCACTGCCCATCACCCGACCCTGCCCACTGCCCATCACCAGCCCTGCCCATTGTCCATCCCCTGACCCTGCCCACTGCCCATCCCCCGACCCTGCCCACCCCCGAACCTGCCCACTGCCCATCTCCTGACCCTGCCCACTGCCCATCACCCGACCCTGCCCACATCCCACTCCTGACCCTGCCGACAGCCCATCCTCCGACCCTGCCCACTTCCCATCCCCGACCCTGCCCACTGCCCATCCCCCAACCCTGCCCACAGCCCATCCCCCGAACCTGCCCATCCCTGACCCTGCCCATCCCCCAACACTGCCCATCTCCCGACCCTGCCCACTGCCCATCCCCCAACAATTCCCACTGACCGTCTCCCCACACGGACCGCTGCCCATCCGTCATCACGGCCCATTCCCCGGCCCTGCCTATCCCCAACCCTGCTCATCCTCCATTCCTGCCCACTGCTGATCCCCCGACACCGCACAACCCCTGAACATGCCCACTGCCCATCGGGCAACCTTGCCCATCCATGACCCTGCCCACTGCCCATCCCCCGACCCTGCCTACTGCCCATCCCCCGACCCTGCCCACTGCCCATCCCTGACCCTGCCCACTGCCCATCACCCGACCCTGCCCACATCCCACCCCTGACCCTGCCGACAGCCCATCCTCCGACCCTGCCCACTTCCCATCCCCCGACCATGCCCACTGCCCATCCCCAACCCTTCCCACTGCCCATCCCCCGAACCTGCCCACTGCCCATCCCTGACCCTGCCCATCCCCCAACCCTGCCCATCTCCCGACCCTGCCCACTGCCCATCACCGAACAATGCCCACTGCCCGTCCCCCCACACGGACCGCTGCCCATCCGTCATCACTGCCCATTCCCCGGCCCTGCCTATCCCCAACCCTGCTCATCCTCCATTCCTGCCCACTGCCCATCCCCCGACCCTGCGCAACCCCCGAAACTGCCCACTGCCCATCGCCCGAACCTCCCCATCCCCCGACCCTGCCCACTGCCCATCCCCCGACCCTGTCCACTGCCCGTCCCCGACCCTGCCCACTGCCCATCCCCCAACCCTGCCCACTGCCCATCCCCAGACCCTGCCCACTGCCCATCCCCGACACTGCCCACTGCCCATCCCCCGAACCTACCTATTGCCCATCCCCCGACCCTGCCCACTGCCCAACCCTCGACCCTGCCCACTGCCCATCCCCCCACCCTGCCCACTACCCATCCCCCGACCCTGCCCATACCCCGACCCTGCCCACTGCCCATCCCCCAACTCTGCCCATCCACCGACCCTGCCCACTGCCCATCCCCCGACCCTGCCCACTGCCTGTCCCCGACCCTGCCCATCACCCGACCCTGCCCACTGCCCATCCCCTGACCCTGCCCACTGCCCATCCCCCGACCCTGCCCAATGCCCATCCCCGACACTGCCACTGCCCATCGCCAGACCCTGCCCACTGCCCATCCCACGCCCCTGCCCATCCCCAAACCTGCCCACTGCCCATCCCCCGACCCGGCCCACTGCCCATCCCCAGAACCTGCCCACTGCCCATCTCCCGACCCTGCCCACTGCCCATCCCCCGACCCTGCCCACTGCCCATCCCCCGACCCTGCCCATTCCCAAACCTGCCCACTGCCTATCCCCCGACCCTGCCCACTGCCCATCCCCTGACCCTGCCCATTGCCCATCCCCAACCCTGCCCACTGCCCATCACCAACCCTGCCCACTGCCCATCCCCAACCCTGCCCACTGCCCATCCCCAAACCTGCCCACTGCCCATCCCCCGACCATACTCACTGCCCATCCCCGACCCTGCCCACTGCCCATCCCCCGACCCTGCCCACTGCCCATCCTCAAACGTGACCACTGCCCATTCCCCGACCCTGCCCACTGCCCATCCCCAAACCTGACAACTGCCCATCCCCCGAAAATACCCACTGCCAATCTCCCGACCCTGCCCACTGCCCATCCCCGACCCTGCCCACTGCCCATCCCCTGACCCTGCCCACTGCCCATCCCCGACCCTGCCCACTGCTCATCCCCCGACCCTGCCCACTGCCCATCCCCCGACCCTGCCCACTGCCCATCCCCCGACACTGCGCACTGCCCATCCCCCGACCCTGCCCACTGCCAATCTCCCGACCCTGCCCACTGCCCATTCCCCGACCCTGCCCACTGCCCATCCCCCGACCCTGCCCATCCGCAAACCTGCCCACTGCCCATCCCCCGACCCTGCCCACCCCCCGACCCTGACCACTGCCCATCCCCCGACCCTGCCCATTGCCCATCCCCGACCCTGCCCACTGCTCATCGCCAGACCCTGCCCACTGCCCATCCCCCGACCCTGCCAACTGCCCATCCCCAAAACTGCCCACTTCCCCTCCCCCGACCGTGCCCACTGCCCATCCCCCGACCCTGCCCACTGCCCATCCCCCGACCCTGCCCATCCCCAAACCTGCCCACTGCCCATCCCCCGACCCTGCCCACTGACCATCCCCCGACCCTGCCCATTGCCCATCCCCAACCCTGCCCACTGCCCATCCCCGACCCTGCCCACTGCCCATCCCCTGACCCTGCCCACTGCCCATCCCCCGACCCTGCCCACTGCCCATCCCCAAACCTGACCACTGCCCATCCCCCGAACATACCCACGGCCAATCTCCCGACCCTGCCCACTGCCCATCCCTGACCCTGCCCTCTGCCCATCCCCTGACCCTGCCCACTGCCCATCCCCGACCCTGCCCACTGCTCATCCCCCGACCCTGCCCACTGCCCATCACCCGACCCTGCCCACTGCCCATCACCAGACCCTGCCCATTGTCCATCCCCTGACCCTGCCCACTGCCCATCCCCCGACCCTGCCCACCCCCGAACCTGCCCACTGCCCATCTCCTGACCCTGCCCACTGCCCATCACCCGACCCTGCCCACATCCCACCCCTGACCCTGCCGACAGCCCATCCTCCGACCCTGCCCACTTCCCATCCCCCGACCCTGCCCACTGCCCATCTCCCAACCCTGCCCACTGCCCATCCCCCGAACCTGCCCACTGCCCATCCCTGACCCTGCCCATCCCCCAACACTGCCCATCTCCCGACCCTGCCCACTGCCCATCCCCCAACAATTCCCACTGACCGTCTCCCCACATGGACCGCTGCCCATCCGTCATCACGGCCCATTCCCCAGCCCTGCCTATCCCCAACCCTGCTCATCCTCCATTCCTGCCCACTGCTGATCCCCCGACACCGCACAACCCCTGAACATGCCCACTGCCCATCGGGCAACCTTGCCCATCCATGACCCTGCCCACTGCCCATCCCCCGACCCTGCCTACTGCCCATCCCCCGACCCTGCCCACTGCCCATCCCTGACCCTGCCCACTGCCCATCACCCGACCCTGCCCACTTCCCATCCCCCGACCATGCCCACTGCCCATCCCCAACCCTTCCCACTGCCCATCCCCCGACCCTGCCCATTGCCCATCCCCGACCCTGCCCACTGCTCATCGCCAGACCCTGCCCACTGCCCATCCCCCGACCCTGCCCACTGCCCATCCCCAAACCTGCCCACTTCACCTCCCCCGACCGTGCCCACTGCCCATCCCCCGACCCTGCCCACTGCCCATCCCCCGACCCTGCCCAATGCCCATCCCCGACACTGCCACTGCCCATCGCCAGACCCTGCCCACTGCCCATCCCACGACCCTGCCCATCCCCAAACCTGCCCACTGCCCATCCCCCGACCCGGCCCACTGCCCATCCCCAGAACCTGCCCACTGCCCATCTCCCGACCCTGCCCACTGCCCATCCCTCAACCCTGCCCACTGCCCATCCCCCGACCCTGCCCATCCCCAAACCTGCCCACTGCCCATCTCCCGACCCTGCCCACTGCCCATCCCCCGGCCCTGCCCATTGCCCATCCCCAACCCTGCCCACTGCCCATCCCCGACCCTGCCCACTGCCCATCCCCGACCCTGCCCACTGCCATCCCCAACCCTGCCCACTGCCCATCCCCAAACCTGCCCACTGCCCATCCCTGACCATACTCACTGCCCATCCCCGACCCTGCCCACTGCCCATCCCCGACCCTGCCCACTGCCCATCCTCAAACGTGACCACTGCCCATCCCCCCGACCGTGCCCACTGCCCATCCCCCGACCCTGCCCACTGCCCATCCCCAAACCTGACCACTGCCCATCCCCCAAACATACCCACTGCCAATCTCCCGACCCTGCCCACTGCCCATCCCCGACCCTGCCCACTGCCCATCCCCTGACCCTGCCCACTGCCCATCCCGACCCTGCCCACTGCTCATCCCCCGACCCTGCCCACTGCCCATCACCCGACCCTGCCACTGCCCATCACCAGCCCTGCCCATTGTCCATCCCCTGACCCTGCCCACTGCCCATCCCCCGACCCTGCCCACCCCCGAACCTGCCACTGCCCATCCCCAAACCTGACCACTGCCCATCCCCCGAACATACCCACGGCCAATCTCCCGACCCTGCCCACTGCCCATCCCTGACCCTGCCCTCTGCCCATCCCCTGACCCTGCCCACTGCCCATCCCCGACCCTGCCCACTGCTCATCCCCCGACCCTGCCCACTGCCCATCACCCGACCCTGCCCACTGCCCATCACCAGACCCTGCCCATTGTCCATCCCCTGACCCTGCCCACTGCCCATCCCCCGACCCTGCCCACCCCCGAACCTGCCCACTGCCCATCTCCTGACCCTGCCCACTGCCCATCACCCGACCCTGCCCACATCCCACCCCTGACCCTGCCGACAGCCCATCCTCCGACCCTGCCCACTTCCCATCCCCCGACCCTGCCCACTGCCCATCTCCCAACCCTGCCCACTGCCCATCCCCCGAACCTGCCCACTGCCCATCCCTGACCCTGCCCATCCCCCAACACTGCCCATCTCCCGACCCTGCCCACTGCCCATCCCCCAACAATTCCCACTGACCGTCTCCCCACATGGACCGCTGCCCATCCGTCATCACGGCCCATTCCCCAGCCCTGCCTATCCCCAACCCTGCTCATCCTCCATTCCTGCCCACTGCTGATCCCCCGACACCGCACAACCCCTGAACATGCCCACTGCCCATCGGGCAACCTTGCCCATCCATGACCCTGCCCACTGCCCATCCCCCGACCCTGCCTACTGCCCATCCCCCGACCCTGCCCACTGCCCATCCCTGACCCTGCCCACTGCCCATCACCCGACCCTGCCCACTTCCCATCCCCCGACCATGCCCACTGCCCATCCCCAACCCTTCCCACTGCCCATCCCCCGACCCTGCCCATTGCCCATCCCCGACCCTGCCCACTGCTCATCGCCAGACCCTGCCCACTGCCCATCCCCCGACCCTGCCCACTGCCCATCCCCAAACCTGCCCACTTCACCTCCCCCGACCGTGCCCACTGCCCATCCCCCGACCCTGCCCACTGCCCATCCCCCGACCCTGCCCAATGCCCATCCCCGACACTGCCACTGCCCATCGCCAGACCCTGCCCACTGCCCATCCCACGACCCTGCCCATCCCCAAACCTGCCCACTGCCCATCCCCCGACCCGGCCCACTGCCCATCCCCAGAACCTGCCCACTGCCCATCTCCCGACCCTGCCCACTGCCCATCCCTCAACCCTGCCCACTGCCCATCCCCCGACCCTGCCCATCCCCAAACCTGCCCACTGCCCATCTCCCGACCCTGCCCACTGCCCATCCCCCGGCCCTGCCCATTGCCCATCCCCAACCCTGCCCACTGCCCATCCCCGACCCTGCCCACTGCCCATCCCCGACCCTGCCCACTGCCCATCCCCAACCCTGCCCACTGCCCATCCCCAAACCTGCCCACTGCCCATCCCCTGACCATACTCACTGCCCATCCCCGACCCTGCCCACTGCCCATCCCCCGACCCTGCCCACTGCCCATCCTCAAACGTGACCACTGCCCATCCCCCGACCGTGCCCACTGCCCATCCCCCGACCCTGCCCACTGCCCATCCCCAAACCTGACCACTGCCCATCCCCCAAACATACCCACTGCCAATCTCCCGACCCTGCCCACTGCCCATCCCCGACCCTGCCCACTGCCCATCCCCTGACCCTGCCCACTGCCCATCCCGACCCTGCCCACTGCTCATCCCCCGACCCTGCCCACTGCCCATCACCCGACCCTGCCCACTGCCCATCACCAGCCCTGCCCATTGTCCATCCCCTGACCCTGCCCACTGCCCATCCCCCGACCCTGCCCACCCCCGAACCTGCCCACTGCCCATCTCCTGACCCTGCCCACTGCCCATCACCCGACCCTGCCCACATCCCACTCCTGACCCTGCCGACAGCCCATCCTCCGACCCTGCCCACTTCCCATCCCCGACCCTGCCCACTGCCCATCCCCCAACCCTGCCCACAGCCCATCCCCCGAACCTGCCCATCCCTGACCCTGCCCATCCCCCAACACTGCCCATCTCCCGACCCTGCCCACTGCCCATCCCCCAACAATTCCCACTGACCGTCTCCCCACACGGACCGCTGCCCATCCGTCATCACGGCCCATTCCCCGGCCCTGCCTATCCCCAACCCTGCTCATCCTCCATTCCTGCCCACTGCTGATCCCCCGACACCGCACAACCCCTGAACATGCCCACTGCCCATCGGGCAACCTTGCCCATCCATGACCCTGCCCACTGCCCATCCCCCGACCCTGCCTACTGCCCACCCCCCGACCCTGCCCACTGCCCATCCCTGACCCTGCCCACTGCCCATCACCCGACCCTGCCCACATCCCACCTCTGACCCTGCCGACAGCCCATCCTCCGACCCTGCCCACTTCCCATCCCCCGACCATGCCCACTGCCCATCCCCAACCCTTCCCACTGCCCATCCCCCGAACCTGCCCACTGCCCATCCCTGACCCTGCCCATCCCCCAACCCTGCCCATCTCCCGACCCTGCCCAATGCCCATCCCCGAACAATGCCCACTGCCCGTCCCCCCACACGGACCGCTGCCCATCCGTCATCACTGCCCATTCCCCGGCCCTGCCTATCCCCAACCCTGCTCATCCTCCATTCCTGCCCACTGCCCATCCCCCGACCCTGCGCAACCCCCGAAAATGCCCACTGCCCATCGCCCGAACCTCCCCATCCCCCGACCCTGCCCACTGCCCATCCCCCGACCCTGTCCACTGCCCGTCCCCGACCCTGCCCACTGCCCATCCCCCAACCCTGCCCACTGCCCATCCCCAGACCCTGCCCACTGCCCATCCCCGACACTGCCCACTGCCCATCCCCCGAACCTACCTATTGCCCATCCCCCGACCCTGCCCACTGCCCAACCCTCGACCCTGCCCACTGCCCATCCCCCCACCCTGCCCACTACCCATCCCCCGACCCTGCCCATACCCCGACCCTGCCCACTGCCCATCCCCCAACTCTGCCCATCCACCGACCCTGCCCACTGCCCATCCCCCGACCCTGCCCACTGCCTGTCCCCGACCCTGCCCATCACCCGACCCTGCCCACTGCCCATCCCCTGACCCTGCCCACTGCCCATCCCCCGATGCCCATCCCCGACACTGCCACTGCCCATCGCCAGACCCTGCCCACTGCCCATCCCACGCCCCTGCCCATCCCCAAACCTGCCCACTGCCCATCCCCCGACCCGGCCCACTGCCCATCCCCAGAACCTGCCCACTGCCCATCTCCCGACCCTGCCCACTGCCCATCCCCCGACCCTGCCCACTGCCCATCCCCCGACCCTGCCCATTCCCAAACCTGCCCACTGCCTATCCCCCGACCCTGCCCACTGCCCATCCCCTGACCCTGCCCATTGCCCATCCCCAACCCTGCCCACTGCCCATCACCAACCCTGCCCACTGCCCATCCCCAACCCTGCCCACTGCCCATCCCCAAACCTGCCCACTGCCCATCCCCCGACCATACTCACTGCCCATCCCCGACCCTGCCCACTGCCCATCCCCCGACCCTGCCCACTGCCCATCCTCAAACGTGACCACTGCCCATTCCCCGACCCTGCCCACTGCCCATCCCCAAACCTGACAACTGCCCATCCCCCGAAAATACCCACTGCCAATCTCCCGACCCTGCCCACTGCCCATCCCCGACCCTGCCCACTGCCCATCCCCTGACCCTGCCCACTGCCCATCCCCGACCCTGCCCACTGCTCATCCCCCGACCCTGCCCACTGCCCATCCCCCGACCCTGCCCACTGCCCATCCCCCGACACTGCGCACTGCCCATCCCCCGACCCTGCCCACTGCCAATCTCCCGACCCTGCCCACTGCCCATTCCCCGACCCTGCCCACTGCCCATCCCCCGACCCTGCCCATCCGCAAACCTGCCCACTGCCCATCCCCCGACCCTGCCCACCCCCCGACCCTGACCACTGCCCATCCCCCGACCCTGCCCATTGCCCATCCCCGACCCTGCCCACTGCTCATCGCCAGACCCTGCCCACTGCCCATCCCCCGACCCTGCCCACTGCCCATCCCCAAACCTGCCCACTTCCCCTCCCCCGACCGTGCCCACTGCCCATCCCCCAACCCTGCCCACTGCCCATCCCCGACACTGCCACTGCCCATCGCCAGACCCTGCCCACTGCCCATCCCACGACGCCGCCCATCCCCAAACCTGCCCACTGCCCATCCCCCGACCCGGCCCACTGCCCATCCCCAGACCCTGCCCACTGCCCATCCCACGACCCTGCCCATCCCCAAACCTGCCCACTGCCCATCCCCCGACCCGGCCCATTGCCCATCCCCAGAACCTGCCCACTGCCCATCTCCCGACCCTGCCCACTGCCCATCCCCCGACCCTGCCCACTGCCCATCCCCCGACCCTGCCCATCCCCAAACCTGCCCACTGCCCATCCCCCGACCCTGCCCATCCCCGACCCTGCCCACTGCCCATCCCCAACCCTGCCCACTGCCCATCCCCAAACCTGCCCACTGCCCATCCCCCGACCATACTCACTGCCCATCCCCGACCCTGCCCACTGCCCATCCCCCGACCCTGCCCACTGCCCATCCTCAAACGTGACCACTGCCCATCCCCCGACCGTGCCCACTGCCCATCCCCCGACCCTGCCCACTGCCCATCCCCAAACCTGACCACTGCCCATCCCCCGAACATACCCACTGCCAATCTCCTGACCCTGCCCACTGCCCATCCCCGACCCTGCCCACCGCCCATCCCCTGACCCTGCCCACTGCCCATCCCCGACCCTGCCCACTGCTCATCCCCCGACCCTGCCCACTGCCCATCACCCGACCCTGCCCACTGCCCATCACCAGACCATGCCCACCCCCGAACCTGCCCACTGCCCATCCCTGACCCTGCCCACTGCCCATCACCCGACCCTGCCTACATCCCACCCCTGACCCTGCCGACAGCCCATCCTCCGACCCTGCCCACTTCCCATCCCCCGACCATGCCCACTGCCCATCCCCAACCCTTCCCACTGCCCATCCCCCGAACCTACCCACTGCCCATCCCTGACCCTGCCCATCCCCCAACCCTGCCCATCTCCCGACCCTGCCCACTGCCCATCCCCGAACAATGCCCACTGCCCGTCCCCCCACACGGACCGCTGCCCATCCGTCATCACTGCCCATTCCCCGGCCCTGCCTATCCCCAACCCTGCTCATCCTCCATTCCTGCCCACTGCTGATCCCCCGACACCGCACAACCCCTGACCATGCCCACTGCCCATCGGGCAACCGTGCCCATCCATGACCCTGCCCACTGCCCATTCCTGCCCACTGCCCATCCCCCGACCCTGCGCAACCCCCGAAACTGCCCACTGCCCATCGCCCGAACCTGCCCATCCCCCGACCCTGCCCACTGCCCATCCCCCGACCCTGTCCACTGCCCGTCCCCGACCTTGCCCACTGCCCATCCCCCAACCCTGCCCACTGCCCATCCCCAGACCCTGCCCACTGCCCATCCCCGACACTGCCCACTGACCATCCCCTGAACCCACCTAGTGCCCATCCCCCGACCCTGCCCACTGCCCAACCCTCGACCCTGCCCACTGCCCATCCCCCCACCCTGCCCACTACCCATCCCCCGACCCTGCCCATCCCCCGACCCTGCCCACTGCCCATCCCCCAACTCTGCCCATCCACCGACCCTGCCCACAGCCCATCCCCTGACCCTGCCCACTGCCTGTCCCCGACCCTGCCCATCACCCAACCCTGCCCACTGCCCATCCCCTGACCCTGCCCACTGCCCATCCCCCGACCCTGCCCATCCCCCGTCTCTGCCCACTACCCGTCCCCGACCCTGCCCATCACCCGACCCTGCCCACTGCCCATCCCCTGACCCTACCCACTGCCCATCCTCTGACCCTCCCCATCCTGCTGCCCACTGCCCATCCCCCGCCCATCGCCAGATCCTGCTCACTGCCCATCGCCAGGCCCTGCCCACTGCCCACCCCCTGACCCTGCCCACTGCCCATCCCCCGACCCTGCCCACTGCTCATCCCCCGACCCTGCCCACAGCCGAACCCCCGACCCAGCCCACTGCCCATCCCCCGACCCTGCCCACAGCCCATCCCCTGACGCTACCCACTGCCCATCCCCCGACACTGCCCACTGCCCATCCCCCAACCCTGCCGACAGCCCATCGTCCAACCCTGCTCACTGCCCATCCCCCAACCCTGCCGACAGCCCATCCTCCAACCCTGCCCACTGCCCATCCTCTGACCCTGCCCACAGCCCACCCCTGACCCTGCCGATAGCCCATTCTCCGACCCTACCCACTCCCCATCCCCCGACCCTGCCCATCTCCCGCCCACTGCCCACAGCCGTCCCCCGACCCTGCCCCGTCCCCCAATCCGGCCCACTGCCAATCATCCAACTTTGCCCACCCCCCGACCCTACCCACTGCCCATCCCTGACCCGGCCCACTGCCCATCCCCGACCCTGATCATCCCCCAACCCTGCCCATCTCCTGACCCTGCCCACTGCCCATCCCCCAACAATGCCCACTGCCCGTCCCCCCACACGGCCCACTGCCCATCCCCATCACTGCCCATTCCCCGACCCTGCCCATTGCACATCCCCCGACCCTGCCCACTGCCCATCCCCGACCCTGCCCACTGCCCATCCCCCGACTCTGCCCACTGCCCATACCCCGACCCTGCCCACTGCCCATCCCCCGACCCTGTCCACTGCCCATCCCCCAACTGTGCCCACTGCCCATCCACCGACACTGCCAATCCCCCGACTCGGCCCACTGCCCATCCCCGACACTGCCTACTGCCCATCCCCCGACCCTTCCCACTGCACATCCCCCGACCCTTCCCACTGCACATCCCCCGACCCTACCCATTGCCCATCCCCCGACCCTGCTCATTGCCTATCCCCGACCCTGCCCACTGCCCATCCCCCAACCCTGCCCATTGCAGATCCCCCGACCCTGCCCACTGCCCATCCCCGACCCTGACCACTGCCCATCCCCCGACCCTGCCCACTGCCCATCCCGCGACTCTGCCCACTGCCCACCCCCCGACTGTGCCCACTGCCCATCCCCCGACGCTGCCCATCCCCCGACCGGGCCCACTGCCCATCCCCCGACATTGCCCACTGCCCATCCCCGACCCTGCCCACTGCCCATCCCCGACCCTGCCCACTGCTCATCCCCGACCCTGCCCACTGTCGATCCCCTGACCCTGCCCACTGTCGATCCCCTGACCCTGCCCACTGTCGATCCCCTGACCCTGCCCACTGCTCATCCCCGACCCTGCCCACTGTCGATCCCCTGACCCTGCCCACTGTCCATCCCCTGACCCTGCCCACTGTCCATCCCCTGACCCTGCCCACTGCTCATCCCCGACCCTGCCCACTGCCCATCCCCGACCCTGCCCACTGCCCATCCCCGACCCTGCCCACTGCCCATCCCTGACCCTGCCCATCCCCCAACCCTGCCCATCTCCCGACCCTGCCCACTGACCATCCCCCAACAATTCCCACTGCCCGTCTCCCCACATGGACCGCTGCCCATCCGTCATCACTGCCCATTCCCAGGCCCTGCCTATCCCCAATCCTGCTCATCCTCCATTCCTGCCCACTGCTGATCCCCCAACACTGCATAACCCCTGAACATGCCCACTGCCCATCGGGCAACCTTACCCATCCCCAAACCTGCCCACTGCCCATCCCCCGACCCTGCCCACTGCCCATCCCCCGACCCTGCCCACTGCACGTTCCCCGAACCTGCCCACTCGCAAACCTGCCCACTGCCCAGCCCCCGACCGTGCCCACTGCCCATCCCCCGACCCTGCCCACTGCCCATCCCCCGACCCTGAGCAACCCCGACAATGCCCACTGCCCATCCCCGAACCTGCCCATCCCCCGACAATGCCCACTGCCCATCCCCGAACCTGCCCATCCCCCGACCCTGCCCACTGCCCATCCCCAAACCTGCCCACTGCCCCTCCCCCGACCCTGCCCATCCCCGACCCTGCCCATTGCCCATCCCCGACCGTGCCCACTGCCCATCCCCGACCCTGCCCACTGCGCATCCCCAAACCTGCCCACTGCCCATCCCCCGACCGTGCCCACTGGCCATCCCCGACCCTGCCCACCCCCTGACCCTGCCCACTGCCCATCCCCGACCCTGCCCACAGCCCATCCCCGACCCTGCCCACTGCTCATCCCCGACCCTGCCCACTGCCCATCCCCGACCGTGCCCACTGCCCATTACCGACCCTGCCCACTGCCCATCCCCGACCCTGCCCACTGCCCATCCCCGACCCTGCCCACTGCCCACCCCCTGACCCTGCCCACTGCCCATCCCCGACCCTGCCCACTGCTCATCCCCGACCCTGCCCACTGCCCATCCCCGACCCTGCCCACTGCCCATCCCCGACCCTGCCCACTGCCCATCCCCGACCCTGCCCACTGCCCATCCCCGAACCTGCCCACTGCCCATCCCCGACCCTGCCCACTGCCCATCCCCGACCCACTGCCCATCCCCGACCCTGCCCACTGCTCATCCCCGACCCTGCCCACTGTCGATCCCCTGACCCTGCCCACTGCCCATCCCCGACCCTGCCCACTGCCCATCCCCGACCCAGCCCACTGCCCACCCCCGACCCTGCCCACTGCCCATCCCCGACCCTGCCCACTGCCAATCCCCGACCCTGCCCACTGCCCATCCCCGACCCTGCCCACTGCCCATCCCTGACCCTGCCCACTGCCCATCCCCGACCCTGCCAACTGCTCATCCCCGACCCTGCCCACTGCCCATCCCCGACCCTGCCCACTGCCCATCCCCCGACCCTGAGCAACCCCGACACTGCCCACTGCCCATCCCCGAACCTGCCCATCCCCCGACCCTGCCCACTGCCCATCCCCGAACCTGCCCATCCCCCGACCCTGCCCACTGCCCATCCCCAAACCTGCCCACTGCCCCTCCCCCGACCCTGCCCATCCCCCGACCCTGCCCATTGCCCATCCCCGACCGTGCCCACTGCCCCTCCCCCGACCCTGCCCATCCCCCGACCCTGCCCACTGCGCATCCCCGACCCTGCCCACTGCCCATCCCCGACCCTGCCCACTGCCCATCCCCGACCCTGCCCACTGCCCACCCCCTGACCCTGCCCACTGCCCATCCCCGACCCTGCCCACTGCCCATCCGCGACCCTGCCCACTGCCCATCCCCCGACCGTGCCCACTGCCCATCCCCGACCCTGCCCACTGCCCATCCCCGACCCTGCCCACTGCCCACCCCCTGACCCTGCCCGCTGCCCATCCCCGACCCTGCCCACTGCCCATCCCCCGACCGTGCCCACTGCCCATCCCCCGACCGTGCCCACTGCCCATCCCCGACCCTGCCCACTGCCCATCCCCGACCCTGCCCACTGCTCATCCCCGACCCTGCCCACTGCCCATCCCCGACCGTGCCCACTGCCCATCCCCGACCCTGCCCACTGCCCATCCCCGACCGTGCCCACTGCCCATCCCCGACCCTGCCCACTGCCCATCCCCGACCCGGCCCACTGCTCATCCCCGACCCTGCCCACAGCCCATCCCCGACCCTGCCCACTGCCCATCCCCGACCCTGCCCACTGCTCATCCCTGACCCTGCCCACTGCCCATCCCCGACCCTGCCCACTGCCCATCCCCGACCCTGCCCACTGCCCATCCCCGACCCTGCCCACTGCCCATCCCCGACCGTGCCCACTGCCCCTCCCCGACCCTGCCCATCCCCCGACCCTGCCCACTGCGCATCCCCAACCCTGCCCACTGCCCATCCCCCAAACCTGCCCACTGCCCATCCCCCGACCGTGCCCACTGCCCATCCCCGACCCTGCCCACTGCCCACCCCCTGACCCTGCCCACTGCCCATCCCCGACCCTGCCCACTGCCCATCCCCGCCCACTGCCCATCCCCGACCCTGCCCACTGCCCACCCCTGACCCTGCCCACTGCCCATCCCCGACCCTGCCCGCTGCCCATCCCCGACCCTGCCCACTGCCCATCCCCGACCCTGCCCACTGCCCACCCCTGACCCTGCCCACTACCCATCCCCGACCCTGCCCGCTGCCCATCCCCGACCCTGCCCACTGCCCATCCCCGACCCTGCCCACTGCTCATCCCCGACCCTGCCCACTGTCGATCCCCTGACCCTGCCCACTGTCCATCCCCTGACCCTGCCCACTGTCCATCCCCTGACCCTGCCCACTGCTCATCCCCTGACCCTGCCCACTGTCCATCCCCTGACCCTGCCCACTGTCCATCCCCTGACCCTGCCCACTGCTCATCCCCGACCCTGCCCACTGCCCATCCCCGACCCTGCCCACTGCCCATCCCCCGACCCTGCCCACTGCCCATCCCCCGACCCTGCCCACTGCCCATCCCCGAACCTGCCCATCCCCCGACCCTGCCAACTGCCCATCCCCAAACCTGCCCACTGCCCCTCCCCCGACCCTGCCCATCCCCGACCCTGCCCATTGCCCATCCCCGACCGTGCCCACTGCCCATCCCCGACCCTGCCCACTGCGCATCCCCAAACATGCCCACTGCCCATCCCCTGACCGTGCCCACTGCCCATCCCCAACCCTGCCCACTGCCCACCCCCTGACCCTGCCCACTGCCCATCCCCGACCCTGCCCACTGCCCATCCCCGACCCTGCCCACTGCTCATCCCCGACCCTGCCCACTGCCCATCCCCGACCGTGCCCACTGCCCATCCCCGACCCTGCCCACTGCCCATCCCTGACCCTGCCCACTGCCCATCCCCGACCCTGCCCACTGCCCACCCCCTGACCCTGCCCACTGCCCATCCCCGACCCTGCCCACTGCTCATCCCCGGCCCTGCCCACTGCCCATCCCCGACCGCGCCCACTGCCCATCCCCGACCGTGCCCACTGCCCATCCCCGACCCTGCCCACTGCCCATCCCCGACCCTGCCCACTGCCCATCCCCGACCCTGCCCACTGCCCATCCCCGACCCTGCCCACTGCTCATCCCCGACCCTGCCCACTGTCGATCCCCTGACCCTGCCCACTGCCCATCCCCGACCCTGCCCACTGCCCACCCCCGACCCTGCCCACTGCCCACCCCCGACCCTGCCCACTGCCCATCCCCGACCCTGCCCACTGCCCATCCCCGACCCTGCCCACTGCCCATCCCCGACCCTGCCCGCTGCCCATCCCCGACCCTGCCCGCTGCCCATTCCCGACCCTGCCCGCTGCCCATCCCCGACCCTGCCCACTGCCCATCCCCGACCCTGCCCACTGCTCATCCCCGACCCTGCCCACTGTCGATCCCCTGACCCTGCCCACTGTCCATCCCCTGACCCTGCCACTGTCCATCCCCTGACCCTGCCCACTGCTCATCCCCGACCCTGCCCACTGTCCATCCCCTGACCCTGCCCACTGCTCATCCCCGACCCTGCCCACTGCCCATCCCCGACCCAGCCCACTGCCCATCCCCCGACCCTGCCCACTGCCCATCCCCCGACCCTGCCCACTGCCCATCCCCGAACCTGCCCATCCCCCGACCCTGCCAACTGCCCATCCCCAAACCTGCCCACTGCCCCTCCCCCGACCCTGCCCATCCCCGAACCTGCCCATTGCCCATCCCCGACCGTGCCCACTGCCCATCCCCGACCCTGCCCACTGCGCATCCCCCGACTGTGCCCACTGCCCATCCCCCGAACCTGCCCGTCCCCCGACCCTGCCCACCCCCCGACCCTGCCCACTGCCCATCCCCCGACCCTGCCCACTGCCCATCCCCCGACCCTGCCCACTGCCCATCCCCCGACCCTGCCCATCCCCCGACCCTGCCCATCCCCCGACCCTGCCCACTGCCCTTCCTCCGACCCTCCGCATGCTGCTGCCCACTGCCCATCCCCCGCCCACGCCCATCCCCCGACCCTGCCAATCCCCCTGCCCACTGCCCATCACCAGACCCTGCCCACTGCCCATCCCCTGACCCGGCCCACTGCCCATCCCCCGACCCTGCCCACTGCCCACCCCCTGACCCTGCCCACTGCCCATCCCCCGACCCTGCCCACTGCCCATCACCAGACCCTGCCCACTGCCCATCCCCCGACTGTGCCCACTGCCCATCCCCCGAACCTGCCCACTGCCCATCTCCCAACCCTGCCCACTGCCCATCCCCTGACCCTGCCCACTGCCCATCCCCCGACCCTGCCCACATCCCACCCCTGACCCTGCCGACAGCCCATCCCCCGACCCTGCCCACTTCCCATCCCCCGACCCTGCCCACTGCCCATCCCCCAACCCTGCCCACTGCCCATCCCCCAACCCTGCCCACTGCCCATCCCCCGAACCTGCCCACTGCCCATCCCTGACCCTGCCCATCCCCCAACCCTGCCCATCTGCCGACCCTGCCCACTGCCCATCCCCCAACAATTCCCACTGACCGTCTCCCCACATGGACCGCCGCCCATCCGTCATCACTGCCCATTCCCCAGCCCTGCCTATCCTCAATCCTGCTCATCCTCCATTCCTGCCCACTGCCGATCCCCCGACACCGCACAACCCCTGAACATGCCCACTGCCCATCGGGCAACCGTGCCCATCCATGACCCTGCCCACTGCCCATTCCTGCCCACTGCCCATCCCCCGACCCTGCGCAACCCCCGAAACTGCTCACTGCCCATCCCCGAACCTGCCCATCCCCCGACCCTGCCCACTGCCCATCCCCCGACCCTGTCCACTGCCCGTCCCCGACCCTGCCCACTGCCCATCCCCCGACCCTGCCCACTGCCCATCCCCCGACACTGCCCACTGACCATCCCCCGACACTGCCCACTGACCATCCCCCGACACTGCCCACTGCCCATCCCCCGACCCTGCCCACTGCCCATCCCCCGACCCTGCCCACTGCCCATCCCCCGACACTGCCCACTGACCATCCCCCGACACTGCCCACTGACCATCCCCCGACCTTGCCCACTGACCATCCCCCGACCCTGCCCACTGCCCAACCCTCGACCCTGCCCACTGCCCATCCCCCGACACTGCCCACTGCCCATCCCCCCACCCTGCCCACTACCCATCCCCCGACCCTGCCCACTGCCCATCCCCAGACCCTGCCCACTGCCCATCCCCCGACACTGCCCACTGCCCATCCCCCCACCCTACCCACTACCCATCCCCCGACCCTGCCCAACCCTCGACCCTGCCCACTGCCCATCCCCCCACCCTGCCCACTGCCCATCCCCCAACTCTGCCCATCCCCCGACCCTGCCCACTGCCTGTCCCCGACCCTGCCCATCACCCGACCCTGCCCACTGCCCATCCCCTGACCCTGCCCACTGCCCATCCCCCGACCCTGCCCACTACCCGTCCCCGACCCTGCCCATCACCGACCCTGCCCACTGCCCATCCCCTGACCCTACCCACTGCCCTTCCTCCGACCCTCCGCATCCTGCTGCCCACTGCCCATCCCCCGACCCTGCCCATCCCCCTGTCCATTGCCCATCCCCCGACGCTTCCCACTGCCCATCGCCAGACCCTGCCCACTGCCCACCCCCTGACCCTGCCCACTGCCCATCCCCCGACCCTGCCCACTGCTCATCCCCCGACCCTGCCCACAGCCCAGCCCCCGACCCAGCCCACTGCCCATCCCCCGACCCTGCCCACTGCCCATCCCCCAACCCAGCCCACTGCCCATCCCCCGACCCTGCCCACTGCCCATCCCCCGACGCTACCCACTGCCCATCCCCCGACCCTGCCCACTGCCCATCCCCCAACCCTGCCGACAGCCCATCCTCCAACCCTGCCCACTGCCCATCCTCTGACCCTGTCCATCCCCCGACACTGCCCACTGCCCATCCCCCGACCCTGTCCACTGCCCAACCCCCGACCCTGTCCATCCCCCGACACTGCCCACTGCCCATCCCCCGACCCTGTCCACTGCCCAACCCCCGACCCTGTCCATCCCCCAACACTGCTCACTGCCCATCCCCCGCCACGTCCGCTCTTAGTTTTCCTCAGTGAACACTGGATCTTTGCTGGAGTTTGATTTCCAAATTCCTGGACTTCTCTGGTCACCAAGACTACCCTTCTCCACTGGACTGCACTGTAAGACTCAGCTGCTGTGACTCTGATCTGCTGCTTCAGTTGCTTCAGTTTTAAGGTCACTTTGTCAGGCCTGCAGCCCCTCCCCCACCGCTGCTGTTACCTGCTGAGCTTATGACCGTCCGACTGCTCCCACTGGTTTGTCAGCTTTATTTTGCTACAGTCTGGCTCCTGGCCAGAATTTCACTCTCCTGGGCCGCAGTCCATTCTCCGCCATTTCTGGATCTTATGGTGACCTCCAAGCTCACCACCGTTTTTCTGCCCCACGATCGATTCGGCACACCTCCTGGATCTCCATTCCCACGGAAATACCTCCATCAGTGGGTTCTCCGATACTCTACCCTTCAAATAGCTTCCGGCTCACTCGCCCTCCACACCTGTCTCTGAACCTGGACATCAGTTTGTTGTTGCTCCAAGCTGACTCCACCCTATCTACATCAACTTTATCCCACCACAGGACCTCTGACTTTAACTCTGGACTGTCTCCTATTGTCTCCTCTCTCTCCCCTGTTTATTATCAGGACACATCTATCCTAATCTTTCTATGTAACCAGGCTTATGTAACTTGTGTTTCCATGTCCATTCGTGTGCGCAGTTTGGCTGCTGCTCTGGACCCAATCCCATCACTTCTATTTTCCCTTTAATTCCCCCTTTTCTCTTTACCCCTCCGAGACCCCTCTCTCCTGTCGTCAAACCGCCTTTCATTTTTCCCCTCTCAGGTACTCTGCCCCCCCAATACCTCCCCAACCCATCACTACTTCTCAACCTTCCTACTCTCCTGCCGCCATCCCAGGCTTGACTCCCTTTTAGATAAGGGGGAGTGGGGCTGGGAGGGGTTAAAGTTCAGCAGGTCAGGGGGGTGGAGCTGGGCGGGGTTAAAGTGCAGCAGGTCAGGGGGAGTGCGGCTGGGAAGGGATTAAAGTTCAGAAGGTCAAGGGGTGTGGGGCTGGGAGGGGTTAAAGTTCGATAGCAAAATACTGCAGATGTTGGAAATCCGAAATAACAACAGAAAATGCTGGAAAAACTCAGCAGGTCAGGCAACATCCGTGGAGAGAAATTTGAGTTGACGTTTCGGGTCGAACCCTTCTTCAAAACTGGAACGAAAAGAAACTGGATCGAAGGCAGGGCTGCGATCGGACAAAAGAATAAAAGAAACAAAAGAAGTAAAAGAGATTAGAAGCTAGATGAGATGGTAATAGGCTGAGATTAGGCGTAAAGTGTACTGGCAGGGCAAAAGATAGCTGCCAGGTGTGAGAGAGAAACAAAAGGAAAGGGGGGCGGGGGGGAAAGGAGTGGAAAAATTACAAGAAAAAATGAAATGGGGGCCGAGGTTATGATCTGAAATTGTTGAACTCGATATTGAGTCCGGAAGGCTGCAAAGTGCCTAATCGGAAGATGAGGTGCTGTTCCTCGAGTTTACGTTGAGCTTCCGTGGAACAGTACAAGAGGCCAAGGATGGTGAGGTCCGAGTGGGAATGGAGCGGTGAATTAAAATGACAGGCGACCGGAAGCTCGGGGTCACCCTTACGGACTGAACGGAGGTGTTCCGCAAAGCGGTGACCCAATCTGCGTTTGGTCTCCCCAGTGTAGAGGAGACCGCATCGTGAGCAGCGAATACAGTATACTAGATTGCAAGAAGTACAAGTAAATCGCTGTTTCACCTGGAAGGGGTGTTTGGGGCCCTGGACAGTGGGAAGGGGGGAGGTATAGGGGCAGGTGTTACATCTCCTCCGCTTGCACGGGAAGGTGCCAGGCGAAGGGGAAGGGCTGTTTGGGGTGATAGAGGAGTGGACTAGGGTGTCTCGGAGGGAGCGGTCCCTGCGGAATGCTGAAAGGGGAGGGGAGGGGAGGGGAAGATACGTTTGGTGGTGGGATCACTTTGGAGGTAGCGGAAATGCCGGAGGATGATCCGTTGAATGTGGAGGCTGGTGGGGTGAAAGGTGAGGACAAGGGGAACCCTATCGTGGTTCCGGGAGGGAGGGGCAGGGGTGAGGGCAGAAGTGTGGGAGATAGAACTGACACGGTCGAGGGCAGTGTCAACCACGGTAGAGGGGAATCCTCGGTTGCGGAAAAAGGAAGACATGTCTGAAGCACTGGTGTGGAAGGTGGCATCGTCGGAGCAGATACGGCGGAGACGGAGAAACTGGAAGAATGGAATAGAGTCCTTACAGGAAGCGGGGTGGGAGGAAGTGTAGTCCAAATAGCTGTGGGAGTCAGTGGGCTTGTAGTGAATATTGGTCGATAACCTATCCCCAGAGATGGAGATGGAGAAGTCGAGGAAGGGAAGGGAAGAGTCAGAGATGGACCATGTGAAGGTGAGGGAAGGGTGGATATTGGAGGCAAAGTGAATGAAATTGTCAAGTTCGGGGCGAGAGCAGGAAACGGCACCGATACAGTCATCAATGTATCGGAAAAAGAGGTGAGGGAGGGGACCCGAGTAGGACTGGAACAAAGATTGTTCCACATAGCCCACGAAAAGGCAGGCATAGCTAGGACCCATGCAGGTACCCATGGCAACACCTTTGATTTGGAGGAAATGAGTGGAGTTAAAGGAGAAGTTGTTCAATGTGAGAACAAGTTCAGCCAGGCGGAGGAGGGTAGTGGTGGATGGGGACTGGTCGGGCCTCTGTTCAAGGAAGAAGCGGAGCGCCCTCAGGCCATCCGGGTGGGGGATGGAGGTGTAGAGGGATTGTATGACCAAGTTCAGCTGGTCAGGGGAGTGGGGTGTAACATTTGCATATTGAATTATCATTGGCAAGCAGGCATCTGTAAGGAATACCTATTATATTCACATGTGATCACATGCTGAGTTGTCATTGGCCTGCAGGCATCTGTAAGGGGTCCTAACTCCATCTTGTCCACACTGTGCTATATGATTGAAATCACAGACCTGATGCTTCATAAAAGAGTTTAAACTGTAATACGCCGTTGTCCTGCAGTTTATTATTTTTGCACAAAGTGTGCAAAACAAGACATGGGGCTGGGAGGGGTTAAAGTGCAGCTGGTTAGGGGAGTGGGTCTGGGAGGGGGTGAAAGTTCAGCAGGTCAGGGGGAGTGGTCTGGGAGGGGTTAAAGTTCAGGTCAGGGGAGTGGGGCTGGGAGCGGGTTAAAGTTCAGCAGTTATGGGGGAGTGGGGCTGGGAGGGGGGTTAAAGTTCAGCAGGTCAGGGAAGTGGGGCTGGGAGGGGGTTAAAGTTCAGCAGATCAAGTGGTGTGGGGCTGGGAGGGGGTTAAAGTTCAGCAGGTCAGAGGGAGTGTGGCTGGGAGGGAGTTAAAGTGCAGCAGGCCAGGCGGAGGATGTCTAGCCCAGGCGGGAGCTAGGAACGGCCAGGGTGAGTGTAATTTATTCCGTGAGTGCCTGGAGGAGCAGGTCTGATCCCCTGGGCTCCACACAGAGTCACTGGGCTTCTCCAGCCCCTGTGTCCCTCTCCCTCCCACCCAGCAGCTACCTTCAGACCTCCATTCCTGCAGCTCCCTTCAGACCCCCTTCACAGCAGCTCCCTTCAGACCCCCCTCCCAGCAGCTCCCTTCAGACACCCCTCCCAGCAGCTCCCATCAGACCCACCTCCCAGCAGCTCCCTTCAGACCCACCTCCCAGCAGCTCCCTTCAGACCCCCCTCCCAGCAGCTCCCTTCAGACCCGCCTCCCAGCAGCTCCCATCAGACCCACCTCCCAGCAGCTCCCTTCAGAGCCCCCTCCCGGTAGCTCCCTTCAGAGCCCCCTTCCAGCAGCTCCCTTCAGACCCCCCTCCCAGCAGCTCCCTTCAGACACCCGTCCCAGCAGCTCCCATCAGACCCACCTCCCAGCAGCTCCCTTCAGAGCCCCCTCCCAGTAGCTCCCTTCAGAGCCCCCTCCCAGCAGCTCCCTTCAGACCCCCCTCCCAGCAGCTCCCTTCAGACCCCCCTCCCAGCAGCTCCCTTCAGACCCCCCTCCCAGCAGCTCCCATCAGGCCCACCTCCCAGCAGCTCCCTTCAGACCCCCTCCCAGCAGCTCCCATCAGATCCCCCTCCCAGCAACTCCCTTCAGAGCCCCTCCCAGCAACTCCCTTCAGACCCCCTCCCAGCAGCTCCCTTCAGACCCGCCTCCCAGCAGCTCCCATCAGACCCACCTCCCAGCAGCTCCCTTCAGAGCCCCCTCCCGGTAGCTCCCTTCAGAGCCCCCTTCCAGCAGCTCCCTTCAGACCCCCCTCCCAGCAGCTCCCTTCAGACACCCCTCCCAGCAGCTCCCATCAGACCCACCTCCCAGCAGCTCCCTTCAGAGCCCCCTCCCAGTAGCTCCCTTCAGAGCCCCCTCCCAGCAGCTCCCTTCAGACCCCCCTCCCAGCAGCTCCCTTCAGACCCCCCTCCCAGCAGCTCCCATCAGGCCCACCTCCCAGCAGCTCCCTTCAGACCCCCCTCCCAGCAACTCCCTTCAGAGCCCCTCCCAGCAACTCCCTTCAGACCCCCTCCCAGCAGCTCCCTTCAGACCCGCCTCCCAGCATCTCCCATCAGACCCACCTCCCAGCAGCTCCCTTCAGAGCCCCCTCCCGGTAGCTCCCTTCAGAGCCCCCTTCCAGCAGCTCCCTTCAGACCCCCCTCCCAGCAGCTCCCTTCAGACACCCCTCCCAGCAGCTCCCATCAGACCCACCTCCCAGCAGCTCCCTTCAGAGCCCCTTCCCAGTAGCTCCCTTCAGAGCCCCCTCCCAGCAGCTCCCTTCAGACCCCCTCCCAGCAGCTCCCTTCAGACTCCCCTCCCAGCAACTCCCTTCAGAGCCCCTCCCAGCAACTCCCTTCAGGCCCCCTCCCAGCAGCTCCCTTCAGACCCCCCTCCCAGCAGCTCCCTTCAGACCCCCCTCCCAGCAGTTCCCTCAGACCCCCCCCCAGCAGCTCCCTTCAGACCCCCCTCCCAGCAGTTCCCTCAGACCGCCTCCCAGCAGCTCCCTTCAGACCCCCCTCCTAGCAGCACCTTTCAGACTCTCCTCCCAACAGCTTTAATCATAGAATCATAGAAAGTTACAGCACAGAAGGAGGCCATTCGGCCCATCTTGTCCGTGCCGTCCGACAAAGAGCTATCCAGCCTAATCCCACTTTCTAGCATTTGGTCCGTAGCCTTGTAGGTTACGGCACTTCAAGTGCATATCCAAGTAATTTGAAATGTGATGAGGGTTTCTGCCTCTACCACCCTTTCAGGCAGCGAGTTCCAGACCCCCAACACCCTCTGGGTGAAAACATTTCTCCTCAAATCCCCTCTCAACCTCCGACCAATTACTTTAAATCTCTGCCCCCTGGTTATCGACCCTTCTGCTAAGGGAAATAGGTCCTTCCTATCCACTCTATCTAGGCCCCTCATCATTTTATACACCTCAATTAGGTTTCCCCTCAGACTTCTCTGTTCCAAAGAAAACAACCCCAGCCTATCCAATCTTTCCTCATTGCTAAAATTCTCCAGCCCAGGCAACATCCTCGGAAGTCTCCTCTGTAGCCTCTCTAGCGCAATCACATCTTTCCTGTAATGTGGTGACCAGAACTGCACGCAGTACTCTAGCTGAGGCCTAACTAGTGTTTTATACAGTTGAAGCATAACCCCCTGCTCTTGTATTCTACGCCACGGCTAATAAAGGCAAGCATTCCGTAGGCCTTCTTAACCACCTTATCTACCGGGCCTGCGACCTTCAGGGATCTGTGGACATGCACTCCAAGGTCCCTTTCTTCCTCTACACTACTCAGTGTCCTACCATTT